>NW_027526203.1:258082793-258160293 GCF_048455015.1 Haemaphysalis longicornis
ATCTTGATCTCTTTTTTAAAACGTAACCGTAAATCTTTTAAAGTTTAGATTGTGTTCAGTTTTAATAAAATATAAGTATTTCGTAGGCGTTTGTCTGCTTACCACAACATATTTTTGTTTGCGGTGTTCGTCGTGTGTAGTGTTCAAAGCTGTAGTGTGTACCTCCTTACAGGCTCTCAGCTGCTAGCAGATTTCCCGCCCTCGTAAGCAAAAAGAAAAAAAACGGCGGAGAATATAACGCCGCGTTTTAAGGCCTAGATAGAAATCCTACTTTTTCTCTTAATTAACTTGCCTGGCGTCACCATTTGGAATGAAGCAGACCGCAAAACTTTCGTCAGCTACCACGAGATGCTTGGAGCCATGCACAAACCGCCTGAATGTCCATGGGACCACTAGACCTCCTGGCGTGCCATGAGACTGTCCGGGCGTGACACACGCACTGCAGGGTGTCTAGGGCTACTAATATGGCAGTGTTGTTAGTATTAGGGTTATTACACGTAAAATGGCCCACAGAGCTAGAAATTAACTGCAGCAATAGTGAAGGGTGGACTAGTTGGCATGGCCTCATAATCTAAATAGCGTGATCAGGCGACGGCACAGGCAAATGCACGGGACGGGCGCTGACTTAGAACTGGAACGCTTATTAACGAAATTACATAGATTCAGCAATCCCGCCAGCGAAGGCGCATCAGCGTCACAACACACATTCGCCCCATGCACTCCGCTCACGCCGTGCGGAGTGCATGGCACGGAAAGACGCGCGCCGGCGATACACCCTCTCCTACCCCGGCGCGCGCTCTGATTGAATGCGCTCTTACCCGGATAATCCCGGTGAGAGTAGGGCGCCCTCTGGCGGTATGTTCGGGAACCTGCCCGGGAACCTGCCCCTGCATGACACCACCGAACAGACGACAAGGATCGACTTAGAACAGCTCCGCCCTTAAAAAGCAAGGCAGGGCGCGTCGACGGAAGTTGAAGTTCGTGAAAATGAACTGGTAGTAGTCATAGGCAAGTGAAAATACACTTGCCTACCTTGACCGGAACGTGTAAATTTGAGTGGGTACATGTTTGTAATGATCTAATGCACCAACCTGCGCGAGGGGTTGTCGAATATATGTCATCTCATTAGTAAACGTTCGAGTTGTCAGTCAGCGTTCGTCCCCTGTCTCTGCCTCTGCCCTTGCCTGTTCACGCTATTAATATTATAAAGCCATGCCAACTAGGCCAGCCATCACTATTGCTGCAGTTAATTTATAGTTCTATGGGTTTCTTTAGGTATTCTAACCGTTATCCTAATAACCCTGCCATCCCGAGGTCAGTGGTCGTCGTTTGCGTGCTTCGCGCCAGGACACTGGCGGATCATGCGAAAAGGTCGAGTTGCTCCATCGACATTCAGGATGTTTGTGGATTGCCCCAACCGTCCCGTGACCACTCGAGAGTTTTGTCGTCTACTTTCCTTCTCTACCACTTTGTTGCAAAAACACGGGGAGTTTAGAAGTACGGGCCTTCGCAACCAAAGCACAAGCGAAAGAGCTAGCCTGATCTCACCAGAACAGCAATAAATTGCTCAATAATTTTCATAGCTTGGGGATGGCAGTGCTTCGCCTGCAAGACGAAGTTATGTGGCCACACTAAAGTACACTCCTTCTCCACATCGGAAAGGTTTCTTGATTGATAAAGCGTTATGCAAGCGTTCCCGATTGCCCCAGAGGATGGCTATGCCATGTGGATGATGTCTCTGAAAGCTTGCCTTGAAGAAGCAACAAATTAATGCAGTGCCGTAGACATATTTGACTGAGTAGCTCATTTTCACACAATGGAGCTAACCATGCATTCCTAACCATGACTCGATTTTTTTTCTTCCTCTGATTCATGTCAGTTGGCCCGCAGTTGGGTTGAGCATCACCTTCTTGCTTCTGCTTGCCGGAAGCATAGTGTCTGGAGTTATCACGTTCTTGTTGAAGCTGCCGCCAGGGCTGATATTCTACCCAGACCTCGAGTACGTATACATCAACTGCATTATTGGCATGTATTTCCAAATACGCGATTGGTTGCTGTGCTCCGCTCTCTTTTTTCATATCCATTGATCTTGGTGCAGTTCTTCGAAGTTGCCTAACTGGGCCATAGTTTTCAGGTTCACTTCGACTATCTGGGGTCGAATAATCTCAAACGACTGCCGCCATTTTAAAGACACCCGGAGTTGTCATGCAAATGCATGTATTTCCTTGGTTAGAGAGTCGCATGGAGGGGCGGGAAACTGGAAATCACACGGGACCACCTGGACCAAGACCTGAAGCGACGCACAGAGCAACGCTTACTGGGCGCGTCGCTTCAGTCCATGGTCCAAATGGTCCTGCTCGGGATGCCCCGTATGACTTCCACAGCTCTCCCCCACCACCACAACGTGACTGCCGAACCCAAGAATACATGCATTTGAATTCCAACGACGAGTGGTTTCAAAATGATGGCAGTCGTTTGAGAGAATTCGGCCCCTGCCCCCGCCTTAAAACCTCAGAATTCTATAAATCCTACAGCCTACGTGCAAAAGTATTATGAAACCAGAGTGCAAAAAAAAAAAACTGTACAAAGTGGGGTGAGCGGCCTTTTAGGCAAAGAGGCTGCTTTCAGTTGACAAAACCCGCGTGCGTGCGAATGTCAAGAGTCTACAGACTACGTATCGTGCGGCGCACCCAGTCTTTCATTTGGGAAACATTTTGAGGTGATGCATGTATTGTTGCGTTACATGAATACTATGCGACTACTCAAAATGGCCTTCCAAGAAAACCGTTCAAATTAACATGTGTTGATTTTTTAAGTGTATGGACCCTAGACTGAAGCTTTAATGAGATGCGCAGAATAATGGGATCGGTATTGTTATAAATTGGACCTGCAAAACGTTTGTAGAACCCTGGGCAGAAATGCGGGACGGCTTTGCGCTGGTCAGTGCACACCGCAGTCCCATAACACAAGAAAAACGCTTTGTACCCTATACCCGCAAAGCAGTATACGATCACGACGAGAATGGAACTCGAGTGCACTAGGGAAACAGGGACCGCTGTGCCGCCACTACCAGAGGGCCAAACAGCCGGAGAGCCTAGAGAAATTTATCCTTGAGCTTCTCTTCTCAGCAATTGTTAGTAGGAGTGTAAAAGACGGCAGCGGAAGATGGGGGGCTGCAATAATGATTCGGCTATTGTGATTGCTTCGCTGAAACAGTTGATAGTTGCGGTTCCTTGACAGCTTCATTGCCTGAGGCTTGCTTTGGAACGTAGAGCACAAAATTTGAATTTTTGGTAGTATTATTGCCTTATTTTCTAGCGAAATGGATATAAGCGAAGGCCTCATTTGCCTATATATTGCTTTTTTTTCGTCTACAATGCGCTCTAGCACTGTGTCTGACCTGGTGACCTACGTGTACCACAAGCCTTATAACCACATAGGCCCTTACTGCGTCGGCGTATTCCTTGGATACATCATTGTCAAGCATCGTACCGTCAAAGTGAAACCGGTAAGAAAAAAGAAAGAAATGTGTGTGTGTGTGAGGGGGGGGGGGGGGTAAAATTTTAAAAAGAAATACGCAAGTGTGTTCCTCCGCAATGCACCTGAGTCACCAATCTCTGCTTCTGAGAAAGCAAACCTACCCGATGAGGACGCCCGCCATAAGTTTGGCATGAAAATGGGATCTCTGTCGTTCCATCTCGCAGAGCAAAACGTCATGACCGCGTTGAGCAATGTAACAGTGCATATCACATTTTTCAGCCCAATTTTACGCTGCGCTTTTTCATTGGTCTGTTTCGTTCCCATTTTGTGGAAATTATTGGTCATCAAGGTGCACTGGAGTGAATATGTTGCACGTTGCCTTTAAAGCACCCCTACAACACCTCCTATGGAATGTTTCACTCTTTCCTTCGTGCCTGGATGTATGGAAGCTATAGCGACAATCCTTCACACCCTGGGGGACTCTGCTAAGCTGTCGCCAGCACACAGCGGCACAGCGTGCCTTTCTCGTCGCAACAGACACCTTTTGCATACTCTGCTTTCCTTTTGTTGCGATTTTCTTTGATATGGCTGTCGAATGCGTTGAGGGCTGTCGCTCGAGGTAGAAATACTATTTAACCGGCACCCAAACGGGGATTCGTCCGTGTTTCGAACAGCTCGTTTCCTTAATTAAAGCGTGCGTCAAAAACATTTGGCTGCATCTCGTTAATGTCACTGTCTCCTGTCAATGAAAATTGACAGGAGACAGTGAAATTAAGTCAAAATTCTTGGCCTTATAACCTAGCGAGACCTGTGAACTTGATTGAATTAAAGATGAGATATCAAATTAACCGACAACGCATTAATGATAATCGACGGTATTTAGCGAAGGTAACTGTACAATATTCTTTAATTATTTGATTAGCGTCACTCAAACCTATTTCTAGTGCGAGCCACATTTCCTTTTATTCAGCCTTATTTTTTTTTATTTATTTCAGCTTAAGATACGCCCAGCCTGCGTATCGATGACAGAGGAGGAGGAAGTGTGAAGCATTTAAATACAAGAAAACTTGTCAAAGTGCCCGCTATTACTCAAGCAGCTCGCGACGTGCGGCACGTGCAGCACGTGCAGCCCCGTGCAGTACCTGTGTTGTCACAGATTTACACTTAAGATTAGTGGGAAAAAAGAGAGAGAGAGAGAACGAGCAATAGGCAAAAAGACTACGCAGCTGATTTTTCGTTTTTGTCTTTGATGGAAGTGTGATCAGCTTTTCTGATAACTCGGGTTGAAATACGTTAACCTGATTACATAAATTACTGTGATTATACGGGAACGTGTGAATGTACTTAATGTGTCTATGAGTGACTTATAACTCCGATGAAGATGTGAACCAACCGTTACCGAGTGGCAGCGGGATGAGTCTACAAGAGCTCTTTTGAGGCCGATGTTTGTGTCGTGCAACAGCGGATGTCATCTCAATATTTACTGCCCAGAGCACATTTTCAGTGCACCAAATACACGCATTTTGAGACGATGTTTATCAAGTGATGCTTACAAAGAGCCTGGAAAGAGCCTTTTCACTCACCCAACCAAATAAATCTGAAATATCTTTCAAAGAAAGTGGCACACTTCGATGCCCCATCGCCCATTAAACGAGCGTCCCGAAGCGTACGCAGACGTTCCGACCAAATCTCGTCTAAGGTTGAGCCAACTCTCTCTTGAGGGATGAAGCCATGACCTCCGGTTATTTTATTGTGCGTGGCGTGGGCTCTGGGCTCGTGGAGCACGTTCCTAGGACTATGAAGGCGCCAGTAACCGGTATTGTCGGTGTCGAAGCGGTGACGCCGTTTTGAAGTAGCAGCTCAGAATTACATCTGAGCTTAACTGTCATTGTTTTGTCCCTGCCGGATAATACTTCTGCGAACTCGTTGCTACGTGCATCAGCAACGATGAGGCATTTGATAGCGTCGCCAAAATATCATCTAAGAATCCGTTCCTTGTCTTCCAGCCATTAGTTTATAAGACCAGTGCACGGTTGCATGGTCGTTCGATTCATGCCCCGTATGTGGGCGTTTTCTAATAGTTTTGTTCGTGTATGAGCGCATTGCTACCGTACGTCTCCCTTCATTCACGACAGTTTTCTTGTCTCCCTTTTGTACATGATGATCGACATAGCATAAGTGCCGGTTTAGAGTGCGCTGTTCAAAGAGCGCCACTGGTCCAAGTCGGTAGCGCTCTATATGGCAGCGGTGTGTGCCCGCATGCGTAATTCGTACGAAGGGACTCTGTTAGTGCGAAAGCACTAGTTGCCTGGCAAACTAAATTTCGCCTTTGTTTGTATTAAGCATCTCCTGAGTTGAATTAACGTCTGAAGTTGGTCCAGTCGGTCCATAATTATCGACGGCAAAACAGCTCCAAAAACGAGGGCTAACAACGGAGAGTACACTACACGAGCGCTGACCGGGCAGGGCATTTCGCTATAAAATATAAACACTCTTCCCAGTGCTTCTTCTCTGAGCTAGAGAAAGTGAAAAGAAATGCTTCTGGGTCCGGCATCGATTCAGGTCCTGTGCGAATTCAATGCCTTTCTAAGTATGCTACGCCGGCTGGCTAGTTCTCTACGAGCAAAGCGTTGGGCTGGATGTCTCCGATCTCCTGGCTGATTAACGCACCAGAGAGTGCGTTAATCTCTCTCTCTCTCTCTCTCTCTCTCTCTCTCTCTCTCTCTCTCTCTCTCTCTCTCTCTCTCTCTCTTCAGCACACGCTGCTACATACCCTACCTGCTCGCCAGGTGCGCAACGACGCCTCTCTCACGAATGTGGGAAACGAATACGGAAAGTGAATGGTTATTATAGCCTGAAATGTCCAAAGAAGAAAATCATCCCGCCGGACCTGTGACCTCACGGTACACATCCACGTGGGATATTGAAGAAAAATGCATACCCGATATCTGTTTCGTCATCTGTATTTATGCCCATACCCACGTATGGCCATATGGCACATGCCCACGGTCAAAGGCGTTTAATTATCCACGTGTGTAACAACAACAATGCTGTGCCGAACTTGGTGCAGGGAAGTGGCTAATCGTCTAAGAAAATGAGCTTTCGCTCGGTATTCCATGGTTTGATGGAGCCAAACCGACTGTAATTTTACACTATGGTGCTTAAGGAGGGTGCCCCCACTCTGCATTGTTAACGACAAGCGGTGTGGGCTTTTCTCTTTTGCCTCCTGTTGTGCGCTGCGCAGTTGACGCAGGTGGTGGGCTGGTGCGCCTCCTTTTCTGTGGGCGTGGCCGTGCTGTGGGCGGCATACCGTTGGAACGCCGAGCTGCCCAGCCCTCCGGTGGCCGCACTGTACGCCGCCACGCACCGGGTCGCCTGGTGCATCGCGCTCGCCTGGCTCACCTTCGCCTGTGTTGCGGGACAAGGAGGTGGGTCCCGCAACACCTTGTGGCTCCCGCAACAAGGAGGTGGTGGCCTATGCCACCAAGCCCTCCCATCACTCACTCATTTAAGATTACTCTTCTCTCACTGGTTGCGTTACCAGGGCTGAACACTTACAGCGTTACACGGCTTACAATACAGGGCTTACAGTATATGTAGATGCCCTTCTGGCCTAATATACTTTTTGTTGTTAGACCAGTGGCTGCCCCTGTTTGCTGTTCACTCTGTCTTTGCTTTGTTTTTTTCGCGCAGGTTGCACTCGATAGCGTAATTCCAACTCGTCCAAGTTTCAATACCGCCCCAATATTAGACCTAACTAAGGAAACATGTATTTGGCTCTATTCTACAGCAAAATAGTCTCTAATCACAGTCATTTGCCGAAATTGATCTGTTCGCCTCAATGATTGGTGTTCTGGGTGTCTTGGGGTGAATGAGGCTCACAGAAAGGGTGCCTTAGAGCATTCTATGCGAGTTTATTAACCTTATATGGGCCATCACCATCCAGCCGCATCCTGACAGCTTCCCTTGTAGGATTGGGACCCGAACCGAGCGAACATCTGCGTGCAAAACAGAAAAGTGAAGTTTCTGGCCAGGCTTGGGAGGGCACATAACACCGAGCTTTATTCTCTCGGACTAGTTATCGTTTCATCCTGTTCAGAAATGATGAGTGGGTGCAAATTGTGAGACAAAATATTGCCACAAATTCTTGCTACCAGGTATCATGAGACTAACGGCGCTATGCCTCTACACCTCATAAACAAGGTATAAAAACACGTGTTTGAGAGCCAGATGTGACATCGGTTAGTCTAGTGCCCTGCACTATGGGGCTCTTCAAATCCCAGGTGGGGGGTCGGCATGGGAGATCGCATTTTAAAGGAGAGAAGTGTTTTGCTATCGCATAGCGAAAGCATTTTGTGTATCCCTTAGAGCGCACGTGCGTGCGCCAGTACGTCTGAAATGCTTTTGTAGGCCGACTTATTCAGATCGGCACGTCCGGCTAAATCTTAACACGGTTGGGCGGTGGCGCGGAAACGTTAGGGGTGTTTAGCGTGCATTGTTCACAACAAAGTGATGCAATCTTATCCGCACGCTGAGACGACGAATGCACGCGAGAGAAGAGTTTTCGCGAGTGTTCTTGCACCAATTCCTTTCCCTTAACGAGAGAGACGTCGAAGGTTGCTAACGTGGACAAAAAAAAATGTGGACAATTAAGAAGTAAAGTCTGGGACACGACGTAAGATTGAATAGCTTCGCAGTTGAGCCGAGGGCTGAAGAATGTAATCTTGTGCTCTGGCGTATTTCGTGTGCGGGAACGAAAACCACGCACATAAAAGCGCACGCGCATTTAGGCAGCAGAATCGGAACGTTGCGCGCCGTGTACGAATGAGACTAATTCGTTCGTTTATTCATTTCGAAATACACTGTTCAACGGGACGCAGAATAAAGTCGCCTATAACGCGGGCCATTGTTCTCCAGATTAACTGTTCGGTCTGACCTTAGCCTTACTGGACACTACCAAACCCTCTTGCCGACAAACAGTTTCGAAATTTGCGACATAAAAGAAAAATGAACCCGAGTTGGGACAACGAGGGCTTTAATAGAGCCTGCGGCCGTGTTACGCTTATGGTGCAGGCTTCCTGGAGTCGTTGCTGTCCTGGTCACCATTCAATGCTCTGGGCAATCTGGCCTACATGGCATACCTGGTGCACCCGCTGGTCATTCTCTACCACTCCAGCAGGACGAGGGACCTCATCTACTACAGTCAGTACGAGAAGGTACGTACGCGTGCTCTCCTTCGAAGCATCAATCTGGGCCTCTAGTCCATACTTGACTTGTGCCCGCATATGGAAGTACATAAATCGTGGGAAAGCTTAACACCACGCTCAAATGGAAGTCATGCACGTTTGCAGGCTACCTCCTCCATACTACAGCGAGTCTTAAATCCTGAAATGGAAACTTCATTTTGTACTATTAGTGCGCACAAATAAAGTATCTTCCCCGTTGCCGTTTAAAATACAAGAACACGTAAAGAAATGGGGGTACACTCACCCGATGATGTCCTGAGTGGCCAGCGAAGCTGACTACTCCATGTATTTTATTATATGCGTATTGTTTATGATCCATGATAAATATATAAGGTTATCTCTATTTTTTTACGAGTGTGTTGACCTGGGCGCTGCCCAAACTATTGCGAGAAAAAAAAAACACTATTCTTTCTAATTTACGCTGAATCGTTTTTTTTTTTGTTCTAGTTAGGTTAAAGAAGCTTGGAAGGGCTGCAGACAAACATGGCTCTGTTACTGTTCGTTTCACAACGATTTTTCCGAGCCTCGATTCTGCTGGAATGGCATAAAAAACGGCGGGTTCACGTTACTTTTATTACAAGCTTTGACTGATATTTATGATACGAACTCATAAAGAACTCCCGGTTTCAACACTGGGGCATTGTGCAACTTGTTTCAGGGTAATTTCTGTAGAAGACGAGTTAAAGCCGTTTTATGGAACCATACCTCTCCCGTAGAAGCGCATCTATAGAAAGCAGACGAGAATTTCTCAAAGTTTTCACACACACTGGAGTAACTCATTAAAACAACAAGCAAAATTCATCACTATGACAGAATCGTCTTAGCGGTCAACTGTACTATGATTGGAAACCCCGATATCAGTACAAATACGAAATGAGCTTTGCGGGAAAGCCGATTTCTTACGATAGCAAGGAAGTGGGCTTAGCCGCAAAGCGGCTTTTGTCCATGGACAGGATCACAAAACCTCTCGGCGATGGTGACACTAGCAGGTTCGCCGTAGTGTTCAGAAGATACTATGAGCCCACAGTACCTACTACGGATGATATACTCCTGTTGCAATCAACTCTCGAAATGCTGATGTCCAAAACATATAATTTTTCAGAACATCCACTTGGTCCAAAAATAAAGTTGACGCTATAGGTAGCTGAAATGTTATAGAACCTTCCGACCTAACCTGGACAGGCCCCCACGTTTTGCTTATTACTCCACGTACCACGACGGAAAATTCATAGTACGAAGAAATCGCAGAAAAGTTAACAAGCCACCCTGTCGAGTTTTTACATCGAGCTTGTTGAACAGTCTCCCGCAGCAGAGCGCGCGCGCAGTGTACTGTGGGCAGCACAGCTCAAGCGACAACGGCTGGCAGGAGCGGCGCCGGTGAGGGCGGAGAAGAGTCAGCATGGCAGTGGCACACACGGGCCGCGCGTTACTTGGAAATGGGCAGGCCAAGCGTCGTAAAGCCGGTAAAAGGCTTGTCTATAACACAGCTTTCGTACTCTCAGCCCTATCCTGCCCCGCCGGAGCGAGATTTGAATAAAACTACTGCGGAATTCTGAAGTTTTAGCCCTTCGCTTTTTCCTCCGACATGTTTGGAACGAGTATGTTTGGGCAGTTTTCGGATGTAGCTGGCTGAAGTTGAAATCGCTGTTATAGACAAGCATTTTACCGTGTACGTACTCCCGCAAAGCTTACGGTCAGCGACTCCCCCATCAGGAAAGGCGACGAGACCGTCTACGCCATGCCGATGCTGCCGCCCGTTACAGCTTCTGTACGGAGTGAATTGGCGTATTTTTTTTTTTGTATAATAATAAAGGGCCATGCCGACAAAATGCAAGTTTGGTTCATCAGAAACACTGCTTTGACCCGATAACAATGATGCCAAATTTATAGCGAACTTCTAAAAAATAGTGGAAATATTAAAGAAAACATGTGAAACAGTGGCGACTCCATAGCTACTTTCCGACAACTTTTCTATGACATAACAGAATATTGTTTGTGCAGTCGGCGGCCGGTGAACTACTAACCTATCGCTACGACACATGACTGGACGATCGTAGTGGGCTTCTAGTTCCGCTCGATCGCATCACTTCAATGGTGGAGTACAGTTAACACACTGAAAATCGTGATTGTGTTTTAAGTGCTCGCCTATATGACGTCACTCCTGTCCATAACACATCGCTGTAGCGCGAAATCTGAAAATGTTTCAATAATTCTAGCATTTTTTGGTTAAAAGGACGTCTTTCGGGCTGAAATTGAGCTGAGTGAGGTATTAACGCTGAGTTTTTTTTTTTTACGATGTAGTATTTTGCATTCATGGACCCTTTAATGTTTCCGACAATTTGATAGAGGTGTGGCTCCATGTATACATTGTTCATGATTAGCATAAATTCTTTGTAGAAACCGTTGTTACGCGAAGAAAAAATACGGGGCCGAATACCTTAGAGCACTGCACGGGCCCCGAATGACACAAAAACCCGGGCTCGGTCGGGCCAGCGGGACGGGCTAGCCGCCCATAGCTTTTATCGGCGGGTCCGGGCCGGGCCTGGGCTGGAATTGGCAGGCCCATAGCCGCTAAGATTTCATACGTGAATGTAGAAAAGAACATTAAGAATAATGTTCTCAGTTTACTTCCACGCGTTTCTTGATGCTAGGTCTGATAGTCACTGTACTCTTTTTTTAATGGCCTTTCATGTACTGCGTTAAGATGCTACATTTTGGGGTATGACATACCAAAGATACGATTTAAAAGAACGCCGTAACGGGGAAGGAATTAATTCAGACAACCCGGAGTTCTGCATGTCTATGTACCGTGTACATAGACAACCCTATGTCTATGTACACGTGTTTTACAGGTGTATCACGCTTCCCCGCGCGCAGAGGCCCTGTCGGCAAAAAAGCCCCGCGGCGTGAGCCCGGTGTCTTTCATGCATGCCCCGCGAACGATAACCCCGCGCCATAATCTCCGCGGATTAAAAGCCTCAGAGCCACTTTCCCCGAATAATTCTTCCGTGGGGATGCGAAGAAACGTAATTTTTCGGTGCCTAAAGGTTTTAGAAACAGTAAGATAATGTTCGTCGACCATCTCAAGAAAACGGTAGATAGAGAAAAAATTGGCCGCGTATCTGCTACTTTCGTTGCAAATGTCGTCAAAAGACGATAGTCTTTGTAGACATTTGCCAAGGAAATGCCCCCCTTTGATTTCCCGCTCACCTATCATGCTGTTCCTGTACCGCCGCGCTCATTCCAAGGTAAACACACTAAAGGTTTGCGCAAGGCGATTTGAATTTACCGCGTTCCACTGCTACAGGCCGGGTTCCTCGATGCCAGCGCTGCTGTACGGCGGAGACGCGCGTGAATGGAGGCGGCCGACTAGAAGGTTTATAGAGCCGCGTGGCCATGCTCCACGTGCGTTCCAAGCAGAACGTGGAACCTAGTTAGTGGAACCTTTCGTTGCTGTTGCCGCGTGATTTTTCATATGCCGCCAGGAGGCGGCGGTTTTCTGCAGTAGATGTAGAATATCATTTGCTATCGAAAAACCAAGCATCCATGAATTTTTTATTAAAGGAACACTGTAAATATCCGTTGTGTACTAATTTCCTGTCGTATATTTGCGCAACGTCGTGTTCTTGTTCAACAAAGTTGACAAGTATGAACATATAAACCGGGCTTAGACGTTTACATGTGGCTGTGAGTATATAAGACTATTGCGCAATATCAATTTTTACTTTGGCCGGGTGGCTGAATCGAGTCACAGACAGACAGACAGACATTCAGACAGACATACAGACAGACCGAAATTTCTGGGTTTAAGTAGCCCAACAAAGACTATCGTCTTTAAAAGGAACGAATACAGAGTTTAGAAGGCAAGAAAGCTGTCTTCCAGACCGCATAAATGGCGTGCTTATTGAAACTTGAAGTCTCCCCTTCACCCTCCTGCCCCCCCCCCCCCCCCCCCCCCCCCCCCCCCCCTTCGCTCCCGTAATAGCGCTGAGATGGCACACCTCCCAACCTGAGTAGCTCTACCTCGGATGCGTGGTCAGGGTGGAGTTGAAGCCCACTGCTGCGGAAGTGATAACTACTCAGAGTGAGCGCGACATTCAACATGAAATGGACTACTTTGCTATGGATGAAAATTATTCAAACCCCAAAAGTACACTCTTCTTTGTAAATGACTATAGGTAGGTCAGTGCCAAAGTGTATTATAAACATCATTTTTAACATTGATAATTACAAGACATGTGTACTCATAAAGGACAAAAACGTTCAAGACTAGACAAGCCAGCAACGTTGTTCAAAGTGCTATTTTAAGTACTTTCTCTCTTCCGTCATTGCGTCTCATTTCATAACCCGAACAGAAAAATTACAAAGCAAAAACAGGAAACGCACGTGGAATACCGCAGGCTTAGATCATGAGTATGACACATTAGAGCTGATCTTTCGGCCCGGGTCAATTAGCTTGAGGCAAATCTGTCATGGGCTTATCAGTACGGGGCATTCGAAAACGGGGCTAGCGGGGTGGGGCAATTGAGATGGAGCTTTTGAAATAGTGGGATTTCGTGCAACACCGTGTTTGACATGTCGCACCCATCGGAATAGGGCTGCCGTGGCCGGGAGTCAAACTCGCGTGCAAGAGAAACAGGACCGCTGAGCAACCAGTGCGGGTAGAACATTTCAATGCTTGCACATACTCGTTGATTCGAACGCGGCATAAAAATGTCAGCATACCCGCCACGGAGGAACAGTGGCTAAGGCGTTGCGCTGCTGAGCACGAGGTCGCGGGTTTGATTCCCGGCCGCGGCGGCCGCTTTTCTGATGGAGGCGAAAAGCAAAAACGCCCGTGTGTACGAAATTTCGTCGCACGTTGAAGATCCCCAGGTGGTCAAAATTAATCCGGAGCCCTCCACTACGGCGCGCCTCATCGCCTGCGTTGCGTCGGCGCGTTAAACCCTACAATGAATCAATGAAAAATTTCAGCATACCAATTTGGGGCCGAGATAACCACGTGACATTGCCAAGAATCTGGTCATCGAAGGTGATGGTGTCTCTGATGTAAGAATACGAGCTATGGTTACGCCGATGTGACGTTAACTAAAAACGGTGGAATCTGCATTACGTGCACTACTTAACCCTAGATGCTCCGTCTGATTGCCCGCTGCGAAGACATTCAGCCAGCACACTATGCAAATTTTCTTCAGCGTCTAAGGCTGGGAGGGCACGTGTCACGCACATTCGTGCCCTCCCTAGGCTTAAAAATAAATTACTGGGCCCGGGCCGCTCCCGGGCAAAGTGTTACGGGCCCAATTCGGGCTCGGGCGTCATAAAGCAGGCAGCCCGGGCATTAAAATAAGCCCGTACAGTGCCCCAACCCTGCCCATAGGGACAAGGTAGCCCCAAAATTCTCTCACCACCCACGTATCCTTACGGATGCCCATCCTGTAACACCCTCCACACAACGCTCCAACTAGTATGGGTTGGCCCCTACCACCTAGACCCAACCCATACCCTTTCCCTGGGACAGTGGTAGTCTGAACTGACCAGCTGCCTGCCAGAGAAGCAGGCCAACCATGTATTTCGCGGTCACCACAGCTCACGGCCTTCCAGAAAAGGAAGGCCACGCACACCACCAACTAAACAATAACAACTCTCTCGCACGCGCACACACGCGCGCGCACACACCCGCATGGCCACGCGCAAAGGTTTCTTAAGGGTGTATACGAAGGGGAGTGAGTCGTGCAAGGGGAGCCGAACTATACTCCTGTCTGTGGATTATCCCAAGGACTCAGCGACGTTTGGAGAGGTTACTGACTGGTTAAACCTCTTCATTCATTCTACGCTGTTGATTCTGAAGAGCGAGAATTCAGTGTGTGTTCAGATTCTTCTGCGGGGTGCAATAGGTGCAGTATTTTTCAAGCGAACTTTGTATTGGGTGACTCGTGCCGCCGTCGGTGTTGCTGTTGGTCGGCTGCAGCATATTCATATACTATTTTGCTTAGGAATGTGCTGGAAAATGATCTGTCGAGCGTACAATGTTGTGCGTGTGTTATGTGTCGCTTACAAGCGCAATCGCTTAGTTTACTTAGTTGGTTGTTTTGTAATGGGAAGTACCTTGTATGTTAAGCACATTTTATTACGTGTTTTGTGCATGTGGGCATGATTTGGATGGGTTTAGTCCGGGTGTATGTGTGAGGGGATTAGTCCGCACGTATCGGTAATATTGAGTTCTTGCTTCAGCACAGTCTCTTATAAGTCATTTCAATGTTTTATAGTAGCAAGCTCCTCACTCCTCTACAAAATCAACTCTTTTCTCTCGGTTTACAAAATTGTAATGTACGTCATTTTTTTTTTCTCACGCTAAGAATTTTCCGCAGTAAAAGTGTTGCCCCTCATAGACGTTTGATTAGTGCTCTGTGTCCCAATGTATATTTCCTTTCCGTGATGTTTCACCGACCAGAGTTCTTTCAGCTTTCATGACGACTCTATAACTTTTAAACATAACTAGTGCTTGCTTGCGAATCAGTGTTGTCTGCGGAAAAATTTAGAGCAGATGTCCCTTCGCGTGACCTGTTTGCCTCAGTCCACTCGGTCGTGATAGTTTTCACAAGGCTTAGCCCCACATGCGCACGGAATGCAGATATTTCAACAGCGATGCGAGGCCCATAGCTCGAGGCAAAATTTGCGCCTTTTAGCGCACTGAGGCGTCTCGCGGCGCCCTCTTAAAAGCAAGGAAGCGTGTCGACGTGCCCGCCACCGAATGCGTGCCGCGCCGAGTGCCGCACCCCGCCTGTTCTATAGGCGAAGCCAGATGCTTATATTCAGGGATGTGCTCACGTTTGACTGTGTGCTTACGCATGTTTCGTGGTGCGATAAACATTCCCACGGTTCCGTTCCATGCGATCTGACAGGCATTTTTCCTCTTCCTTCACCGGCTTCATCGTCTTGATCACGGACAGAACGTGCGATGTGAAACCTGCTCCGCTGAATCCGCAAAGGCGCCTAGACAAATGGTTGGACATCATCAGAAACTTTACGTTGGTGAAGCCGAACAGATTTTGCGTGCAGCTTGTAATGAGCGAGGCATCACGATGTTTCCTCCACCAGAAACACACCCGAGACCATGTGACCATCTGGATGACGTTATTCTCGCACGCTATGCACTGAGGAAGCTGCGGCCTGTGGCGCCAGAGATAGGCGACTCCTCCAAAGCTGCCGGCGGTTTTTTTTTAGTAATGTTGCTTGTTCGTTTATTGGTACCACATCAGCTTTAAATGTTGGTTCATGTTTGTGTGCACATATTTTCATTTGTCAATCTATATACGGAATATGCGCCTTTGATCAACGGCTGAGCAAGGACAGACTGCTCCGGGCATAGGAGAAGCAATGCCGAAGGGGTTCCGATGTCGCGACCCAGCGCACGGCTTTATTTCCGGCAGCTACGGCTGTTTAGGCCCACGCAGTACGGGAAAAGTCCGGCGCATTCATTTCAGTCCACGTTAATGTTTATTAAGAGGTCGAACAAATTTATAGGGAGCGTAATATTATTTCATAGGTATAATATTATTTCATAGACATAACATGCGGCTTTGCAAAGGCGGGCCAAATGTGATGTACGAAATTTTCACCGCATCTCTATTATTTCTTGTAAATCGCAAATACTTCAATAACATATACTTAAAGCTATTGCTATAGAAAAAATATTATTTAAAGCTTGCCAATATAGATTAATCAGCGCGTTAGGTGCTCATGCTCTGGTTGAAAACTCTCATTCCCCTCATTGCTCCTTAGATTAAAACGAGGTGGTTGCCGGATAGTTTGTAATGCAATAAAATCCTTCAAAGCGGTGAATTGCGCCATTACGCCATTTATATGATAGTTTTTTTGCTTTCGGGGGCCTTAATTTTCTTGGAATTTATTAAATCGCTCACAAATTTCATCGTGCTTGTTAATTACAGTTAATTACAGTTACAGTACAGGTTTGTTAATTACAGTTGTTCATTCGAAGTGATGTGCCCCACACGGCTGATTACTGTCGGCTTTGTTATTTAACATTTATGTAAATGACCTCGCTTCTATCATTTATTGAATATTCGGAGGTTTATCATTATGCTGATTACGCGTTGCTCATACCAAAATCTTCGAACTTTTTATTTGCATTATCTCATTTACAATGACATACTATTAGCTTAAGTTACAGGTAACAAACGAATTTATGACATATGGGCGTGGTAGAATCATACCCGGTTTGTTTCCACAATCTCCACAAAATAATACACCGAAAAAATATCATTTCGTACAAGCGTCCAAATGAGATCCTTCTTTTTATCGTCTTGTTCTATATGTAACGTCTGTCAAATTCCCGGGTATGTATAGATTGCAATCTGTCATGCAACACACACGTCTAATAGATTTGTGAGAGGTTTGCAAGTTTGTCGTGTACAATCTAATACAATCCTGTCGTTTTGCTTCACCAAAACGCAGTATATTGACAGTTCATGCAAGCAAGTATAAAATTTCGTCGCATGATGATATCGAGTGTACGATTTCATTCAGAAGTTCGGTTTGCGCGGTGACAATGCAAGCGTGACGTTCTGCACTGCGCAATGGCACAGCGCAGATCACGAGTCAAATGGGTTGCGCATTGCTGTAATTCACCAAATTTTCTTTTTTCGGGGCACAGATTAATCACTCGAGTGCACTGCGGTGAAGGTGAACCACGTGGTTGCTTTAGAGTGTACATTCAAAAGGGATTCTACGTTATTCGGCACGCAAATTGTTTGGACATCCTTTTGGGTGCAGTGATCTCAGGAACAGGATAAAAGTTCTCTTGATTTGTTCGTCTAGACGGGAAAGGGAATTAATAAATTCTCTTAAATATTGGCGGGATATACGAGCTAGCAAGAACAACTGTTGAATATTTTATATTCAACAATATAATTTTTTGTTGATGATAGGCTGTCCTAATACAGTGTGTAGGTGAAGTATTATCCTGAAATACTTCCGCTGAAAGGATCTCAAGGTCGGGACTACGAAAAGTGTTACCTTAAGGTCTCTCCCTCGTTACGTTGCACCCAGAATTCGCGCACGTTATGATGAATCGACAAAACCTAATATAAAGAGAATATTTCAGTTCCCTCTTCAGATTATGTGTTGACCTTGAACTCATGCAGCCAGTTAACTACGTCGTACCCCACTTCCGTTGGAAGATTATTAATAGAGAGTTATAGCAGAGCGGATAACCGGCCCCGGTACGGTAACCGGTACATCTGCGCATGCGCCCGACCAGTTTTTTCCGCCTCTGCGCACGCGCAGTACCGCCGGTCGCCTCCGGGTACCGTACCGCGACCGGTTCTCCGCTCTGCTATAACTCTCTAATGTAACTCATCATTGCAGGTTCCGGCCTTCATAATCGTAAACTTGGCCGCTGTTGTTTAAGTGGTGCCACAGGAGCTCACTTGTGGCTTGGGTGTACCCGTGCACTATCTATGTAGCTGAACCTGTAATAGTTGTTTTCGTGAATAAACATTGATATTTTTGTTGTTTATATTATTAATATTACTGCTGTTGTTGTTGTATTCAGTAGCCGTCGTAGACAGTAACTGGGGCATACTACCCTAGGGACTTAGCACCGCGTGTTTATGCTTTCCCTCCCCATGTCAACGCATGTCAACGCCATCCGCGACGTTCTTTATGCAGTGCAGTTTAAATATAGTTATTTTCACCCTGGTCAATCCTATACGTTCCACGTAAGATGCTTTTAACCGCACAAAGGGAACACTCAGAGCGCCGGCTGTAGCCCTGCACGTTTTTGTTTGTTTTCTCGCTTGCCATTTGACAAGTAACCGACGCTCGCTTTCTGCTGCGGCTGCGCGCAGGTGTACGCCTTCTGCGGCCACTTCCTGATCACGCTCCTGCTGTCGACGCTCTTCTACGTGGTCGTCGAAGTGCCGTTCACCCGGCTAGGCAGCATGCTGCTCCGAACGCGGCTCTTCCGCAAGCCTGCGAGCCCCGGCGCAGACAGCGGCGCTGCCGGAGACCCGCGGAGGGTCCCGAAGGCGGCCTCGGCCATCGTGGTGGACATCGCGCGCGGCGTCTCTCCGCTCGCCTTCATCAAGGCCAGGGCGGGGGGCACGGCCAAGCGCAGCAATTCCGCACATGCCAGCGACCATAGCGCCAGTGTCGACGGCGGCGGGAGGCCAACGAACGGCCGCTTCAGAAAAACGGGCGACTCGAGCCACCTATGACCGGGCTTTCCGCACGTCGGCCGACTGGTCACGGGGCTGTGCTCGGGCCATCTGGGTGGCGAGTGACAGTTCCTGCGTCGATACGGTGGTGAAGGCGCAATAATTTTGACAAAGAATTCATAGGCCCGTGTGTAATCGCATTGTGTCGAACTTTCATCCTGTTCAAGCACCCGCACTTGTTATCACTCGCATAGAACAAGCGTGTTGCAGAAGTTCGTGTCCAGGCGTATGTTAGGCATACTGCGAGGGAAGCATACACTTGAATTGAGAATAC
This sequence comes from Haemaphysalis longicornis, assembly GCF_048455015.1. Taxonomy (NCBI): domain Eukaryota; kingdom Metazoa; phylum Arthropoda; class Arachnida; order Ixodida; family Ixodidae; genus Haemaphysalis; species Haemaphysalis longicornis. Next base: position 258,102,032 of record NW_027526203.1, read on the forward strand.
AGTAGCTCCCATACTACCATACTACCATCACCTGCTTACCGGTTTTCTGTCAGCGCGGAAATACATGGGGACGTATTTGCAACAAACATAAAGTGGAACAATATGCCCGGCACCATGCGCTTTCTTCAAAACGTTTGCATTTTTTTTTTTGCTTTCAGTGAGCAACCACTGCGGCCGGATTGCTATAGCAGGGCGCGAGTATTTTGGCATGACTGTGCAAGAAGTCTAGATTTTTGCACTTAATCGAGACCTAGCATGGTGTCTTTAAGCCAATACAGGCGAACTAGCACCGCAGCTTGGGCTCACGAGGCGACACAGACGAAAAAAGAAAGTGAGGGCCACGAAGACAGAGCTGACTGACCCCCAAAAAACACGCGGTCCTACATTAAACGCTGGTTATTTCTTCAATGATATAAGTTTAAGGCAGTAGGAGTACAATAACCTAAGGGCAATATTTCCCTTGAGATGTTTTTTCTAGCGTCGACCTACTACTTCCGACAACGTCCGCTTTTCTCCCCTGTTCTGAGCTATATTCATTCGGTTTCCACAATTGTGGGGGTGTAGTGTCTAAGGCCTTTTAGCTCGTGTTCGCTGCTTTTCTTTCACGCAACTGCAGTATAATTTTGGAAAAATAAAAATGAACGCCAGTGTCCAATGCGTTTATAGCCCTTTAATTGTCCAATGTGATAGGAAATAATCCTGAGCCCTGCTGTACTGAACTTCTCGCGGTCAAGTGCGGCACGAACGTATGGTAAACGCACTAGTTATGTTGCCGCAAAGATCTCTCAAAACCTTAGGACAAATTCTACGAATTTATCGCACATCTTTACAATTAGAACACATGCTTGAAAACAAACATCATATCTTGTAGTGCATATCTAAGTACCGGTAAAGCGTGTGCACGTGAGGAAACCAGCCTAGGTTATCCGCTCATCTATGCATGTTCCCGTCTAGCGGACTTCTCCGAAGCTGAGACGATAACTTCGTTGTGCACGCTACAAGTATCTCCATGTGATCTTCCCGACGTATTCTCCTCCCGTTAGTTTTTGGTATAAAACTTTGAAGGCCTGCACCCGGTTCATGTGTTCACTAGCAGCCATCGGCTATAGCAAAAAGGTTTCAAAAATATTGGACAACATATTCGCATCCATGCAATGAGAACCTTTTTGCCTCAACATACATTGATAGTCGCAAAACCTAATAATACATGCTATTCGTCGAGTTGGTCCAAGTTCATGTCAAAAAAAAAATGCGCGCGATAAAATACGATGGATCCACAAAGAACGGACAACGCCAGCATTTGTCCCGTGCGTTGTTGTGCGTGCGTTGTCTTTTTTAGAACTCTAGTTTTCATGCAATCAGAAAACTTTTTGTCAGGATGCAACAAGAATTGTCACGTCCCTTTCATTTGATTTGTTTTTGTTGGTGTTCGGGGAAGCCGTTGAGCGGCCGTACTAGCGCCATTTTGTAACCGAAAGCGATGTGCAGGATCAGCAAACTGGCGCCAGAGGCTCCGACTTGTTCCTCGCGCACACACGTCACTGCGGGACATGCGTCGTGCTGTTGTCTCTGACACTGATTGCAACACAGGGTCTATACGTTTTTGCTTCACTTGATGAGCTTCTCTCTTTGGCATTCCCTCCTCGTGCGTGTTTAGTGAACCTACTTTGAGGTACAGAGATGCGTGCGTGGGTGTGTGCGTGTGTGTTCTTGCGAATATGTTTTATATCTAGCGTTACCAGCATTGTTAACATTAGCAGCGCAATAATATTGTCTCTAGAAGGTTTTTTTTTCCTTGAATGAGATTTTGGCAAAAGAAATTAGGTGCTTGTGGAGTGCACGTACCGAAAATCGGAGGTACTTTTCACATGACCAGGTCACTGCAACCCTGCTAAGGACGACATGGGCTGCCTGTTTTTGTGTTTTTGTCACATTTCACAGTGCGAGCAATCGAAACAAAATTGCAGTACTGTATTTTGGTGGGCAAAAAGTAAGTATTGAAGATAAATCAATGCAGCTACGTAACAACCTCTGTATTCCTAGACTTCATACAAACTGCATACTTCAAAACTACCCTTGAGGAAAGAAAGAAAAATGCATTTTAATGGCACACTATTTCTTGCTCAAAAATGATTATACGCCACGCTATAGAAATTATTTGTTGTAGCTCAAATGCTAAGAATCTAAAGATGTCCCTGGGCTGTGATATCCCAGTCCTCATAGTTTAATTGCGTTTCTTCTGTGTTTTATTAACTGAAATAAATGTTTTGTTCAACCGGAGGTTGCTCGTGTTGTAATTATTTACGCCTAAACTTAAAAGCTCAATCTGCAAAAGCAATTACATGCCGTACAAACATCCGTTCACAGACCCAGTTTAAAAATGTCCCTTGGGCAAATCATGGCTGCCTACGCGCTTCGAAGGCGAAAGCCTCGATATACTTGCCAATAACTTCTTGTAGGGGCCATGAAGACGAAATATAAGTTTGGTTCATTAAAATACTGCTTTGTCCCGATACCGATGACGCCAATTTTATGGGCCCACCACGGTGGCTCAGTGACTAGGGCGTTGTGCTGCTGAGCACTACGACGCGGGCCGGTTTTCTGATGGAGGCGAAAAGCAAAAAAATTTAGTGCCCTTCCACTCTGTGAAGAAGGATGACCTGCGAAGCTGGACGCAGTACACGTAGTCCATAAGACAAACAAGCTTGTTTGTAATCTGTTATTAGGTGCGGAGCACCTTAGGACCACACAATATCCGTCCGCGTCCGTGCGCATAACATTTACAATCACAAAAAATCCCACAGGCACCGGCAGGATTCGAGTCTGTGTCTTGTAGACCAGACAGAGATATATGTGTCAGTCGCCTTACCCCTTGGGCTACGACCGTGAGGTATTACCCGAGAGTCAAACGGCTTACTCCCTCGCCTGTAACGGTGCGGAGTACCTTAGGGCCTCCCAATGTCCGTCCGCGTCCATCCGTGCGCACACCACCATCAAGCGAAAATCAAGCGAAATTCGATTTGAGCGGTGAGTTGCAGTTTCATTTAGGGAATAATCAAGGTGCAACTCACGGCTCAAATCGAATGGCGGTCGGGGCGCAAATCGGATGTCACTCGGGGCGCAACTTGGATGTCATTTCGACTCCCCGTACTCCGCACCCTCGCCAGCATTCATGGAGTGGAGATGCTGCCATTTTTTCAACCTACTTCTAGCTGAATGAAAATTAAAAGAACCCGAGCTTTAGTATCGCTGGCAAACACGAAGCAGTCTGTTTCCCTCCCGTGTCGTAGGGATCTTACGGTTTGTACAACACACCAACCCAATCCGCTTGACCACTGAGAGGACACCGGACAGGTCGCATTTGGCCGTTTGACGTCCACGTTTAAACCTCCCGCCTGCACAACAAAAATTTCATAAGTATGGGCATGCTACCTTCGCGTGCACGCCCATCCCCCTTCCAACCCGTGCGCGCCGGCAACCGGTTATGTGCGCGTGCTTAGAAGTGAAAGAAACCGTCGAAAATGTCGCTCTCAAAGCTATTTAAGCTGAATAAGGAATATTGGCCTACAGCGGCGTTCAAAGCGGGCAAGAACCCGCTCATCCGGGAGGGTTTGCAGCAACTACTCGACGAGCTGGAACTTCAGGCGGCAACGGCGGCGGCAGCGGCTTTCCATTGTTTTCGCGCTTATTCGGCCCCCGGTTCGGGCCAACGCTTCTTCAATTCCTGCTCTTCCTCAAAGCGAATAACATGCGTCCGCATTATAGCGACTTAAACCTGGAAGACCTCGAGCTTTATTTCAGCGGGCAAACATGTGGCTGTCCGTTTCCCTTTCCCGTCGTAGGCATCTTACTGTCTCTGTAACACACCAACCCACAACAAAACCGCTCGAATACGGAGCACAGCTGACAGGGCGCATCGAGCCATGGGACTTCCACGTTTGAATCTCCCACCAGCACAACGGGTATGTCATCAATAGCGAAATGAAGCCAAGCTATGCGTGCACGCCCTCCTCCTGGCACACCCAACCCGTGCACGCATAAACCGGCAACTGGTGATGGGCGCATACTTAAGCGTGCAATAGACTAGCGAAAATGTCTCTCGGGAAGCCGTTCAAGCTGAAGAAGAATTATGGGCTCACGCCGGCGTTCCAACCTGGCAAGTGGCTCTTCAAGCGGGAGGAATTCGCACCTACTCGGCGAGGTGGAATTTGAAGCGGCAACGGCGGCGGATGCTTGTGCTTGATTGACCATTGCTGAAGCGGACAAATCTTTAAATCAACTCAGTTTATTTTGAACTGGTTTTATCCATTCTACGCTTTTCTTTTAGTACGCGTTACGTTCTAGCACGACGCGTTGAAAAACGACTGTCCCGGTGTTTTAGTACCGTGACTGCAGAAGACGACGACAGGGGACTCCGACAGCCCGAGCCCCTAGATGCTTCGCCCCTAAAAAGACATGTGATCCGATGGGATTTGAATCCGCGTATTTGCAGAAGCAGTCCGATGCGTTACCACTGAGCCTCCGGCACTTTTCTTTCTTCACTGCAAGGAAAACTTGGAATTATTAAACAATGCAAAAGTTAGCAGTCATCCAAGAAGAAGTACACCCCTGCAGCTAAAATTAGGCGTCCGTCAAAACTTCGGCAAGCAGACACAAGCGTCCAACATATGCAGCCACTCTGGCAGGTCACTTTGCACCGTATACAGGCTCCATACCAACGCAGCCCGTTCCCGAATAATGTACATCGTTGGGCGAGGGGTTCCGCATGCCGGTCAGTCATGCAGCACTCCCACAAGCTATGCAATCCCATCACAACTATATCATAGGGCCCTCCATTAGTACCTTGACAAGGCAAAGAGCGAATTGCACAAAAGGGTCCATGTCTTTTTTGACTGTTCGTTGCAAACTTGACATCGCAGAAAAACACCGCATTCCGCACGTTTCCAGGTGTAAAATAAAAGTTGTTGTTGTTCTTCCTTTCTACGTTGCACATACCTTCTGTGGAGATTCGATAGGAATCGGGCACATTGAGAGGCTAATGTGCCCGCTTCACAAAATTCACAACTCTCAATCGGTTCGTGTACTTGTGAACTCCTGTATCGTTGTGCAACAGGGCAAACGTTCGAATAATAAATGAAAAAGAAACGTAACAGTTGTAGAATAGTGCGTACTTCGTGCTGTAAGAGGCAGAAACGAAAGCGAGGAAAGTAAACATGATGTAGCAAAAAAAAGAAGCAGGTTTCAGTAATTGGCGCCAAAAGTCCAACAAAGACAAAAAAAAGTGAAAGGGAAGAAAAGGAGCAAGTGTGATGTAACGGTAAAGCACTTTGTATTATTTATCCCCAGGCTTTCGCCTTCAGAGTACGTAAGCGGGCTTATGCCCCAAAAACTTTTTTGACGAAATGTTTCAACTTTTGGCCCGATGGCTTAATCGACAGACAGACAGACAGACGGACAGATAGCGAGCGATCGCCTTCGACACGGTGATGCGCGCGTGCCTGAACCGAAAGACACCGGCAAAAGTGTAGGTCGAAGGGTCCTTCAAGTGGAAGACACCACCGGGCGTTCAGTTAGCTGGGAGCTGGCGTTCGGGGCCCACCGCTCCATTTTACACAGGGGGAGGCGGCAGGCGGGGGGTCAGCTTGGCCCCCACGCGTGCCATATTGCCTTACCCAAGCACTGCGAAATCACTCCCGGCATACCCTCACCCCTTCCCCCCTCCCCCTGAAAGAAACTTGAAAAGACGAAAGTTTTATTAAGGCGAAAGCCTTAAGTACTCCCTTCTTCGAAATACCGTCATTGTTGCTGTTGTTGTTGTCTGGTCAAGAAAATGGCCGCCGCTGTAAATAAAAAAAATAGTGCCCTTCGACTCTGTGAAGAAGGATGAGCTGCGAAGCTGGACGCAGTACAGGTAACTCACGAAACAAAACACGTTTGTTTATAATTTGCGATCGAGCAATTAGCATACAGCCCATTGAAACTTTGAAGGAGCCAAAATTTATTTTAGTGTTTAAACATGGAGCTGTCTGTTTCCCTCCCGCATCGTAGGCATCTTAGTGTCTGCGTAAAACACCAACCCAATCCGCTGGACCGCTGAGGACGCCGGAAACTTCGCATTGGGGCGGTGGACAAACACGTTCACACCTCCCGCCAGCACAACGAACATGTCATCAGTGAGGGCATGAAACCTATACCTGCGCTTGCACACCCCTCCTTTCCCTCCACTCCCAACTCGTGCCTGATGAACCGGCAAACAGTTATGTACGCGTGCTTAGAAATGAAAGGCCCCGCCCAAATTGTCGCTCTGAAAGCCCTTCAAGCTGAACAAGAAATATTGGCTCACATCGACGTTGCTGTTCACCCGGGAGAGATTCCCATCTACTCGGCGAGGTGGAACTTGCAGTGGAAACGGTGGCGGTAGCGGCTTTCTTCTGTTTTCGCACCCATTCGCGCTTCTGTCCCGGCAGACAATCCTCCGATTCCCGCTGTTCTTCCTCCGACTGAACGACACGCGTCTGTCCATAGGGATAGGGAGTTATAAACTGGAAGTACTCAAGCTTTATTCTAGCTAGTGGGCAAATATGCGGCTGTCCATTTCCGTCCCGCGTCGTATACCTCTCACTGCTTGTGTAACACACCGACCCAAACTAAAACCGCTCGACCATTCAGTACAGCTGACAGGTCGCATAAAGCCGCGAGACTTCCACGTTTAAATTTCCCGCCAGCACAATGCGCACGTCATCGGTGGTGGCATGAACACTAGCTGTACATGCACATCCCCCTTCTTCCACCCCAACCAGTGCATGCATAAACCGGCAACCGGGGATGGGCGCGTACAGCCTCCCAAATTATTAATAATATAGCGGGAGCGACGACCGATCGGCATGTCAGCGCCTTATCACGGTGTTCACCGGCAAAATAGGCGAGGGTACGCGCACGCGCATAGAACTATCTGTTGTGGGAGCGTCGTCTGCTCTGCTGTTCTTCTCAGGGCAACACACCCCCTGTTCTTTTTTTTTTTTTTAATCTTGCAAGGCCATATCGCTACCGCCAAAGGTAGCTAAGCAGCGTGGGGCACATGTATGTACCACTCTCAAGGAAATAGCGTAGCAGACGACACTCATACAGGAGATAGCCCTATGCGCGTGCGTGTACTCTCGCCTATTTCGCTGCTGAGCACCGTGATAGGTCGCTGACATGCCGGTCGGTCGTCGCTCCCGCTATATTATTAAAATTTTGGGAGGCTGTACTTAGGCGTAAAATACACGGGCGGAAATATCGCGCGTAAAGCCTTTTATGGTGAAAAATTGTGGGCTCACGTCGGTGTTCAAAGCGGACAAGTTGCTCTGGTAACGCCTGATAAGGACGCTACCGCCGTTATCAACCGATTGCGCAGCTTGTGAAAGAGGAACCGGTGGTGGCGAGGGGAATAACAGTTGGGAAAGCGGTGTCGGCAGTGGCGAGAAGGAGCGCCGCAGCGGCGCCGAGTCAATCGGCTACACGGGAATGAAAACTCCGCAGTAAAATTCGCAGTAAAACCATGTAAAACGCCGGTGTGCACGAGATTTGGGCGCACGTTAAAGATCCCCACGTGGTCAAAATCAATCCGGAGCCCTTCACTACGGCGCGCCTCCTCGCCTGCATTGCGTCGACGTGTTAAACCCTACAGTAAATAAATCAATTTCATCTCCAACTTCGAAGAAATAACAGAGGTACTAAAGAAAACGTATCTAGCTGTGGCGTTTCACCAAGCACTTTACGGCGGTTTTTCTATGACGTCACTGAAATCTTGTTTGTGCGATTGGCGGCCTCTGACCCAAGCCACCGCCAAGAAACAAGACTGGGCTAATGCAATGGGGACTATAGTTTCGGTTGGGCGTATACAGCCTGAATGCAAACGTGCAGTTGAAACACTGATAACTATGTAGTGCTGGTCCATTTCACGCCCCTCCTGCCGATATTACGTCACTGGAAGGCGAAATTTGATTCTCGACATTATTTTTGCGTTTTTTTTAATAAAAAACGTCTTTCGTTCCTGGGATGGGGCTGAGTAAGTTACCAAAGGCTAGTTCTTTCAAATGGTGAAGACAGCCCAAGAAGCCGGACGGATTCAAACGGTCCTGGAATGAGGACTCTTCCGCAGGGCTGTCTGCTTTACAAATACGTTTACTCCTTCTCCTCTTTCGAATGGAACATTTTTTTAATTTTTTTCTTCATGGCCTTTTTAACGGCTACACTGTACAGCGCCGTGTCTGTGTGCCCCTCCTGTAGTCTGATTTCCCGCGCTGCTTTGTGACCCGGACCGTACTCCTTCGACTGTAGGCGCCCGCCGCCGGGTCGCCACCTTCAGGCCTTCACCGCGGGCCTAGAAGTGCTCCCGAGACGATGCGACGGTCGACCAGTGCGCGATGTCGGTTCGTGCGCCCGCGCGCGCGGTGCACTACCACCCCCAATATATGCCCCGATAAACTACCACACCTCCGTGGGTCAGATTCGATTACTTGCATACCGCGGCGAGTGGCGTTGGGAACGGCCCCGCCTCTGCGGGAGGCGGCCGCCAGCGTGCCCAAGTCAGCTGCGCAGTTTCAGCAGATTGCACAGGCGTGGAACTGTCTTTAATTTCTTTTTTAAACGGCGCGCGTGGAAGCATCAGTACATCAATATTTTCCTTACCTTACACCGACATAACCGAGCCATAGGCATGAATTAAGATCTATAACCTTTGTGTTGAGTATAATAATAAAATAGGTCTTAATTCAACAATAAAACATGCGGCCTAAAACGTCTGCTGGAAGAGAACTACGAGTTTATGTGTCCCACACGGCCTTCTTTTACACAAAGCAAATCTCCGTGGCATGGGATTTTGTGTTTTCGTCAGAGAAGACCTTGACTAAGTGATGACAAGCACTTAGGAGTAAACCAAAATAGAACAGTTTAGAAGCAGCATTCTTTTTCGTCCAGGGTAATTTTTCCCTGGGTAATTTTGTTGTTGGCTTATAGTGCATTATATCGCAAAGGAATACCATGGGAAGCAGGATAAGCAGGCAAAACTATGCCGCCCGTAAACAAGACTTCAACAACGTCGCTTCTGCCCTGTTGCTGGGCCGACGTGGTATGAGAGTGCCAACAGACCCCGACTCTTACCCCTAATCCAAACCCAACTTATGAGCAGTGGTTGGAGCAGCTGACCAGCTCCACCAGCGGCAGTGTAACCAACGCCATTCTGTAGCCGAGCGCTGCCCCGAGAGTTGCCCCCGAGAGAAACGATAAATATATCAAATAGGGGAGCGCGAGCCGAGCGAATACATCGTCAGAACGCCGCCCGGTGATTCCCGTCGACCTACCTAGGCGGCGCAGCGATACATTTCCGCCACCGTTCCCATGCTCAGTTTACTTCTCCGCGGACCTGTACGTACCTGGCTTGCGATGTGAGAGTATATAACGCTGCAAAGGTCTCTCTCTCTCTCTCTCTCTCTCTCTCTCTCTCTCTCTCTCTCTCTCTCGCGCGCGCGCACACACACACACACGCACGCATACACACACGCACGCACACACGCACACACGCACACACGCGCCCACGCACGCGCCCACGCACGGACGCTCATGAACCCACACACACACCCAAGCACACGCATGCGCACGCACACACAAAACGGAAATTTAACCAGCAAGAATTTTCGCAGCAAGACACCAGTAGGATTGCTATACTGCAAAACAGATTCCACAGGTTCTTAACTATTTTGTTCACGTTAACAAAGCCAAAATTTGGCGTGCTATTGTGTATGAAATCGCCAGGTTTTTGCCGAGATCTGTTGTTGTTGTTTTTTTCCTGAACAAAAGTATGTCCAATTTGCCCCATAAAGACACCCGCTTGATTCCGGCAGGTCCCCACACTCGACGGACACATGTCACAAGGCTCAGAGGTGGTTTGGCGCATGCGTGTCCATGAAACACTTTTGCCACGCGCCCTTCTCCACCTCGGCCAATGCCGCATGCAGGCTTCAGCTAAGCATTCAGAGGGTGGGCTTCAGCTTAGGCGAGGGCTGAAAGCGTGGGTTAGAGAGCTATAGCTCCTAAAAAACGCAAGGTAAATCTCTTGTTGAAGAAAATTGGGGTGGACACATATTGTCCAGACGACGACATATTTGTTTTTTTTTTTTATATTTCTCCTACCTCTCCCTTGGCACCTTTTTCGAGCCCCCCAGCAGCAACAACGACAACATCCGTCCTGTCTCGTTGTCAGTATATTTGCCCCGGTCTCGATCGCTGTACGTACACATGCAGTACGTACAGCCGAAGGCAGGAGTCTACGGAGCTCGTCATCGCTTACCGAATGCATCCATGCGCCACCTGTCAGCGTGGTATTCTGCTATAGGGACTGCACCTGGCGCATTCGTTTTGCTTTCTCCCGCGAACAGCGTGAAAAAGGGCCGCAACAAAGCAGTTTTCGAGGAAAAGCACGCAGCCCGGTTTATTGACCGCAAGCTTGCCGTTGCGTGCAAGATTCAACTATCCTGGAGAAATGCTACGTTTAAATTACGAATTGAGAGAGAGCTGAGCAGCGGTACAATCAGTCGCGGTACTCAGGCAGACCCGTTGTCTGATCACTCCCCATGCTGGTTAAAGGCATTAGGCTGCTGAGCACAAGGACTTGGGTTCGATATCAGTCGCGGTGGCAGTTGTTCTGGTGCAGTTAAAACCCGAAAACGTTCGGGTGTCGAGATTTCGGCGCACGTTGAAGGCTGCCAGGTGGTCAAAATAATCCGGAGCCCCGCACTACGGCGCGCCTCATAGCTAGAATCCCTTGCCTAGCCCAGGTGTAGCTTCGGAGCCTGAAACCCCCGAAATTTGAAGTTTGAATTTCAATTCTTGCGCTGAAGTCTTACTATCGCGCTTAGAAAATGTGCGGAAGTTAACATAACTATTATAGAACCACTTCTGTTCGCACTTTCGCTTACAGCCTTTGTTTATCCTCGACTTGACAGACTACTCGTAATTAATTCTTTTTGTCTGTGGGGGACGGCTACAGGAAAGAACAAGCCGCATTTATCTTCCGTTAACAGGTGACAAATAGAACGGAACACGGGAGGGCATTTGTACGGATGAATGGAGCAATCAAGAATGACTCAAGGCGAAGCCCTGCCACCGCCGCTTGCGGCTTATTTCCCGTGTCACAAGGCACGGAAATCCAAGGCGGACAACGACCTCGGCACCAGTGGCCGCTTTCACTCGGGATTCGTTTCGCAGCGCGCGAGACACAATCGGCGCGCTTCTCCCGTCGTGGGCGAGTTGCTCGCGGCTTTATCTCACTGGGCCGTTCGACGCGTGCCTCGTGCGATCTGGCCAGCGCGACGACCATATCGCCCCACGACGCTGACTGGACTTTGCATTATATTACAGCTCGACTACACGCGTGCGGCAGCACCAGCAAGAAAAGGCGGCCCGTGTACGCGCGGCGTTCCCTCCCTCGATAGGGAACAGGGACAAGACAGTCGCTCGCGAAAGGCAGGTCGACGACAAAGCCTACCCGCTGCGCGCTGTCGCTGTATGTGGTCCTGCTCGTGGAAGAGATGTGCGGGTACGAGGAAACAAACTCCGAGATCCAAAGAAATCTTCTAGAGGAAAACACAGAGACCGCTGTAAAAAAACAAAGCCGCAGAGATAAAAAAATGCGACGACTGATACCAGTGAAGGTTCTAGCTAACAAAAACTGACCTAAACTGGGAACCACGGAGGAGTTAAACAAAAATTGACTCAATATATAGCGCCGTCGCGCTAACCATTTTAGTTTTTCTCCTTTCAAGTGGAGCATTTTATCTCGATGCAAGTCGCACAGAAGTTTACCGCGTGAAAAAAAAAATCTTAAAAAAAAACAAGGCGGAAAAAGGCCGCTTTGTTCAAACCCCGCAATTTAGGGTTGCCAAGTATAGCGATTTGTCGTCAAACTGGCGACTTTTCGAGACTCCTGGTGAAATAACTTTCAGTCTGGCGACTTGGCTACGTTCTGGCTCCTTTGAAGATTTGTGATTTTTTTATATTTGCGGGCCCTTCCCATGCCCCACTTTCCACAAAGAGGCCTTATATGACCTTTCAGTGCATTTCAGCCGTTGAGACAAACTGAACAAACAGTACGGAACAAACTTTTAGGCAGATGACGGTTATCTGGCAAAGTCTAGAATAGGTCCCGACAAATCAGGCACTCGAACACACCGCCGTACGGCGCCACTTACCGTCCCAAATCGAAATTTGCCATGCTGGTTTTAATATACTGCCCCTCGTGTCATATGAATAGCGTTAAACCCTTCAAGCAACGCCATTGGTTTAAAGTAAAATGGAGCCGCAGCGGTGGCTTAGGGGCTAAGGGATTGTGCTACTAAGCCCAAGGACGCGGGTTCGATTCCCGGCCGCGGCGACCGCTTTTCTGGTGGAGGCGAAGAGCAAAAAATTAGCAGTGGCTTAGCTCGGCTATGCCAGGATATACGTAGCGTGAGCTAAGGTTCAGCTGGTTATTCTTAGGTTTCCTGGTTGTCTAGGATTAGCTGATTATCATGCTTACTGCTGCTAAAACGATTTTCAACCCAATACAGTCCAATACAATCCAGTCCAGTCCAGTACGGTCCAGTCCAGTCCAGTCCCTGCTCCTCGCGCATGTGCAGCACGGCTCTCCAGGCGCCACGCGAAACGGCTATCAAGCGGCTCCGGCACACCGTCAGGTTTGGCTACTGCGCAACGGAGGCGCACAGCTGGGCACGCGCCGGCGCCAGTACGTCTGCCACGGCTATGGCGTCACTTTTCTGGAATGCGCAGACCGTCGAATGTGCAGACCCAATTGTCTACTCACCCGTACTCCAATTGGATTGGATTTCCAATCCAATCCAATACAATGCAATTTATACCAATCCAATGTAGTGCAATGCTCCTCGCGCTTGCGCAGCACGGCCCTGCAAGATCCACGCGAAACTGCTCAACCTCGGCCAGTGTAGCTTACTTAACAAAAACGCCCGTGTGTTCGTTATTTCGGCGCACGTTAAAGATCCCTTGGTGGTAGTTATCTTCGTGGGTGTTCTTTTCCCCGGGACTTCTCCTCCAAGCCGCAGTAGCGCTGAGGATCTGACCCCTGGTATCCTCAACCGACAAACTCAGCCTCCGATCAAAACTACATTTATTTACAGCCCGGCGGGCGACTAAAAAACAGTGCTCAGGCGGAGCTCGAGGACGACGGGCCGAGCTCTCCTGCGCCCGGACCGCGTCTCTCTTGTCTCATCTTCCCTCCACCCTGCCGCTGAGGGCTGGGGAAGAAGGAAAAGCCAGTCGTCTTCGTCGGTGGCCATCCCATGTGGTGGCGGTTAGGACATCCGGTGCGAGCAGGCGCGGCGTTTGTCGGAATGCGCGGCGTTCGAAAGTGCCGCGCAACACATGCTTTCCATTTCCGCGCTGCTCTGCCCCGGGCCCGCGCCAGTTCGTGCGTCGAAGCGCCCGACAGTGGTCAAAACTAATCTGGAGCCCTCCACTATACGGCGCGCCTCATCGCCTGTATAGCGTCGGCACATTATACCCCATAATCAATCAATCAATCAATCAATCAATCAAAATTATAACGTTTCAGTAGTTTACAGAAGCTTGAGATACTATGCAGAGTGATGGGAAGCGCATGTAAAGAGGCAGCGAAAGTGGTAGAACATGGTTTGCAGCAAACGCCCATTCCAAGTCATTCATATTCTTGTAATGCTTTACCTATACCTGCATATTTCGACTTATTCGTAGAACCTCTGTAGCTTTCTAGCACCACAGCAAACGAATAAAATGTGGAATACGGTTTCCCACTTCTCAGAATTTCTAGGTGATTTTTTCCGCGAACGTAGAAAACCAGAGCACGTAGAGAACGTGGAAAACCACGTTTTCCACGTTCAGGGATGGTCAGGGATGCTTCGGATGCTGCTCCTGCTTGTTCGGCGGTGCCGTCCACGGCTTTGGCGCCGGGTGCCCCGTCCGCCTCTGGTACAGGCCTGCTGAGCTCAGAGGCTCCTCTAGTCGCAGACCCTGCATCATCATCAGTGGAAGGTTCGGCTGCCTCCCCGGCTGCGGAAAGGGCAACTACTGGTCGCCGTCCTGCTGCCCGGCCTCCAGATCCTAATGGAACTGTGGGTAGGCGAGGTAGAGACACTACACTGCTGTAGGGTTTCATGGTGGGCGCTCTTTTCAGTTTGGAACGTTAAATGTCCGTGGCTTACGTAACAAGAGGCGTCAAGGCCAGATTCTTCACTTAATGCGGGGTTGGGAGATTGACGTATTGGCCATTCAAGAAACCAAAATTGAGTCGGATGAAGGTACTGCGGAAGCTCTACCTCCTTTTCAGTCAGAGTACGAAGTGGGCGTTAGCCACGCGAAAGGGTGCATGCTCTGCTGGGTGCATGCTCTTTCTGAATAAGCGCCTCCAATGCGGTGTAGAATTCGTATCCACTGACCGGGAGGGACGCCTAATCATATGTGGCCTAATGATCGTGGGCCATTCATGGAGGTTTCTTGTCGTTTATGCACCATCTCAACCTCGTACGGGAAGAATACTTCCTGTCATTAGAGCCTCGCCTGTGTACTCAGCGCCAGTTAATGGTCTTAGGTGACTTTAACTGTGTGTGTAACCAGAGTGACAGTTCAGGTGAGCACCAACGATCAGACTTTAGTGCAATAACATTGGAAAACGTTGCTCGTGACTTTCACCTTTCTGAGATTGCAGAAAATGTCCGACTGCCAAATCTTTTTACTCCTTTTCAGAGAGCCTCTCATGCTAGGCTAGACCGTATTTATTTTTCTTTAAATACCCTACCTCGTGTCCATAGCCACTCTGTGCATCCGGTATTTTTAGCGACCATTGCCTTGTATCTGCTGCGCATGGTAGCCAAAACAGTGTCGGAGTGCGCCTGCACTGGGAATTCTGGAAATTTAATAATTCTTTACGATCCATAAGCATTTTTTAAAATCGTGTGACAGAAATTATGCAACATGCAAGAAATCGCTATGATCTGCCTATGCTCGCACGGTGGGAATTATTTAAGCAAGAATTGAAAGGCACTGCTATTGAAAAGGCTGCACTGATAGTGTTTGAAAAGAAAAACAACATGAATCACTCAAATAAGTTGGTGAGAGAACTTTATGAAGTTGAAAGCCGATTTCCTGGTCAACATATAGATGACATTCGGAATGTGAAGGCGTTTGATGTTGAGAAATACCGGAGAGCACTAGTGCGGGCGAGATCCCAGCGCTTTGCTGAAGTGCAACCATGTCGCTGGTCACTATAGGTGATGAGCGCCGTCATGCTCTGCCTAAACAAGTTATTGAAATTGAGTATAAAGGGAAAATTACTGATGACACTAATTTCATAATGATGGCCTTCGCCGATTATTATAGACCTCTATAACAAGCGCCCAAAAAGCGGCGAGCGGGGAGTCTATTGACAAATTCATTAGTTTGCTGCCCAAATTAAGCCAGGACGAGTGTGAATTTATTGACCAGGAGATTGGCATTAAAGAATTGGTGTCAGGGATCGAATCATATTGGTGAAAGGCAAAACACCAGGACCTGATGGTCTCACTGCAGAATTTTACCAGACATCATGTTCTTAGCTGGCTCCATTTTAACACGAAAGTGTTTTATTCCGGGATACGCATATTTCACTGACGTCATACCCGTCAGGGAAATGACACCCGCACAACGAAGCAAGAGGCCTGTAAAGGGTGCACCGCTGCACACATGGTCTTCTTGCGGGGAAGCAACCTTTAGTACTAAAGACTACGTTATACCAGAGTCCTTCAATAAGGACTCTGGTTATACTTAGGGTTGTTCGTTTTCGGGTTTTATATTTTAACACGAGAGTGATTTATGCCGGGATACACCAAGATTTCACTGACGTCATATCCATCACGGAAATGACGCCAGTACACCTTTGCCGAAGCGACACACCAGCAGGACGTCGCTCGCAAATCGCCAACTCGCTGGCAGCCGCCAACTCGCAAATCATGCTCAGCTGCAGATTTCGCTGCACATTTCACTTCCGTGTTTTACCGATTCCCATGACAGAGGAATAACGTAATTTCTTACCTGAGGTTACTGTGAGGCTTACAAGACTGCATATCTTCCACCTACGCTGTACGAAGATCACACTGTTCTAGTCCCCAAAAGTAATGATCCTGAAAAACTGCGTAAAGTAGAAGGATATCGTCCCATTTCCTTATGTAATGTAGATTATAAAGTCTTCGCTAAGATTTTGGCGATCTATTCAAACTAACATACACATAGCAAGGTCTATATTGGAGTGTGTTTCGGGTACGTCAGCCCAGGTAGCCTTAGTACAACTAGATTTGGCAAAGGCATTCGATCGCGTCAGTCACCAATTTCTGTTTCGTGCTCTACAGCATGTGAACGCAGGATCTTGGCTTACCGAAGGTATTCAAATATGTTATGCTAATGGCTCGACAAGAGTGATAGTCAACAATCGACTAACCCAATCAATTCACCTTCTTTCATCGGTTCGTCAAAGGTGCCCTTTATCACCACTCCTGTTTTGCTTATACCTGGAACCATTATGTATGCGCATACTACAGGACATTAGTGTTAGAGGGCTTACGCTATCATCCTTCAAAGTGAAAATGTTAGCATATGCTGATGATGTCGCTTTATTTTGTACTGACAAGGCAAACGTGGAGAATACTCTTAACATCACAGAAGAATTTTGTGAGGTTTCAGGTGCGGCCTTGAATTTCAAGAAACGCTGTGGATTTCGGTTGAAAGAATGGGGAACAACACCCGATTGCGCTCCACCGGAATCAATTGGAATTGTGACCTAACGTATTTAGGAGTACCCCTCTCGCAGTTTTGCAATACTGGCTCCCATTGTTAGGAGCAGGCGGTGAAGGTACAGCGCCAAGTGAATGACTGTCGGGGACGGCGGCTTTCCATCTTCTCTCGTGCTCGGGTGTGTAACACGTTTCTTGTGACCCGTCTTCTTTATGTCCTACAGGTGTTACATTGATGTCGACTCAGGCTACAGGCTTTTCACCGGATTTTTGCAACCTTCATTTGGCGTTTGCGTATAGTGAACCAATGCGTCGCGATAACCTGTTTCTTCCGGTTGTGAGAGGGGGTCTTGGGCTTGTTCTCTTTTTCTTTGGTAGCTTGTTTCTCGTTTGTTCTATTTTCGAGATGTTCAACATCCGTTTTTGAAAGTTCTGCTGCAAACACGCCTTGCACATTTTTCCCCTGATATTGTCGTGTCTTCAGTGTCTGTGGAAGTAGACCGAAGACAGCGGGGTTTTCTCAAAGATGTAGTTGACACGTTCCACTTCTTACAGGCTCGGTTTAGCCTTGAGTACATATTTAATCCTTCACGGGATTCTATTTCTGGCCTCTTTCCCATACCTTTATATCGTGTTCTGTACCTCCAGTGTCCGTACCAGGATGTCCTCAATACGGTGTGTAAAATGTGTGCACCGCCAGGTGTTAAGACATGTTTCTTTAAATTACACACTAGCACGCTCCCTGTTAAAACTTGGATGAAAGACCGGGGTCTGTTTATAGCTTGGTCGATAGACTGTCGGCTCTGTTCTCGACCAGAGACAATCGATCACTTTTTTGTAGGATGCAGAGATACTGTCTTTTCCTGGGACATTTTGCCCGAACGCTCAGAAAAGACATGGGTATTAAGCCTTTCTCAATCCGATTTTTGCCATTCGGCTATCCTGGTGAGCCACCCTATGATATGTTTGCGTTGATTGGTTTGTACAGTCTGTGGCGATGTCGCTTATGTGATAGGCATGCTGAGCCACCAAGATCAACAAAGTCATTATTCCGAGAAACTGTGGAATTTGTACATAGTGTGTATAATTCGCTTGACCAACCACCTGACTGGTTCCTTCTTTTGAACGCTTGTGTGTGTTTGCCTGAATTTTGATGTATTTGCGCTTCTCCTAACTTCAGTGTATCGTTTTGTTCGCTTGACTATGTAGCCCTTGTACTGTCACGTCTGGGCGTATTCTCCCATGTAATAAAGAATAAAATAGAAATGGAGCAGTCGGGTAGAGGCCGGCTTCATAACGCGAGGGACCAAGGTTCGATTCCGGCAAAGGGAAGGGTTTTTTTTTTCTTTCACTTCACCCCCGATCATTATTCATCATCGTCAGAGAAATTTGGCTTTCCTAAAGGGTGGTTTCGTGTTACAGACGCCATCAGCGAGGAAACAAAACCTTCGCCCTAAAACTACTCACTAGCATCACCTTGCTGAAAATGGCGACTTTCCGTCTGAGGACCTGGCAACCCTGCCCGCATTTACTGAACACATTACGCGCACCAAATTGGCACGGTCTATTATTTGCCAAACGTATCTGTCAATCTAAGCCCACACAGCTAACTCACCAGTTAGGCTGGCGGGGTGGAGACATTTGCAGAAAAGCTATCGTGAAATAAATAGGCTGAAAATTTAAATACTTTAACTTGATATGATTAATTTAGGTTATTTATTTTCATATAATTTGTTTTATTTATATTTCTAAGAAGGTGGGTTACCAAAAGATGCAAGAACAGCTCATCAACGCTCCGACACATGGGTGCCACAGCGTGGCTTACCCCACACCTAAATCTGTCGAATGCTAAACTCACTCTGATTGAAACAAATGCAGAAAAAAATGGTGTTCTTAACTGAGGGAAACCAAAGTAAAAAAAGAAATCGCTACTTCTGAGGGAACATGATCAAACCTGAGCGTCGTATTATTGCAATAAAACAAAAAATTCAGGATAGCCGGTTTGAAATCATGGCGCGAAATTTTGCGCAACCTAACGGGAACACTGTTTCTACTTGTGAAACCTAATTGGTTCATGCAGCGAAAAATAGGCGTCAGCGTGCGGAGGCAAAAAAAATTCCGATGGCGTCGGCGTCCCCTTCACTGCGATGCGCCATGTGGCATCAAAAACGTGACACGCCTCCGAAATAACCATAAATGTAAGGGGAGCCAATGTTCGCAGCAGCGTCATCGTTGCTAAAGAGACAGCCGAACTGCGTTCATCGCAGCGGGAGATGAGACACGGGTATGTGCCGGACTGCCGTCAGGCCTAACGTTACTACTCGGTAGCGAGAGGACACTTTTTCATTCCGCGCCACCCCGAGCTTCGCAATCCTGCTTCGACATCGAATGGTTTCACATCTACGGCTCCTTCGACATCGACTAGCGGCGGCTCCCGCGACCGAATGGGTATCGTCAAATCGCAAACGAAACCGGAAACCCCGCGCAGCGCACCTACGGTTTCGCATCCTCGCACCTAATCAGACTTAGGTGTCCTCCGCAATTTTAAAGAGATTTTTTTTTTTTCGTATTCTTCCTACTTTACGGGCGCTGCTGCTGCTTCTGCTGCTGTGGTCTTTCTCCGACGCAGGATTCTTACAATAATAACAGGTGGTGCTGGCCCTCACGTTTCGCGCACTTCGCAGCCTTTGGGGGCATCGTTTCAAACTGCCACGCATCTCGCAGTCGGGCGCTGCCAGCAAAAAGAGAGACCGAGCCCATTCGGAATTGTGCGAGTCTAGTGCGGGACGTGGACATCGCTTTCGACATCCTTATATCAGTCAGATAGCACGCAAACGCAAATTAAATACTTCCTAGCGTGTCCTGTGCTTCGTTTCAGAGGGCAACAAGAGTTGTAAGTCCTTGTTACAGCAACATCCTCCAGGCCTACACCGGGGCTTTAACCTCGACCTTTAAAAAACGACAAACCAGTGGTTACTGAGATTCATGGACGCATTGCCTATGACGTGTGTCTTAGCTCTCACACATCCGACTCATTATTTCCCACGTCAAGGACTGGTGGTGGTACTCCTGGCAGCGTGTTCGCCAGGAGCCCTGAGACTTCGAAAGTTTCGCGTTACGTCTCGTATTTACCGACGCGCTCGCCACTGCTTCGCTTTACGCCGATTCCCTTCTTCTGAAGAATTCACCAATTTGTTGAGCGGTCCGCGTTTAGAGTGTCCAAAATATTTCCCCGCGTTATATTCTTTTTTTGCTCTGGAGGAAAATCGAAATGCCGTCTTTACGGTTTCCCGTTTCTTGAGTTCATTAGTACACCAGTCTTCGACATTATGCCCTTAAGTTCTTACCCTAGCTCGTATGACTTAGGAACTCATGAGTGCAGGAAAATAGTGTTAGGATGCCCTCGTAAGTCAACAGCTTGGAAGTGACCATGAAGACAACACAGAGCCTTACCTAAATCAAATGATTCGCATGACAGAACAGAAACGGGCCATGTTAATTGAAACCACACTTCATTTACGCTAGGTAGTTACGGAAAAGGTAGATAAGAGTGCGATGCCTGGAGACCCTGAAGGTGCTCTGAAGGGGCTTGTCAAGAAGAAAGAAGCTGGCACTGGAGTCTCAGTCGAAAGCCGTGTTAGGTCCACTTGTTTGCTCTGAATGCTCGACAAGGAGAGGCGGCTTCCAAAGGATCCCGCATTGCGGTTGTGAGCAGATAAACGCGCCCCATACCCGGAACTCTTTGGCACAAGTAGCCCTTGGCTTACCTGCCCCTCGGGTAACAATATTGAACGACCTTTCTCAGATCTCAATTTGCCAGTCTTATCAGACCAAAGGCATGCTGCCAAGCTCATCTTACACAAAGGCGCGCACTACGATCCCCTTCCTCGCAAGGTGCTTTTTAGGTATGATGCGAACCTAAAAGAGAAGTTCCAGACCGATCGACCGACCGACCGACCGACCGACCGACCGACCGACCGACCGACCGACCGACTGACTGACTGACTGACTGACTGGCTCATCAGCGCCCAATCGAAACTGCTGGACCTAGACACTCTAAATTTCGGCAATGAATTTCTATCATGACGTAGGGAAGTAAAACAGGGAGATTCTGTTTTTAAAAACTCCTAATGATCTAATTTGCCCGTTCACCTATCGAAGAGATTTTTGCCGAAATATGTACCCGTATGAATCTCTAAAAAGTGATTCCCCGGTTTCGACCTAACCGACCTCTAGGGGGCTAATTTGGATTTTGGAATAAATTTCGTGCCTTTAGATTCTTAAATATCTATTATGCCGTTTGATATATCGAAATGGTTCTTGCTGACAAATATGACCTATAAGAATGATCAAAAATAATATTTAAGGATTTCACCCCACGATGCCGTTAAACACGCCAAAGGATTTTTCCAAATAACATAAGTGACATGAATGCTCAGCCGAAATGTTGGTCCAGGGATTGAAATTCTGCGAGTGCAATGGTGTCCACTATTAATGGGAACCGGTGAGTGCGAGGCCGCAGCGCTCCGAGAAACGCCGGCGCGGCGCCGGAAAGTGGCAATAGAGAGAGAAAAGATATTTATTTGGGAACAAGTGATTCAGATTTGGCTACGGGCGGGTCTCTCCGTCCAGGGCCCCGGTCTCTTCCGCTCTTCTCCATGCTGGAAGAACCAAGTCCCTCTGAACTCCAGGGTTGGAGCTGGTCAGAACTGCCCCTGAGGGCCATATCACACTACACTTTTTTACACCCTTTTAGCCAAAAAGGGTGTAGCATAAGTGGTAAAAGAGTGTTGGGAGGCCTTTAAACCCTTTTTCTTGAATCTCAAAACCCTTTTCCTAGCTCTACACCCTTTTTGTGGGAAAAAAAAGGGTGTTGATCAACTTCAGCACCCTCGGTTTTTCTTAGGGTGTTGAAAGGGTTTAAAAAAGGTGTTCAGCTGTTCAATGAATAAGGCCATGTTTGGATGCATAATAGCCCTGTAAAGAAGAAGACATCCCCTCATATACTCCTCTACTCGCAAGAAATTTTCAAACGCAATAAAAAAATAATTGCTCGTATGCAATGACGATCGTTTCCATACGTGGTGCTTAGCTTTGGCACGTGAAACACCAATTTGAACCTTCAAAATTAAAAAGACTATAGTCGTGTGGCGAAAAGGGTGCAACACGCTTGGATTTCTGTAGGTTGTTGAAACGGTGTGAAATAGGCGTTCAGTTGCAAAAAAGAACAGCGGAGCTGGGGGTCGACCTAGTTGCTTCCGGTGTTGCTAAGTTTTGTTATGTTTGCTGAGCTTTGCAATGTTCTTGCTAAGCTAGGATGACCGCTGAGGGGTGAGGCCAAGTTTAACCAGATTTTACAAGGCTGTTCCAGAGTGTGTGCCCCCCCCCCCCCTACCAGGGGATCAAAGGGGGAAACCAGCTAGGTCGGCCCCCAGCTATGCTGTTTCTCCAGCCTTGCACCACTATTGCAAGCTGCGCCAATTTTTTTGCCTTTTAGAATCCAAAGAAGATTAGTACCTTTGAAATGGTACAGTAAGAGGTGCGGATACGCATACGCCCCTTGTGCTCACACTCTAACAAGCTCGAAAGGCGACTTCACTGTTATAACACCCTATCTGCGGTTGTGCACCCTTTACAGGTGCCGCAGTTCTTTTTCATTAATTTTTTTCCAACGCCACCGAAACTAGCTCAAGCTTAAAAAGCTTCACAGGTAATAAATTATGGCAATTCATATTGCTTTAAACATCGTGAGGTACAACACACCCCTTGCTTGTAGAAAATGTTCAGTCCACCCGTCTAAACAGGTACAAAATTCGAATTTGGAGGTCTCTTCACCTTTTTTCTTAGTTGGAGGCCTTTTCTTACACCCTTTTTCTTACACCCTTTTTCTTTGCGCTCTTTTTCTTAGTTTACAACAACCTAATTTGTAGCTTTACACCCTTCTGAGAAAAAGGGTGTCGAAATAATGAACACCCTTTTTGAAGGGCGTTGAGGTGGCGGGGAAGATTTGTTTGGTATCTAATAAAATTATATTATGAAACACAATGAAATGAAATTCTGTTATGAAATTCTGTTATGAAAAAAGTTATGAAACACAAAAACTACCTCTTAATTAAAAAGTTTTTCCAAATCCGCGTGTTGATTTGTACATTCTCGTAGTAAAATCCATACTTCCGAAATTAGCGCTAAAATATATGTTTTTGCGACAAGCCCAACGACTCGACCGGGGAGCTTTCCTCTGCTGGATATAAAAGCAAGAACAGCATATGTATTACTAAGTAAGTATGCACTCCCTGTACCGCTTGCATCCGGTTGGTTTTCTTGCTTAATTCATTTGTGTTCCAACTGTAACTTGTGCGTATTGACTGTTTGTTTTGAATGCTGCCCGCTCCGCCGATTCACATTGCCACTGCGCATCCCATCGCCTTAAAAAAAGGCTGTGAGGCTCAACACCCTTTTTTTAGGGTGTTGAGCATCCTCAACACCCTTTTTTAAGGGGGTTGAGCTCAACACCCTTTTTTCATCTGTACAGCCTTTTTTTTGTGAAAACACCTTTTAAGGGTGTTAGCCATGGGACAAGATTTTTACACCCTCTTCGGCCAAAAAGGGTGCAAAAAAGTTTAGTGTGATATATGATGGGGCAGCCCCAGGTTCCGCGGAACAAGTTCGCTGGCTTTCCGCTTTTACTACATTTATTGTTTTTTTTAAACATCTGGGGTAACCTTGTTTTGCTGGGGAAGGTGTTGGTTTGTAACTGTCGAAGTACCTGAGCTTCTGTGGCCGCCATCCTTTTGTGAGGCTTGGGGAGAAAGGCTCCAGCTGGTTTTTGGATCATGAGCATTTCTCCGAAGTTTTTGGGAAGGGGTTGGAAGGAGTTGGGACTGTGTTCCGGGCGGTTTGCAAGTTTGCACGAGGGAGCTGGTGCGCTCCCTCATTTCCTCCCAGAGATTCGTGCCCCGGAGATCAGACGATACGATGGGGGCAGCTGACTTTTTTTCGGCTCCAGTATTTTGAGCCGCTTGTAGATTCGACCGCCAATAGTGTTCTGTATTGCCTTCTTTGAATCGGTCACAATTTGAAGTCTTTCTTTTTGGCTCTCGCCGTACCATATGGCCAGTTAGAGAGCACCAGTTTGTCTCCTCTGTACAGGTGTTTCTTTAGAGTGTGTCGGTCTTTAATCTCTCCCGCTTGATCTACGACGACGAGGGAAGCGTTTTTCCTGTCGTTGGTGGCACCGTCTGTGTATACAACATTGGTGACATTTCCTAGCTGTTTTCTTAGGAAGGCGACCCTGGCTTGTCACCGATCCTTATGTAAAATGGGGTCCAATTTTTTTGCAGGGGGAGCAGCCTTACTTTTTTTTCTTACATCCGCCCTTGAGTCTTTCTCGTCGTTGATTAGGCGTACGTCTGCCGGGGAGCCCACTCTGGATGGAGTGGCCCTTCCTGTCTCCGTTTTTTGGAGTCGTTCTTTCTGTGAGATCAAGAGAGCTTCCCCAATTTCATCGAACGAATAGAATATCCTGCGCTTCACTGGTTTTTCACTGGCCGTATAATTCGGAAGTCCGAGGGCTGCTTTACAGGCCGTACGCAGAATACTGTTGGCTTGTTTGATCTCTTGTTTGTAGAGGCAATGAAAAGGCAGGCTGTAAGCCACACGGCTGACTACCAACGCTTGCATGATCCGTAAGTTGTCTTCTTCCTTGGGGCCGGATTTCTTTTTAGTTAGTCTTCTCACTATTTTAGCGACTTGGAGCGTCGTCTTTTTTTGGTTTTTCGATGGTGAGGTTTACCCTGCCGTTTCTCTGGAGAATAATCCCCAGAATTCTCGTTTTATCTAATTTCGTAGACTTCTCTGTCCCCGACTGTTATGTGGATGGAACCGTGGGGTTTTGTACCGGGCGTTGTGCACTCGGGTGCTTTCTGATTTTTCGGGCGCGTATTGTAGCCCATTCCGTGCTGCTAGTCATTCCAACGTCGCGGCTTCTTGAAGCGCCTATTCTTTCTGCGCTAGCAATTGTAAATAGAGAGTAAATCCGACGTCGGGGACTTCCGATAGTTCTTTCTTTTTTTTTTTTGGGGGGGGGGGGATTTTTATTATGGTGATGTTGAAGAAAGAATCGGAAGCAGCCGGCACAGGCGCACTGACCGCACAAGACGGGAGCAGCCGCGCGTCTCCTGCTACAGCGCGCCGCCGGACAGATCAGCTTCCGAGAACTGGGTAATCGCGCTCTCGAAGGATGAAATAAAAAGAAAAAGAGAGTACTTTTCTTTCTTCCCGCTGCAAAATAAGCACGGTCTCTTGTAGCCTGCATTTTTAATACATAGTACTTAAAACCCCCTTTTTTTTTGTCCCCAACTTGGCCAGCATTGTATATTGCCCCTTTCGTCAGGTTCGCCTGGGCTCAGCCATGGTGCGGCAAGCAGCTTGAAATTGCTGTTGAGAAAAGCGCTGAACTCACTTGGCCACGCATTTTTTTATAGATTATGTAGCCATCCTACAACGCTATTACGAGGCAGTGAACGTGGCTAGAAATAAACACGGCGGGCGTATCCCAGCTCGGGAATTGTAAGAACCGGTGTTAACTTCCAATGAAGTTGAGGTGAAAGCAATCTGAACTCAAATACCTGGGCAACGTTTGCGGCGAATACGACGCGGTGTAGCGAGCGACACACCATCAAAGAGACTTACCGTACATGAACCTGCTGCATCGGATGCTATATCATACTCCTGCATGATTCCTTCTGATACCTGAATGTTACTTTTCTCACTGTTTCAGTAGGGCAACACTATTTACGCGAAGATGGGCAAGGAGATAATTTTAGTGTGTAATATAGCATTGTCCCATGGCGGAAACAAAACCCCCTCCTGTAAATAAAACCCCTTCGCACCGGTACAATATACCTATATATAACCTCATCGCAGGAAATTCTGACCATTTCAACCTGTTTTCCACACCATGGCTGCGCCCAGGCTGACCTGACGAAAGCGGCAATGCATCAAATATGATTCTGGCCCAGTTGGGGACGAATACTTTTTTTCAAGAATGCCTCATCATAAAGCAGACCAATGCAGATATAGAACTGTTTTTTTTTTTTTTTTGTCTGGCATAGGTAACACATACGAAGGCCTAAAAGCTGTTTCACAGGGTTCTCCCCTAACCAACACTTAGCAGGGCGGAACAGGACTTGGGGTAAGTTACCTACGGTAACTTACGTAACTTAGGTAAGTTACGCATACAAATTTCCACAAAAATACTTGAGGATGTTGCCCTAACAAACCTGTAAAAGGGGAGCGGGATTTTTGAAATTACACCGCTAAGGGAATGAACAACGGCAAAATGTTCGTGAGTGCAATCTTATCATGGCCACGGCAAGAGCCCTATGAAGATCTATTTTTAATACATACTCTCGAAAAAGCGAAAAATTGCTCATTAGAATAAAAACTACCAAGCGTTCGCGAGAAAGCTGGCATTGCCGCGAACGTATTCTGCGTACTTTCGTCTATATGGTGGCGCCTATGCTATACACGATTGAACCAGCGGGAGGGTGTCGGTATACTGTTTTTCTGCGCGCTGTAATAGGCTAACAAGTTTCTTTCGAAATTCTTGACTATGTACCAGCCCCTTCATATATCAAATTGGTGTTTGTTCATATAACGCTTAGCAATGCCTACAAAGAAATTTCAGGATTTGTCCCAATCCATACTAACGGGGCGACGCAAGGTTTGGGGCCCGTTTTTACGCACTACTGAGTATGAGCTGTATCCGTTTTTACACTAGTACTCCCGGGAATCGCTGCGTATAGTGCTGCTATATTCCTATGTCGCGATAATCTAAACGCGCCGCTGCTTTGAAGCGAAAGCCTTTAATGGACCACTGAGCCAGAGGTTCTGAAAACGAAGCAAACTCCCAAAGAGAGAAGGAGAAATGAAAGAGAACGAAATGAAAATTCTGATGAAATATTCTGATGACAATATTTGGTAGAATGAGTTCCTGGAAACTTTTTCAGACGCAAGAAAAATTGGGGTAGGTCACCTGTTCTCTAAGATGGATTCACATTTTCAGTTTTCTAAAAAATAATCAGGAAGCATTTGCAGGTGACCTAAGTTCTATCAAAAAATATGCCATGGCGAAATATTCGCGCAAAATGTAGCACAATGAATCGTCC
Organism: Haemaphysalis longicornis; assembly: GCF_048455015.1. NCBI lineage: Eukaryota > Metazoa > Arthropoda > Arachnida > Ixodida > Ixodidae > Haemaphysalis > Haemaphysalis longicornis. The sequence goes on from NW_027526203.1 coordinate 258,128,991, forward strand.
TGCAGCGCCTCTAATCGGTTTTGCGTGCCGACATCTGGGCGTGGGACGATGGAGGCTCAGGCGGCGCATAAGTTGTTCAGCCTCGGCGAGGTCAACCGGGGGCCACTTCATTAGCCCGCGACCTACACGGACGTCTTAGCACGCAAAGAGAACGCTCCGGTCGAGGTTCCTTACGCGAATAGGCATGTGTATACGGCGAGCACGTTGGGCCCTCCCTTTTCTGCATAGCGCGGTACTTGTAAGTTCTACGCGCACCGCATGCATGCGACATGCATAGAAGCAACGGCTGGCCGTGCGCGCGGGCTCAATGAGCCCATGCGCACCACGCGGGAGACAGTGGCATGCGTGCAGGACGTGACAGCCACAGCTGCTGCCTCGCAAAAAAACTGCCCGACTCCTTGTGAGACCGAGAAAACGAGGTCTCGGAGGTGAGGGGAAAGCGTGCAGTTTTGCGCGAGAACGCGCGGCATTCCGCCCGTCGATTCTGACAAGATAGTGAGGGCCCGTCTGCCCACTCGGGGTCTCTTTCGAGTGCTGCCGCGTCCGTCTGACCCCGGCTGCCCCCCTTCCCAAATACACCGTGGAAGCGCGAGGCATAAGAGTCAACACGCTCGAGCAACCAACGTGTGACAGATAAACTGCCTGCACTGGTGTAACGGGCGGAGAGGGAACGGGAGGACTGAGTCGAGCCGCCACCGAAAATATGCGGCCGCAGCGCGCACTGCGGTAGTTTTCGATCGAGATTACGCACGGCGAGCACTGCGTGGTTTCGCTCGTACGCATGCAACTTGCCGGCGCGCGATTGCAGGCTCTTTTAAGGTCAAGGTGTTTTCGCCCCGCCGGTGCGGCTGCTTGCCATGGCGTGGGGCGTCGGTCGTGATGTTCGGCTTCTCGCCCACTGCAGTGCTGGTCCCTTAAGCTAGATAGAAGACTTCTTGTGGTGTCTTACGCCTCGTGAATTTGTACCCATCAAGATCTTCGTTGCTATAGCTGGCTAGTTGAGGGCGCTGCTGCGTTTGCAGGAAGATTTCTAAACGGGCGCATCACCCAAGGCCGATGATATACCCTTTCGCTTCAATGAGATCTGGTATCGATCACGTCGATGCTGTGTCAATGGAGCTCTTCGATTTACAGTCTCGGACTCACCGCGGACTCCCCGAGAAGCAGTCCGGCATTCGATTTTCCCATGTATCCCTAAGGCTTCGGGGAATCCTCGGACTACCCGCGGACTATCCGCGGTGAGTCCGAGAGTGTAAATCGAAGAGCCCCAATGTCAGTGCTTCATGCTTTTATGCTAGCACACAAGGGAAAGTGGGGTCGATTTTTTGCTCCATTTCGTAAGGAGGCAAAACCCAAAAGTTCCCGTGAGTAGATTTCAGGGTAAGCTAAAGAATCCTAGGTAGACTAAATTAAGTCGTAACTGCATGCGATGTAATTTAACCCAACCCTGGGTCTTAGCTCGGCTTCAGCGCCCCAAACCCCGGTTTTAACCCATTAACCCGTTGTCACCTCTCTGAGATATCCCTTCATTCTTGCTTGCATCTTCAAAGCCCCACACTGTCACGAGGTCGGGGTTTACCAGCTCGATGCAATAGATAATCACATCTAATGTGCTTGATTTGTCTTTAATGGACCGTTGACATTTTCTGTTGGTCAAACAAGTGAACATTCCATTACGAAATAAAACAGCTTGCGCATACTTTTATTTGCGCAGGTTTTGGGCCTACAAAGAGTTCAGGATTCCACTTCTTAAACTGGTGTTGGCATTTTGTGTCGCCCTCACGTGGTGTTTGATAGCTGCGAAACTCGCGTTTCCCTAGCTGCGATGAGTTCTCGAATTTTGGCACTCAGTTAGACTCAGAAGATTGGGTGCCGTGTGGGTTGCCACAGGCTGCACCTCTGGCGGCAGTGCGCCTCATTGGTGCATGTCGGACAAAAATAAAGATGACGTAACTTGATCAAAATTTTTGTTTCCCTTTGAAATTAAAAAAAAAACATGTGCGTTTTCCTTTTTAGCGCTGAAACTACCCCTGCGCTAAGAGGCCTTCCGTGAGGGCAAGGGGGGGGTGTTCTTGAGGTGTGATTAATTTTGAGCACCTCGGGATCATTACGTTGGCCGAAATCACAACAAACAAACGGGCATTTTTGCTTTTTATTTCTACCTCCACCAGAAAACTGGTCGCCGAGGCAGGGCATGGGTGGCACACGCGTCTGTGAGATCAGCAGCACAACGCCTCAGCCACTGAGCCACCACGGTGGGCACGTACGACGTCAACCTACTGCGAAGTTTTTATGCAAATTTTGGGTTCTCCTTAATTAAGCCCTCAGGCTGAGGTCACCCAGCCAAACTCAAATAATCTTTTGCTCTTCGCTTGCATCTTCCGTGAGGTGGTGGCTGGCTTACGTGCACGCATCTGCGTCCCGCCCCGTGCCCAAACAAATCCCCTCCGAAGGAGAGTCGGGGAAGATCATCGACATTTCGCGGATCAGTCCTCGTTTCGGGGGCATCGATTACGCTCGGTGTTCGATCCAAAGAATGCGCGGCAGCATAACAATCCCGGTGGGGAGGGGAGCGACAACGCGCAATTTAGCGGCGCCCATACAGGTTTAATACTCTTCGCGCCATCGGCAGCTCCGCCGCGGGGCAGCCGTGACGCCGGCCGCGTGTGACCCTGTTTCTTCCAAAAAGTCTGTCCTAAACCAGGCAGGCCGACCAACGCTCGGCATCCGGCCCGCTAAAGGAGCGAAGAAGGATCGGGCAGGTAGGGCAGCAGCGGCGTTTTTCTGGCGCGGCGTCATTTCCTCGTTAGCCTAGTAAAAAAAGGCCAGACTGGCGCTCTTCTTCGGCAAGGAGGGTCGCCCGATCCGGAGCGATCGGCGGCGGACTCTCCCCCTGCGCCTTCTCGCTCGCAGCTCGCGTGCGGATCCCGCGGCGCTGAGCGATGTCTGGCCGCCGCCGCGGGTGCTGCGGGGCGAGTCGGGGCGAAAGATGGCCGCCGATTACACAAGCAGCGCGTGTACACCTGGGGGCGGAGAGGAGGCGAGATCCGCTGGCGCAAAGTGGTGCAACGCCGGCACCGGAGGACTCGACCGGTTCTTTCGGGGGTCCCGTTTCCCCTCGTGGCGGCGGCGGCGGAGGGCAGCCTTGGTCTTGAATGCGCGCTGCCACCGCTGAACGAGTCCAAGTTCAAGGGACCCAGATAGACGCTGCAAGGTGGCAGGCCTTTGCTTTCCGGCCGCCCCTGCAGCACGGGAAAACAAACAGAGCCACGTGACCGGTTCTGCTGCCGCGGGCTTGAAACGGCTGTTCCTGCGGACGCAGAAAAACATCAACTCCGAGCGGATCGCGCTGTATGGTCAAGTTTCACGAATTTCGAGACACCTCGGGAAAAAGATCGCTTAATAAGTTGAGTTCGCTCAAGTGCAATGACTTCATGCTGCTCCTTACATAAAAAAAGAAAATCAGAAAAATTATGTGTCGTAAACGCTGCGTAAAAGCTGGCAGACATTTGATCAGGTTAACTCGATAGAACACTTTAATATTTATTACGTATCCAGTGCGCCTGATATCCATTGTGGGTTCGCCATCTTGTGTGTGTAGAAACTGAAAATTTAAAATTCTGTAACAATCCATTAATTATGCTCGCTAGCCCCGGAGGCATGCATCGGTGTATTAAACAATTTCCGTGTAGTATAACTCAAATTTGCGGGGGATTATAGTTCGTTCCACTAAACACCGTCAGTCTTCTGTCCAATAGGGTTGTGCCGTGCGAGGGGGCCGCGTAAGGGGAGGGGATGGGGGGGGGGGGGGGGGGGGGGCCTTGTCATTAGGTATGCTCTAAACTCGAACATCTGTAAGCGTTTTTTTTTGTGTGTGTGTTTTTTTTTTTCGGTCGGCGTTTGGTCTATGCGGCGTTTATACGATGGCGAGAAATAGTACGGAGCATAGCATATCACGGCCGAACACCCTATAATTTTACGTATATATGTATATATATTTTTGCGTACAACTAAAGCGCAGTTTCACCGCATCTTTTCTGGGCTGAGGAACCTTGCCAGTCTTTGCCAAAATACCTGTTGCGCTCTCAGGAAATGCATGCCGTTAGGCTATCAAACACTTCATGACCAATCACTTCGATGAACAGGGCAAAGTAGACTCATGACTAATCCCAGCAGACGATTTCACTCAAAAATTGTTATCCGCGTTGTGAGATTACGCAATGAAATTATGGCGTTGTGCATTGCGTGATTGAGCGGCGACGGTAAAGTTTTTTTATCTAATCGTACGTCTGACCCTTTTTTCGCCAGACTTGGTCTTTTAAACGCCCCGAATGGTCATTAGTGTGCATTGAGGAAAAGCAGACCCGCGACATATCTCATAAGAGTGCATAATAAGAATGCACAATCTGCATCGCGTTTCACGTAGGCTCAGCTTCGACTGTCTGCCGCTGAACGGCTGCGACCACTGGAAATTCGCTGCGTCGCAGAAAGGGAAATGGGCAATTCTCTGCTCTACAGTCAGAACAGTGGAAGCTATGGACACAGCTTGGGTCTCTTGGGTGCTGCCCCCCAGTCGCCTCTTAAGGATGGTTCGGACCATACCAGGTGTGCGATGGTGCAAGGGGTGATGAGCAGTGAGGCTTTGTGTACAGATACAGGGCATCCGCGCGCTCCTCACTTGGCGCTATGACTCACTACTAAGTGACCGTCATGCGCTACTGATTGCCATTCTGTTGCGCGGTAGGGCGATTAGAGAGAAAGCGCACTCTTTTTTCAACAGTCGTCACGTGTTCCAAGGGACGCGCATGGATGAGGCAAGAATTTAACTGCAGAGCTGGCGTTTGATGAGTCAACGTCGCTCAAGTAACGAGTGGCATGCTCGGCGGAGGCGGAAAAAAGCGGCAAATGCAATTGACACACGGTGTGTACTTCGCGTTTTAAGTAGCAGTATCCTCAAGTGGAAACAGCCTGCACCAGGAATCGAGTGCGAGAGGTTTTCTGCCCGGCCGTTCTAGCTGGGAAGCATGATTTAACTGTCCCCTCGCGGTACAGCAGGCTGGCGGAAAATTTTTGAACGCTGTTAAATCCGACCTGCTCACGAGCTGGGAAAGTGGCCTGGCACAAAGTCGTTGACAAAAAAAAATTCACAGCATATCCACGGGGTGAATGATGATGAGTGGGCGAAGCTCCTGAGGGGAAATCATCGGTAAAACCGTGACTCTTCAGTGAAAGTTCGCCCACTACATCTGTGTCCGAACGTAACGTCTAGAAAGTCTCGCTTAAACCGCGCGTCGGCACCTTGGGGCTGAGCTCGCCTGATGCGTTTTGCAGACGCCTCACGAGCTCTCACTGCATCGGGGTCTGCCTGCCGATACGCGCGCTTTCTCGCCGCTTCCCGTTCTCTGACGTTTTGGAGATCCTCTTCGCGCCGCAGCCGTGCCGCTTCGCGTACGGCAGGGTCCTCGCGCCGTTGCCGTGACGCTTGGGCCTCTCGTTCTCGAACGCTGGGATCTTGGCGGCGTCGTCGCGCAGCCAGACGACACGCTTCGGCCTCCCGCTCTCGTACGGCAGGATCTTGGCGGCGGCGTCGCGCAGCTTCACGGAGCGCTTCTGCCTCGCGGGCTCGCACATCTGCAGCCTTATCCATCGGGCGACTCCGAGCGCGCGCCAACAGCGAACGGATTTTATTACAACGCTCCCCGCCATCTAGTAAACAATCCAAGAACTAAACTAGAGGTAGCCACGCCATCTAGTAAACAATCCAAGCGCATCTTTTCATCATATACAAGTACCGCCATCTAGTAAACAATCCAAGAACTAAACTAGAGGTAGCCACGCCATCTAGTAAACAATCCAAGAACTAAACTAGAGGTGGCTACATACATACGTCGAGGATGGACAGACCCACGCCTTAAGGAGCTTCGCCCCTAAAAAAAACCGTCAATTCCACAGGAGAGCGAAAACAATGACAAGTAAGTGATAAAAAATACTAGAATGAAGAGCTGTTCCAACTGTCCCAACGACGTGGTTCGTCCGAGTGCCCCTATTTCCAGTGATGTTCTCTTGGATGTGGGCCTTTCCCGCTTACACGGATAGGGCGCGGCACGCTCTATTAACCGACCTTATGGTGACCCATCCTATTGCGTAAACCCGCGCTACGCATGAGGTTTTACTAGATGCGGGCTGTGCGCTTGGACAGAAGGCATCCATGTCTTGGAGCTTGCGTTAATAGTAACGAGTTACAAGTAACGGCCGACTGGTAACGCGTAATTTTTTTGGTAATTTAGTAACGTACTCGTGACCATTTCAAAATAGGTACGAGTAACGTACTCGCGTTAATATTTTTTCCAGTAACTTACAGGCTAGCGTTACTCGTCACATTTTCGTCCAAAAATCTTCTTTCCTCACCTCCTTAAAGAAAAGCAAGAGGTGTTAGGAACCGAAGCAAAAACACACTTCTTACGGCGTCACTCTTCCCCCCCCCCGCAACTGAAAACACGCCTGGCTGCAGCGACCTCGCTTCTGAAATCGCAAAAAAGAAAAAGAAAAAAAAATTACCATCCCTTTCTACAGAAAGTTGAGAGAAGCGTGAAGGCTAAAAATGCGTCCAATCTTCGCCGAAAGTGTGCCTAATCGATCGCCAAACCTTGAAAGACCCAAATCGCTCGCAATCGAAGAACGAACCCATGCTACGATTTTTCGCACACAAAGTAAACGCATCTACGAACGATCTAAATGTATACCGATTCGTGGTTTATGAGATAAAGGTATACTATTGTACTCCTTCATGATCGACGAGTGCAATGTCTTATCTAGAACCGTTCCTTATTCACGATTTTCAAGTAAGCGTTTTGACACAATGCAAGCCTGGTTTCATGCACGCGCCGTGCGTCTAGAGATCTTATCAGATCTTTTCAGTCGACCAACAGGTCTATGTGGAAACGGATTAGTTTTTTGACGGAACGCCATCGGACCCACTAAGAAAGCTTTCGCTTCAAAACGCCCATGGCCTCTCGACGGCTCGCTCTCTCGCTCCGCAGGCACATTGAAAAACGCGTGAAGGGAGGGACCCAGCTGAAACAATACAGAGCACACATGCGCGAGCACGCACACAAAACGCACTCATTTACTGGGAGCCTGGAAAGGCTCGGCCAGTTTTCTAGGGCATCCACGCATGACGGTGGGTCAAATGGAGCGCATGCACATAATTGGAGTAGTTCAATCAAGAGCGTCGATCGAATTATTGAAATGTTCGTGAGCATTTGCTCGTGGATGCTCGGGAATAATGTTCTGCTGTGTCGAATCGCCCGTCGTAGCTGCGCCACTAATCTCAGCCAGGGCCCCGCCGAAAGTAAAATGGCTCGAACTTGTGGTTATATGGGAGGCTCCCCAAACGGCTGCTGTCGGAATACACCGATGAGAGTTCTCTACGCTCTCTTGTGCATACCCCGTAATCTCGGGCGCCCCTCAACTAGCGCCCATTGCGTCCACGATGCGAGTCTTCGCATCTTCAACAGCAGTTAACTGCCGCGGCGTTTATTTCCCTTGTCAGGACGAGCAATCAACGAAGCTGCAGAGTTATGGGGGAAGTGTACTTCCTGGAAGCTGCATTTATGTGGAGACGCGTTTTCCTGCACACACCAGCTTTTACCGACAACCTCAAAGTTAATAACTAAGGGACCGACGAATGAATCAATAAATTTGTTGAAGAGTAGCGCGCGCTCGCAGAAGAACGGCAGGGAATTGGGCGAGGGTAAAAGTTAATTACCTATCCACGTGGGTCACCGGGTCCAATTCTGAATGATACGTGCGCCCAGCACATGAACCCCTTCAAGTCGTTTGAGGAAGGTTCATATCTTTCGCGAAGGTCTACAGGGATGTTCACGTTGCCTTGTGGTTGGGATATGGCTTGGCCACGTATGTGCAGACATAGGTTCGTTCGATCGAGCTTGCGGCAACTTATACTGGGTGTTTAACATGTGCTTGTTGTGTTTGTTAGAGGGGCAGAGGTGTGGTAGGCGTGGTTCCGTTCAGTTTCTTTTTGCTAAAGCCCTAGCCCCACTCCCACCTATCTTATGTAACGACATTGACCGTCCGGGTTTTGTAGAACAGCACTTGCACGCTCTGCGGTGCGTACAAACGAATAGGGTGGTCCGGTGTTGGTTTTTCTTTTTTGAAGTGTCCATCATCTATATTATTTGTAAGATATATTATCGCAGTAAAATAGTTAAGCCTCTTCTTTGGCCAACGCCTCACGTGAAATAACCATGTCATGTTTATATGCCAGAAATTACGGGTTAAACAGCCATGATTCACAATTTGAGAAAGAAGGCCATCGAAATTAAGGCAAACCGTATATAAAGCACTGGCCGAGAGGATTTTTAATTATCGAATTACCTTGTATGGTTGCTGTTCGGATCATAAGCAGCAATGTATAAACCAAGTAATTAACACAATAGTAAACAGTATCGCTTATGTAACGAAGTTTCAAGGTGCTAAAATAGGGGACAATTATTCATACCAAGGTACACTTCAGGTGCGGTAGCTGTTTCGGTACGAGGTACTAACACGATACTATTTGTGCGACCAGTTCAAAGTTCTGTTTAGAAAACTAGAACGGCAAAAAAACTGAAAGGTTCGTGAAAACGCGAGTGTACACAAACTGCGAGGGAAAAAAATGAGGAACCTTTACGTTCCTAAAATTTTTGATGCTTTCTGAAACGATTTAGATACTAAAATAAAGACGCGAAGGAAATTGTTGAAGCGAATGAGAGAATACTGTGCTACTGCTAACATTATATTGGTGAAGAACTGTAGATATTTGTTCTGTTTACAAGTATTGTTTTTTTCTTTTGATGTTGCGTTGCAGAGCATAATTTTGCTACAGTCGAGTCCACTTATAACGATACCGTTTATAACAATGTATCGGATATAACGGTGAACAGCTATGGCACTGTCAACTTTTGTATTCGTTCTATGGTAAAAGAAACCGACAATGCTCCAGTGCCACGATATCGGATATAACGATTGAATCCGGTTATACTGTACACCAAAAGTGCAACAGTGACGACTCTAATGACGCGGTTGCGCAGCCTACTCAGGTAGTGTCTTCGTAGGAGGCCCGATGCGTGACACAGTCCCTCGGGGACTTTGTTTCCGCCAAAGACATTTACCTCAGGTAGGTGAAGCACCTATAGATGCTCTTGGAAAAGATTTGCGCTAGCTTCACACGCGGCAAACAAAGGTGACCGACTGTGGCTTCTTTTCCGCAAATTAGTAGTAGTACGACCTTTCTGGCATGCGAATAAAATGTTTTGAGCTCTGTTTCGTCTTTTTACTTCGCAACCCGCTTATAACAATTATCGGTTATAACGATGGGATTTCCTTCGCACTTGGATATTGTTATAAGTGGACTAGACTGTATATGATTTCTAAGCGAGAAACAGTTGTCACGGGAAAATTCGTGAGTGCGCTTATTCTCTTTTGGGTATAAACATACACAACTGCCTGGAAAGCCGCAAAGCATTCAGTGCTTAGTCAGACTAGAGAAATGCACAATGTACAAGAAAAGTGAATATAGCTGAAGCTGAATCCGAACCGGAATCGGAATCAGGATCGGGCCTTCGTTCCCATACAGAAGGGTAAAATGTTGCCCAAGGTAACGTGACGAAAAAATAGGTTAAGGGAACGTGAAAATAAAGAAAAACAACGTGAAAATGCGAAAAGAAAATGTGAACGCGAAATCAGTGAAAGAATAGTGAAATGGGGTAAAAACCCAAATTACTCGATAATTATTGCTTCCTTAGCAATTCAAGCGACTTCCGGAGAACGGTAACCTTGAGTAAAATTACGAATTTCTCTTCTTACGCACCCCAAAAGATGTGCGGCGCCAAAATAGAGAATAAGTGACATAGAAAGGATCAGCCTCGGATTGTTCATTGGCTCCTACAGAAGCAACCGGCGCAGTGAAGCGGTGGCAATGGAGGAAAAATATCTGACTGATCTCTGGACTTGGCACCGCAAACACAGTTCAGTAGTAGAAATCCTAGATTCCATGTAATGATCTTCCTCTTTTTCTGAGTTTTTCTTTTTTTTTTTTTGACGACCGGGGGTCCATTAAAATGAAGATGGTCGATGGTCTTATGGTCGACAAGTTACTGGGTTGCAGGGTGTGAACTAAAGTCGTCAGATTTCAGTACATTAACGCGGGCTAAATACGATGCTTTGGAATACCTATGTCCTAAATCATAACTCTCCATAGCACGAATTTCCGTGAAAAGAGCGAATATTTCTGCTGGATAAAACTGCAGCCCTAGTTTAGTTTAGTTTTATTTTATTTGGATTAGTTTGTTTAGTTCAGTTTGTTTTAACAAACAGACAGGTTTAGTTTGTTTTAACAAACTAAACCTGTCTGCTGCGGAATATCCCCTGTACGCAGCCACGCTTTTGCTCTTCGAGTTCATTCGCTTTTGAGTTCGGCACTATTTTTCAAGTTCGTTTAATGTTTTTGTGATTTTTTTCGCTACGCGATTCTAGCATTAGTGAAATTTTTGAAGAGGTTAGTAGACATGTAAAGCAATCCCAAGGAGTGACCTTTAGAGAACATTGGGAAAAAAATTTTCAGGTATTTTGACACATGCTGCAGGTGCACCCGTGGTCTCCTCTTCCCCAAAGCGTGTCCCAATCACTGTGGCTGGTGGAGCTTATTTGTCCAATGGCGAGACGCCGCATACGATTCTATTGCACAGAGTTGTCTAGGCAGCGGCATTGCGTCGTATGAACGGAGCATTTTATATGGCATACAACACACAATCACACAAGAATCTGCATCCCAGAATCACACTCTGTGCATCTTCACCCCCAGCCTTTACTCTGTTGTTCGGGCATAGATTTGTTATAGTCACTGATTTGACGCAAACAAATATTATTGGCTGGAACGTATACTAACGCAGTAATATTTGCGTGTGCTTCCTTAAATATTTGCTTGATATTTCATATTTTCTTGAAATATGACATATTTCCTAATTAAAACTCTCGTGAGCCTGCTTTGCCACGGCTATCAAACGAAGAGCTGAATGACGGTTCGCTAAACGGAGCAATACGGGCGAATTTTCAGGTCCAGCATATATCGAGTGACCCGAAAATGTGATCTGACCTCCGCAGTGATATTGCGCGATGCGAACACGACGTTGTGCATGGCGCAATTTCTCATCGAAGAGTACATTTTTAGGCAAACTATATGATAGACCTTATCCATAAATAAACTTAGTTGAGGTAGTGGTGATTCGGTGGAATCAGGCAAAAAGAGGCTGGAGTTTCGAAGAGCCCTATCACGTCGCTCCAGGTCTTGGCGGCCTATTCTACAAAATTGAGCGTTAGAACTGACGTAGGTGGAATTAAAACTACCAGTGCTCAGGTGCTTCTTTTTCGGCTTGTTTAATGCCTACATTTCTTCATCGTCATTTTTTTAAAGCCATTTCAGCATCATTTAAACCAACTCCGTCTCAACGTACATTCGTTCCCACTAAAACGTCGGTGCTTCTGCTCCGCCACACTGGACCTGAAGGATCAATCGCTGAGCCCAATGCAACAAATCAGGTAACTGGTGAGGCCCAACATATCAGTCAGTGCTAAGATTGCCTCTGCTTTGTATACCACCAAAGAATTCAAACATTCAACATGCTCCCATTTCGTAATGTCGCAGCGCAGTCTGCATTTTTTTTTTTTGCCGAGTCAACTCTTGTGCTAGGAGTCACCATTGGCCTACTGTGCCTGTCTAATAACAATGATTGATCGATTGATCATTGAGGTACGTTGCGGTGTTATTGACGCCAGGATTTTCAAAGTGCGTACACAGTGATCACCTATAAATGAAAACTGTATCTTTCTTGGTCTACCGTAATTTAAAACTCCAGTGGATCCGTTTCAACGCAACCCCATATCACCGTGTCCATACAGGTGAAGTGTTTCAATGACGAAGCCCAAGGTGCGATTTAAGGTGAAATCGCACTCTCTTCCGTAATATTATGCAATGCGAGCTGGTCGTTTGGAAATTTAGGGAAACAGGCATATACACTGATCCTGTAATTCGTCATATTTACGCCGTTGCGGAGAGTAACGGTTCAGGTGTGTTCTTACGAAGCAGGCCGACGGAAACTTTACAGGAAGTGAAAAAAAAGAGCATGATTTCGCTTTAAGTGCAGCTTTCCGGCTTATCGCAGTTCTTTCAGAAGTGATTGCTTCGGACTTATTTCACGCAATGCAGAGTGTTTTTGTACAGATAATATTGGGCGGCGAGAGCGTGCTTTGTGTGCAGTTTGAAGGTTAGCACTTTGCTCTACCGGGTTCCAGAGCCATGGAAACAATCCAATTCAAATGTATGAGCCATACCTTTTGACAATGAATTACATAACCTTTATTCAGTGCTCTGCAGAGTATATTTTATAGTGTTCATATCTAAGTCAACTCCTTGCTGTATGCGAAATATCATTTTCTTGGAATTGTCTCGCTCGGTTCCTGAGCGGTCGGAATTTTGAACGGAATGTCCAGTTTTTCTATGAGAAGTGTTTAAGGTTGTGCAGTCCGTGAGATTTTCAGAACCGAAGTCGCGATTTTTTTTTTCAGCAGATACGATGCGGAGATTAGCAGCATAAGATCGCACAATAAGGCCCGCCTTACTGGAGTTGCTCATCGTGGAAACTGTTGCAGCGGTAACATTTGTATTATTTACAATTACAGCAGAACCCCAATTATACGACTTCGTCGGGACCGTAAAAAAGCGTCGTAAAATGCGGGTGTCGTAAAATCAGAACAACAACAATTACCCTCATGAATACAATTTCGCGCGACAGATTTGCAACTTCAATGCAAACTACAAATTAATGCTTTGCAGGGCTCGGAAACCCAAATCACTAAAGAAAGTAAATGCGAAAAGAATAATGTAGTGCACGTGTCCATCACGCCGTATTAAAACAAAGCTTGTGCCGCAGTTCACTGCCGCGATTCCCGCCAGCCAGTGAACTTTCACACATGGCACACACGTTCGCGACAAACACATGTGAAACCCTAAGCCTATCAGCGTAACCTCGTTGGCGATTCACTGTGTACTGCGAAAAATTAACACCCGCGCACTGCCCCTGCGACCGCTGCACAGCAAGAGGAGACGCCAGCGCTGAGATGGGGAAACAGATTGGGCAGATGAGCTGGAGGGAACAGAAACGAAAGATGATACGGAGAAGAAAGCTGCGCCGTAGGGAACCGACTGAGAGGGCTCAAGGTCCGCGTAACAGGCCAGCGGCACTTTGATTTCGTCCGGCGCTCGGTCGCGTGCATCGCGGGATTCGTCGGGTAACGCGGGCCCAACATGAAGCCCTGTCGGGTAATTGATGTTTTTATGCAAAGTTTCAACTGGGACTCCGCCGGGAATCGACTAGTAAGTCGTAATATCCTGGTTGTCGTAAACCCCGGGGGAATGTAACCGGGGTTCCACTGTATTAATATTTTGTCACTACTCGCTGTGAACCGTTCTACCTATTTCTTGTTAGAGATGTAAAGGTGTCATTCCGCAACGTTAAAAACAGGTATCGACTTGGGCTTGGCAGCTTTAAACTTAAAACACGAGGAAAGTTTCGACATTCACCGAAATATACAGCGTTCTCGACAACGGGTGAAGAATTCCTTACTATCATCACCGATTCTCAGACCACCTGCAGGAACTTTCTAATTGGCCGTATCTCTCAACCCGTACTGAACATTCTTCGACAAGCAGAAAAATTAGCAGAACTTTGTATCATCTGGTCACCAGGCCACCAGTCCCTCGACGGGAACTAGGCGGCACACGCCGCTGCTCGTGCTTATGCACACGGAGCCGTTCCTCCAGAAGGAGAAAATAGCGATCGATCTGCCTTAAAGCAAGCACCACTCCACACACACACCGAAATCATAGCCCACTACAAAAGCTACCGCCGTCGCTTCCTAGCGCCCCATTGACAACTAACACGCGACGAAGGAACCAGTTTCCGACGCCTACAAACCGATTCCTATCCTCAAACAGCCTACTAAACCTATATACCCCACCCAGTAGTACCCTGCCACCCATAACTTCTGCCCTGTTGCTGGAACCCTCTACCACGCGTATGGGATGGCAGCGGGCTCTACTCTTACCACAAATCCAACCCTAGCTGAGAAATGGATGGAACAGCTGATCAGTTCCGCGCTCTCGAACCAGCGCCGAGCACAGTGAAGGGACGCATGGTGCCATCTAGGAGAATACTTGAAACTACATCTGTGTGCTTGTGGCACTCAATTTAATCGCTCAGAGCAGTTTGCTCAGTGATTCTGCTCTTGCGTAGCAAACATCCAAACCCGGGTTCGAATCCCATTACCGCGGTTGTTAATTCCATATCTTATTTTCAACGCTAACAGCAATGACTCATATTTAGGGACGAAGATTCTTCTGCGTTTTCTGCGAGATTCAGGACTGGACAAAACTTTGTAATAATTTTTCCATTGTGTGCATGGCTACGTCCGTACGCGTTTGCGTCGTTGTGTACGCTTTGATTCCTTTTCCTTGTTAGGCGCTCTGCGTTCCTGGGCTCCATTCGCTCAATTTTTCTTGTCTTTTGCTTAACTTTATTTCGAGTTTTTTCCTCGCACTACATTGCGTGCCATTTTTATTTAACTTTTGTTTTCTCTCTATTACTGCTTTCCCGATTTCTCACATTCACTTCACTGCATTGTAATCATCCTCATCTGGCGTAGCAAGCACTGCCGCTAGCAGAGCTGACCTCTCCAGCCCACATTAAAGAGCTCTCTCTCTCTCTCTCTCTTCATAATGCTTGAAGATTACAATTTTTATCACATATATAATTCTTTACGACACATTTTTACCTTATAAATAGGATTTCGGGTAGTTTCGTTATTTTAGGTCAGTTTATCTACTGTTTTTTATGCGTTGTGATTTTGCCTCCTTTAAGTCGGTTTCAGCTATTTCTGTTGAATATTTTTAAACATTGTGGTTGTTTCCAGTTGGGTCGGTTCAGATTCTTTTTTCAATTTTGGTGATTTTATTCGCTTCGCCTCTCAATTTAGACCAGTAGAGGGCTGGCTGAACTGGCTGCCGCGAGCAATTACATACGTTATTCTTTACAATCGAATTGTTTAATCCTTTCTGGATCCATTTTGGCTGTTATTTATTTCAATTCGGGTGGTGTTGTGTGCTTTAGGTGGGTTTCTGCTGTGGTATAACCCCTTAGCCAGCTTAGATGACGGCTGGCTGGGCTGACTAGGAGCCGCATAAACACGGCCGGACAGCCAGCCAGCACCAAGGCATCCTGGACTAAGGATGCCTCTCATTGGGTGGAGGCCCTAAGAACATCCTTTTTCTCACCAGTATATTTAATCCCTCCCTCCCCCTCTCTCTCCTTCTCTCTCTCTATCTCTGTCTCTCTCTCTCAGAAAGTTCACTGTTAAAAAAATCGTACTGGTCCACGATTCCTTTTTCTTCAACTGCCAAGTTTCTAAGCAAGCTGTATAGCTTTCCTTTATAGCCTACGACTGCATTTCAAATGAATGCCCAAATTTCCCTCGCAGAAACCTTCTCTTCCTTGGTATTTCCCGTAAACTGGTCGATTAAATGTGAAATAGGAGTGTATATTTTCCATTTGATTTGAGGAGGGACCATAACAAGCTAACTAGTACGTAAGAAGCCGATCAATGAGCTAACAGTAAGACGTACAGTTGAAGAATTCAGGATCGCGCTGCAGAACCGATATTCTGCTCTTACCGAGGAAGCAGATTTTACGACACAGGAAGCCAGTGACAATCTTACACGCATTATCACGAAGTGTGCACTAGAAGTCGGGGGCCTGATGGCTAGACAGGATACTGGTAAACTTTCCCACGAGACGACAGATCTAATTAGGAAACGGCAAACCATGACAATCTCCGCCCAAGCTGACAGAATAGAACTAGCGGAGCTTTCGAAGTTAATCAATAAGCGTAAGACAGCTGACATACGGAAGTATAATATGGAGAGGATCGAATATGCTGTAAAGAACGGAGGCAGCCTGAAAGCAGTGAAGAGGTGCCTTGGCGTTGGGAAAAATCAGATGTATGCACTTAAAGACAAGCGAGGCAATGTCATCACAAATAGGGATAAAATAGTCAGAGTAGCCGAGGAGTTCTATAGGGATCTGTACAGTACCCGGGATATCCAGGATAATGACGAACGAGAAAGTAGTTCAGAGGAGATAGACATCCCACCAGTAACGAGCGAAGAAGTAAGGAAGGCTTTGAAAGAAATGAAAGGGGGCAAAGCACCTGGTGAGGATCAGATAACAGCAGACCTCTTGAAGGATGGCGGAGAGATTGTACTTGAAAAACTGGCGAACCTGTATACCCAATGCCTAATGACCGCAATGGTACCAGAATCTTGGAAGAACGCGAACATTATCCTAATCCATGAGAAAGGCGACATGAAGCACTTGAAAAAAATTACAGGCCGATCAGCTTACTGTCAGTCGTCTACAAGGTACTTACCAAGATAATCGCTAACAAAATTTCAGCCACCTTAGATTTCAGTCAACCTAGAGAACAAGCAGGGTTTCGTAAAAGCTATTCAACAATAGACCATATTCACATGATCAATCAGGTGATAGAGAAGTGCGCGGAGTATACTGAATCCCTATATGTAGCCTTCATGATAATGAGAATGCATTTGACTCGGTTGAAACCTCAGCAGTCATTCAGGCATTACGGAACCAAGGTGTAGACGAGCATTATGTAAAAATACTGGAGGATATTTACAATGGGTCCATAGCTACCATCATCTTCCATAAGGAGACCAGTAAAATACCTATAAGGAAGGGCGTCAGACAAGGAGACGCAGTCTCTCCAATGTTATTCATATGTTTACAAGAAGAATTCAGAACATTGGATTTAGAACAGGTGGGAGTAAGGGTTAATGGAGAATACCTCAGTAACCTCAGATTTGCTGATGACGTTGCCTTGCTAAGTAACTCGGGGGACGAATTGCAAAGCATGCTTTCCGCACTGGACGAACAGAGTAGAACCGTGGGCCTGAAAATCAATATGCAGAAAACTAAAGTAATGATCAATAACCTCGGGACAGCACAGCGGTTTGAGATAGGTGGCGAGGCAGTAGAAGTGGTGAGCGAATATATTGTAACGTGGCAGCAGAGCATATGAGACGAACCATGGAGAAGCCGAAGGATCTATTTACATTATTTACAAGATGGCTATCAGATGGCCAGCACAGGGTTGTTGTTGTTGTTTTTGTTGCGCGTTTAGGTATGGCGCATACCCAATCAGGGGATCTGCCAATCAACAGAGGATGGTTAAAATGAATGGAATTCTGATCTAATCACGAGACGTTTAGGAAAGATAATTTAGACCGGTTGGAAAAATTTTTGAGAAAAAAGAAAAAAAAATCCTGAAAAATCAAAGCGAGGGTGACCAATCGCAATCACAAAGAGAATACGCCAGCACCCTCTTCGTCGTCGTCGTCGTCGTCGTCGTCGTCGTCGTCGTCGTCGCTGGTCCTGTGTAATGGCGCTGAGTGGTATTGTCCACCACTATTCCCCGGGACAATATTTACTTAGGCCAAGTTGTGAACCCGGATCCCAACCATCAAGCAGAGATAATTAGAATTATAAGAATGGGGTGGAGAGCATTCGGCAGGCATTCTCAGATAATGAATGGCAGCCTACCATTGTCCCTGAAGAAGAAAGTCTATGACAGCTGCATCTTACCGGTACTGACCTACGGGGCAGAAACTTGGAGGCTCACTAAGAGGGTTCAACTTAAATTGAGGACGACTTAATGTTAAGGACATATTAGTAGAAAGTAAGAAGAAGGAATGGACGTGGGCAGGGCACGTAATGCGAAGGGAAGATAACCGTTGGTCATTAAGTGTAACAGAGTGGATCCCTAGAGAAGGCAAGCGTGGTTGGGGGCGGCAGAAAGTTAGATGGGCAGATGAGATTAAGAAGTTTGCGGGGATAAATTGGTCGCAGTTAGCACAGGACCGGGGTAATTGGAGATTAATGGGAGAGGCATTTGCCCTGCCGTGGGCGTAGATAGGGTGGTGGTGGTGGTGGTGGTTTTACAACTACATTAGGAGCGTAGCCCTGGGGAAATGACTTTAGAAACTCGAAGGTGACCCCACGACTTATTCGAACGGCTGTCTGAAAAGGTTAGGGAGCTTTTAAAATTACAGCCTAATAAAACTACGCACGGGAATAGCTCTACCGATGAGGAAAACGTTGCTGGCAATGAGATTTTAAGAGTGCTGGGCAGTTTTTTTTTTTGTTTTGTTTTGTAGCCGCATGGCTGCGGGATAATTTTCTCTTTTTCAAAGCGGATAATTTTTCGCTGTGTCTATGCAGTACGTGTTTCCGCCGTGGAGGCTTTCACAGCTGAGCTTTTGTCCTTTCGATTAATAAATAACGAAAATATCGGCGAATATCCGAACCACCTGGAAATGGTTTTCTTGAGTTATGAAAGCAGCGCAGGCATGTCACGTCGCGTGTATACATGTATTCCCGACGTCCCCGAAATTGCAAGGGAAGCTGATAAGTGCAATGAAAAACAACATTCGCTTTCGAAACTCAGTTCCAACGGCGCTGCTGGGACACATTTTTAGAAACTGGTGACGAAGAAGTGCGTACATTGTGGTCTGGTGGCCGGAAAAGCTGCAATGATTGTCGAGGCAGTTGAGCTTCTTCCGCGCAGTCCGTCAGTGCCCCCCTGAACCCGCGCCGGTGCAGCCGAGTGTATAACGGAAACGGAACGACGCAAATTTCCTTGCGTGTTTCGTCCTTCAATTACGCACTTCCGCGCCAACGAAACGCAGTGGTCTTTGCTTGCCTCATTACTGCTCTCGAGTAGAAGGTTTCAAGCAGAGGTCAACGGTCACACGCCATACGCCATTTCTCTTGCGCAAAGGGCCGAAAGAGGAAGGGGGGGGGGGGGGGGGGGGCAGTTGGAACAAGAAGCTGTAGAAGGAAAAAGGCATGACCACATGCGTACTCTGTAGAAAATAAGTTTTAGGTATAATGGCGGTTTGGGTCGGTCAACGCACGGTGTTCCAGCGCACGCCGCCAGCAGAATCTTTTCCGACGTTCTGTAACGGTACTGACACGCCCGAGTAGCTCGACGGGAGCTACTCGTAAATTGCGTCGTAAATTGCAATTTATTGTACATTGCATCGTTTTCGATACATTTGTTTTTTAATTTATTTTTCATGTCGTAGCACTTTCTATAGCGCGTAAAATGTACGTCCATATTAGTAAAACGTATCTGACGTGGCGGTTGTATCATGCTATGTCTACGCAGGTCATAAACATGGCCGTCGACTCACGCGTGCTTCTACCACCACTTCAAGATTCTGGGGCAGCGCAAGGGAAGATACAATCTTAGCGGCAGCTTTTATTTATAAGTGCCACAATTTAACCCTTGCACCCCCATTGATCGGATTTAGCGTAACCACAGCGGTAACTCAGAAACTACAGCCGACGGCAAGTTCACGTGTCCGAATTTCACGCTAGCGCCATATCCCAGGCGGACCTCAGAAAAAGTTTTACGCTTCCTGCTCCGAGAATGCGAAGCAACTCCGTGTAGTGCAGGCTAACCGATAGTCATATCTATCCGCTGTCCCACAGGAGTCCGTCACTTCAGCGTATCCATCAAAGCCATATTGATTGTTCGATGAAATCCTTCGTCGTGTGTTAGAGTTGCGCGTGCAAGTTCGGGTGCATTTCTGTGGTCGCCGTATAATGGAGAACACGCACAAAATCCCGGCCACTGACACGCAAAGACGAGGAAGAAAAGGCGGAAGGTCAGCTCAGCCTCACCGCCGTGCATTCGGCACGACAATGAGCACGGTCCTGCGCACGTATGGCTGGTATGCGGTGTGCGGATGTTTGCGAGGGGCGGGGAACAGCGCCGACTTGCTGCGGCCGCCCAGTCACACGGGGACCCTTCACCTTTCGGCGCCCCTGTTTCGGGCGGTCACGTTCAATTTCCAGCGTAGGTCCGCATCCGCGGAGTGGAACAGCGCCGTTCCCCCCCTCGCCGTGGCCCAGTCACCTCCCTACCGCCAGCGTCGTTCCAGCGTCGGCAGCGCCAAAGCTTCCTCCGGCGCAAACATGGACGCACACAAGGCGGGGACAATGGCGGAGAGAAATTTCGCGGGCCCGGTGCGTGCAACGACTGCCCGGCGACAGGCAGTGAATAGTCGGGCCGTGCACGGACCATCAGGCGCGTACTACGTGTTTCGCAAGATAATAGGACGGCTTCTATTTTCTGTTTACCCTTTTCCTTGTTCATTTGGACCCGAAACGAGGCGACAGCCTAGAAGCTTGAGCACTAAACGAAGCTCTCGGGCAGCAGAGAAATAAACAATGCAGATAACGGAGAAAACAGCGCACGCAGTCAGAGAAGGCCCCCTAAACAGATGCGTACATGAGCTGCAAATGCAACCGAGAAAAGGAAAGGACAGCGACCTCCCGGTGGAGTCAATGTCTTCGTCGAAAAAGCGAGTGAAAAAAAAGAGTGCGTCAGAAACTAAACGAAGCCGACAAAAACATATTGACATTGGCGGAAACTTTTCCGCTGTTCAAGAAGAATAAAACGTCCGCAAAAACGTCATACTAAACCATCTAAGATAGGGGGTGAGGGCTGAGGAATAAAAGAGAAGTTAAACATGCTAAAAATTAAGAAATAAATTATCTTCGCTAGCTCGTGCTTATGTTGCATTTCCAGACTGATATGTCTGACGCCTAATGAATGAAAGCCAAGACATGGTCAGTGTTATTTGACTATATTGGTATGCGTTCTTTAAAAAAAAAGCACCAGTAGGATCATTTCGCACAAAATTTCATTTATGCGTAAAAAGTATGGCATGAAATGGTGCTTTCATGTTCCCTGATAGAGCGGAAACCTGTGTGGTAGAACCGACCATCATCAATTCAAATACAAACCCAAACCCGCGTAGTAGGCATTCTAGCATAAATTCAGAGAAACAAGTGACTTTGACAGGTCATACAATGCGGAATAAAATGTATATCGAGCGATAAGATATACGGTTTTAATGTCATAAGCCTGGGCTTGTTCCAATTTCGAAGGATTTATGACCTACCTGTTTGAGGCCCAATGACTGTCCTGAGGAGCTCTGGACTGATGACCAAATCTACGCAGTATACAATGCAATAGAAGGAAGTCTTCGTTGTTCTCTGCAAGCATATGAAATCGGCTGCGAAGTTCACCTTCGACGCAAAACGAGTGTGCCCTATGAACATACTTCAATGGTATGGCAGCGTGCGTCTGCTTGTGTGATCGCCGTTAGCCCTTTTCAAGATGACATTGAGGGATAATAGGTACTACTCTCGATCATAAAATAACAGCAGCCGTTCAAGGACATCACTATTTCGTTGCAGCTTTCATCGTAACATCAAGAACAGGTGCATCATCTATGGGAAGAGTACCAGAGAATTTTCAGTGATAAACCTAGAAAAGCTAACCTGTTCGAATGTCGCTTAGACCTTACTAGCACCCCTTCTGTTACCGTTCGGATATTCCACCCCATTTGCGTTGGAAGACCCAATAGAGACGGAAATTTAAGGTATGCTGGGGTTACAAATAATCAAGTGATATTGACCTTCATGATACGCTCATTTGTTTCCCCTTAGTAAATCAAATAACACCACACGTCACTGCCTGGGTTTCCCAAAACTAAACAACATACCTCTTCAGCCAGTGTATTGAATTCGATTCTACGTATTGAAGTCGTCCTAGCGTGAATTGGATCGAAAAGTTATTTTGAAGATTTGGCTCCCCCACAGGCGACTGACGAGTTCCAATCGCAGCCGAGAGAGGTAGAGGGAGG
The DNA here is from genome assembly GCF_048455015.1 of Haemaphysalis longicornis. Taxonomy (NCBI): domain Eukaryota; kingdom Metazoa; phylum Arthropoda; class Arachnida; order Ixodida; family Ixodidae; genus Haemaphysalis; species Haemaphysalis longicornis. The sequence continues at coordinate 258,150,898 of NW_027526203.1, forward strand.
ATTGGCACTGCCCGTCGGACGCCCGGTTCAAAGTAGGGAAGTACGCTGCGGCAGTCGGTCGTACTGCCAGGGTAGACAGCCATCTACACGACGTACAGATCCAGGCCCCTTCCTGCGCCACTGTGCCACCCATTGCCGATTGCCTACTCCTGCGCGACTCCAACGAGACTGTGAGGCTCCTACTCTTCTCGTTCTCGCGTCTAGAGGGGCTTTGGGCTGAATACTACGCATTTAATCTACTTCAACGTTCTACTCTTATCAGTTTACAGTCTTTTTGTGTAGATAATTGGGTTATGCGACCCCACGCTCAGGTACGTGTCAAGTGTTACTTGAATCTCTGTGGTACCATGACGGTTCCTAGACCCTGCTAGGGGAACCACAAAAGTCGAGGAAGGCCCAATGTTTGGTGAGATAAAAAAAGGGCAGAGGTATGCAACGGAGGCTGCTGAGGTAAACTGAGTGTAGTTAAAAGCGATTGGGAGACGCCTCTGTCCTGCACTGCACGTATTACCATCCTGATAGTGATGACGGCGATCGCTCTTCAAGAAAAAATACACAAGCTCCAAACTAGGCTGTGCCTGAGGCATTCATAAAAGGGAGCGCTAACGGCTCCATATAATTTGGTCTGGTGCTCCGTACGTACGCCCACAACAGTCGGAGGCGACTGCAACTTCAATTACCTTTACATTAGAAGGGAGCGGAAGCGGGCGGGTCCGTATAAATTCATGATTGAAAACCAGACTAGGCGAGAGAAGAGCCATCATCCGCGAACTGCGCCTGTGGCCATATCTCTTGTTCAGTCTTCGCACCTCCTGAAACGTTCTGTATATACGGAATTGTGGGAATACGGAGTTCTTTCCTTGCCTGATAAAAAAAAAAACACAAAACAAGGAAGACTTGAAAAACACATGATAATAATATAGTGAATACCTGTCGAAACATTTGACACCATTTTTATGTCTGTAAGATTACGAGTACCATCAAATGATTGTCCGCATGAACTCCGTATATAGAAAGTGTACGGAAAACATACGGAGCGTGATTTTGCCCATTATTGAAAATAAAAGCGAAAGCTGTGCCAAACGTTCTTGCTGTGCGAACTCATGACTCCCCTGTTTGTGGAACTAACATCTACTTTAGTTACGCTTGGGGCGTCATACCCCGGGTGAACTCGAAATTCCCATAATTCCGTACATATGGAACGTTTCAGCAGTGTTGTCTCTTTCCTATTAGTGCCGATACAAGCAAGCCTTAAAGCAGACGACAACCACAACAAAAACAGCAACAAAGGACCTGATAAAAGCAAGTGGAACGCTTTCTCACGAATGACGCTTTGCATGAATGCACATTCAACTAAGGATAGTTCAAGCACTTTCCGCCGCGCGGACACGCCCCCAGCTACTGCCAGCAATAACTCGGCGCCTTTAAACGAAAATTGCCACCTCGCGCTTCGGCTTGGTTGTTATCAAGTGTTCTTTCCTTCACGTGCTACACTCTGAGAGCGAGGCGTTAAAGGCGGCCGCCCGCAGATAAGCAAAATCCCGACCGCAGAATGAACACCGGCTGCATCGGAGCAGCCGTTGTTGCCGTAACAGGCGCACGATCATCTACCTCCTCTCCAAAATGCCCCGTGAAAGGTTTCATGCGATGCGTGAAGCCTTTCTTAATTTCTCGAGGCGAAGGTACCTTCTCGTGAGCATAGAGAAGACAAGAGGGGAAGAGGCGAGTTGCGGTGAGCGCGCGCATTGCCAACTTTCCAAAACCTACACAAGATCGTGTCCACCGTACAAGTCGGCACAGCGTCCGCGCCACAGACAGATGAACGAGCGGGGAAGGCAACAGACGGAACGCAGAGTCACGCTCGTTGCAGACAGCGGCGGCCCCGTATTCCAAAAATGACGCCAACCGACCAGCGCACGGGCGCGCTCGCGCACTCACGGTCGCCTCTCCTTGTCTACCTGCGGGAGCCTGACCGCAGAGAGGAAAGTCAGCATCACGCTCCGTATAAAAAGCTTCATCTGCAACACCATTAGATGAAGATCATCTCCGCGCAGCAGTCTCTCCTCGGCGCGCAGCCTCTTGCAGAGAAAAGCGCCGACGGAAAGAAGGGAAGCAGAACAGAAAACCAAGAGCAAGCAGCCGCCACGATGCACTGCTGCCTCGACCGGCAACAGTAAGGCGAACAAAAAGAAAGGCAGAAAGAAAACTTTCGTCGCAAAAGGAGGAACCTTCTCGCATCTTGTTCAGCATGGAGGAGGAAAAGGAACACATTTCGAATCCGCGCCGTGGTGGTTGGGACAGCGGGGCGAGAGAACAGCGCGGTGGGCCTCTCAGAGAAAGTACCTGCGCGGCGCGCGCGGCGAACCAGGTCAATAATTGGGGCCACGGAGCCCAGATGCGGCGGCAGTTCTGCGCCCTGCCAGAGGCTGCTCCGAACGACCGCGGAGCGCTTCGGGATCGCCCGGCAGCGTTTCTTGGCACGCGTTTCTTACCGGCGTCATGGAGCAACGTACCGTCGCCTGCGCCTTATTCGCCGCCTGCTTCCTGTGGGGCCTGCTCGTCGTCTGCCACGGCGGCCATGCGCAGGGCCCTTTCCAGGGCCTCCAAGACGCGATGACCAACACTTCGTGGGAGGACCAGGTGAACAAGTCCAAGGTCAACATCGACGCCGTCGCCAACGAGATCTTCCCGTACGTCGTGGAGGGCTCGTCGGAGCTTGACGTTTCGGTCGATTGCATGACAGCGCTCCTGAAGACCTTCAAGGCCTTCCGGGACCTCAAAGGATGGGCTGTCAGGCGTAAGTAGTCCTGCGAGGCACGTGCCCTTGAACTTGGCGTGTTACTATTTATGACACGCCAGGACCGGTACGCGACGTACTACGCTCATTTCATGTGCCACCCACTTCAAACCCAACTCTTAACTGCATGATCCAACCCTTGTCGTTGCGGCCTGCGCGTGTTCTGCAGGCCTCAGCGGGGAGCTGAACAGTGAAAGACTGATTTGACTGGGATCAAAAACTACCTACCTAGCACTGAGTGGAAATGCGCGTGCGAGTCAGTTTCATTCAGCGTTTTCACCGGACACAGCCGTCCTCTCGTGAAAGCATTGAAAATTACTGAAACGTACGGGCGCGTAACCTTTCCTCCCGAAGCAAGCGGAACGGTACGGGGACTGAAACTGTTTCACTGCGAATGAGTTTGGTAATAATAGCAAAATGGCGACTATATATTTGCTCGTTTCCCGAGACGGCATGCTATCTTTTTTAAGGCGCTTTAAGCTCACAAGTGCTACACATGTGTAATTGTTGCCAGTATTAGGCCCGTATTTGCATCAGTAAAACTATAGGTTAACGTATGACCACTGAATTTATATTTGTCTCTGCATATGCATAATTCTAGAGGATACTTACGGAGTGGCCTTGCAACCAAAACATACTTGCACGCAAGGCTCATCAAGTTTACTGCCCTTGCTGCGTGGACAAGGACGTCGTATGCACGAGGCTCGTAACTATCTTGTTAAAGGAACGGAACATTTGAGCCCCCTCCAAAAAAAAAAGGAATGCAAGAACGATCGAACGACGCAGTGGTCTGCGCTTATCAAAAGACACGAGGCGTATGTTTGATAGGAAGTCTCATGAGCTGGGATGATTTAGCCTGTAAAAGGAGTCAAACTCTCACTTACATCCTGCCTTCAAAGTGCAGTGACCTCTATCACAGCTGCATTTTCGCCATCGTTTTGTTCTGTTCACAAAATACTGGCTCATGATTTTGCATGCGGGGTGTATAAGTAAACTCACATACCAGCATTTTCTACGTTGATCAATCAATAATCATTGAATAATCAAGTCTGTGCTGAGAAGCCTTGATTAATCAATGAATTGATAAATGCCTTTGTGTAAAAAAATTTTTGACACTGCATGCCCAATAGTTGCTAATGAAGATTGTGTTGTTTGATGAGTTATGACAACTATATACTGTGTTCGACAAGACCCTGGTGTCCCAACATTTTTATTCCGGGGCACTAAACACAGCCGGAAGGGTGGAAAGAAAGCAGCCGGCGGCAACGACCGCTCGTGGGTTCCGGTCACGAGTGCGACATTGCATTCCCAAGAGGCGTTTTGAAAACTTGATCTATGCCGGCTCCCAAGCATGGCCCGAGTTTGGCCGCTCCCTCAAACGGATTTTTAAAGTGAAGCTTTTCTTTGATCTTGGAAGGGGCTTCTACTGCTGCTTCTGCTGAGTTGTGGCATCGTGCGCCGCGGCAGGTTGTGTCTTACACCAGACAGCCACCGCTATAGTACCCGCGAGGCCCGGAGAGCAACTCGCGACGGAGGGGGGGTGACGAGATAACGCTCGCGTTCTCCTACCGCCCACGAAAGGTCGGCTGAGGCAGTGGCTTGGTGGGAGGGGGGAGTCCAGGGAAACCCCAGTTCATGCTTGTATCGCGTTCTCTGCTGCTTGGAGCTAGTCGCGTCTTCGCCAGGGAGATTGGAACTTTGAGCGCTTCTTAGGTCTGTATTTCTAGACGCATTCCCAACGGCTCACCGTTCTGAATAATCAGCAACAACGAAAAGCACAACCACAATAATAAAATTTGTACACGCCAGTTCATTTCAACCCAGGTATGCCACGATGACAGCTGCGCGTTACGTCGATTCCTACCTGTGCGTGGGAACCACCAATTTTAACACGAAAGTATTTTATTCCGCGGTACACAAACCTCGCGGATGTCATATCCGTCACGGAAATGATATCAACAGAAAAGTTTTATTGATGCGGCCGCGCCAGGATTCGAGCCCAAGGTCACTCTGGCCGCAACGGGAGGTGGAAACGCTCTGCCAACTGGACCATGACGTCAAGCATGAAGAGCTGTACGAACGCGCCTTATTTCCTTCCTTCTTTCCGCATTCAGATGGTGCTGCCGTCTGGGAGAGGTGAAGCGAATAGTGCGTCAAGACGCTAATGAGCGCCGAAAGTTGGCGCCTCGATAGGGCAGTGTATAGCAGCGTAAGCTGCTGTGTTTATCTGGCCGGTGCCTATGCTGCAGGTATGATGGCCCCGTGCACGGTGGAGGAATAACTTAATCCTCCACCGTGAATTCCTCCACCGTGGCCCCGTGTAGGAAAACTGTTGCATTAAGGCAGGAAGGCAACGATGCCGACTGGCGAATGTCGCACTCGTACTGCATCGGTGCGACGAGAGACACGCCGGCGGGAAGCGGAGCGTCCAATTAAGCTACGAACTCTGCCTGCCGCGTTCCTCAAGGGGAGCTCGTCGCAACGCACGCGTCTGCCATACACGCCACGGAGCACGACCGAAGCGGTCGCACGTTTGCCAATGCTACCAGCCAATAGGACGTCGCTCGCCAAGCCCACCCACAAGGCTGCTGCCGACCCGCAAATCAGGCTGCTTTCGCTGGAGCACGCCGTGACTTCACCAAACGATTCACTGACAACTCGTTCGGTATCGCTCGCACGGTTCGCGAGAGCCTGAGGTTTCAATGGGATTTACGCAGTGCTCCGGCGCGTGTAATCCAGTGTCTAATTTTGATGCGACTAACGGTGCCACACCGACGAAATATAAAGAGCAATGCGCAAGTTCATGTCAATGCGCAATAAACATTCCCTTTGTTCGTTCCCTTTGTTCGTGTCGCGTTTTTTCAGTGGTGCGCTTTCTGCAGGTTTCAAAATGAAAAAAAAAATGAAAAAAAAACCGTTCAACTGCTCCAATAGCCGCGCTTACATGAATGCGACAGAATGCGATACCAGCGCGTCACATTTCCTAGCGCATCACGAGTAATGCGATGCGCTAGCGTTTACATGTACCGCATTACCCCTGGTGCGATGGTGGCGCCATACGGTGTCGCACATCGAAGGTAAAGCCGCGTTTCTGGCGCTTCCAAAGCTTCCGGCACGGCTGGTTCTTGTTCTTTTTTCACGACTCGCATTTGCTGGCGTCTTACACTCGATTTAGACGTCTTTAAATGCAAAGCTGCGTTTGCAGGGCTTACTTTTCTTGTCGACATAATTCCTAATGCGATGCGCTCGCGTTTACATACACTTCGAAAGTCGACTTACGCGTCTCAATCCACCCCTGTCTGCGCATTAATGCGACGCGCTTCCTTAGCGCATTAGCCCCGTTTACATGAATGCGATGCGCTAGAAAATTGATGCGATGCGATGCGATGCGCCACTTGTCACATTCATGTAAACGCGGCTAATGAAGGCATATTTCACGTTCGTGTTTGACCGATTCCAATGAAAGAGGGATCAACCACATTTTTATCTCTCTCTCTCTCTCTCTCTCTCTCTCTCTCTCTCTCTCTCTCTCTCTCTCTCTCTCTCTCTCTCTCTCTCTCTCTCTCTCTCTCTCTCTCTCTCTCTCTCTCTCTCTCTCTCTCTCTCTCTCTCTCTCTCTCTCTCTCTCTCCCTCCCTCTTTTCCCCTCTTGAGGTCACCTCAAATTTAGGACTGCGCCATCGATTTGTGCAGCTCGTGTGAATACGTTAGCGCAAACTTACTACGATTAAAGACGCAACCATGCCGCCCGTCAACTCCTCAATTTTTCACAATTAAACTAGGGTCGTGTCAAGCCATCGGAAGCATCATCGACAGCGAACTGTGTCTTGTAGTTGCAGCGTGCTCTATCCGCGCATGGAGCACGAGTACCAAATCAAACATCCAACCGACTCTAATCATTTAGCTGCCAAGCATGGTTCAAAACCGGTTCTCGTTGTTGTTTCCCCGGAATCGGGAAGGTGTAACTTTCTGCGCATCAGTGCATGCATTTCTTCTATCAATTCGCATGTTGCTGCAGATAGCCGCCTCCGTGCCTTTCACGTTGCTTTCCAGTCCGCTTGGCAGCTCTGTTTGACGAACCCGTGCAATGGTTCGGCATTGACTGAAAGCAAACGAACTTTAAAGCATGCCTTACCACTGCGCGCAGTGTGTACACACAATTGATTGATTGATTGATTAAAAAATATACTTATTTAAACGAAAAAAAGAGGGAGGAAAGAAGGTGGCTATCCTGATTCTAGGGTACCTCTGGCCTCCAACACCGAACTGGAATACTATTCGCGCGTCAGCAGTTCACTGTTTTATTTCTCCTCTAACAATCTAATTTTTCCATTTTTCATGTAGAAGGTACTCAGTCCGGAACCGATTCAGCAGGTTAAAATCCCCGCGCTTTCTCTGTTTTCTCCTCTATTTTGCGCTCGAAGAAACGTTCCCGAGGTGCAGACGCGCGCCCTTCAGAACTCTGATGTCGTCAAGCCTAGTAAGGCTTCGGTCCTCTGTTATACCGTTGTTTGGTGCACTGCCTGACCAGCAAACGCATTGGGCAATAATGCAATCGGCGAGCGCCGCAATGTGGATGTGCTCTTTTTTTACGAATCACAAAATGTGCGGTCACCTTCTCCATTGTCTAGAAACTTCAACAGCGCGAACTGACAGGACGAAAGAAGAGAGACACAAACGACATAGACGGGCGCTGGCCCGTCTATGTCGTTTGTGTCTCTCTTCTTTCGTCCTGTCAGTTCGCGCTGTTGAAGTTTCTAGATCATGAACCAACTAAATCGCACCAGAGTCTTGTTAAACCTTCTCCATTGCTTGGCTCACTCTTATGTAATTATCTTGGAATCATTTACAGCGAAACTATTTCTATATCTACTGAGCGCGGTCTTGTTCTAAGCTTTCCTACGCTTGATGCGACATTAAGGAAACGGGAATAGTCATGTGCCATTTGACCACTCGTAACGTCCCCGTAACGACCATCGTAACTCGTAACGACCACTCATAACAGCCAGCTTAACAAAGCACCTATGATATTAAGAAACATTAAGAAACACAAAAAGAGAAATATCGTCAACGGCATAATAAAAAAACGGGACTAAAACAACTCTGCTTATTTGCTAACGAATTCGAATCCTTTCTGAGTTTTGTTACATCGTCAACAGAGGGAGCGACACCAAATAATGTCTCAGGCCAGGAATGCTTTAACTTCGCGTTCATGCTGGCAACCCTGCCGCCTACCGCCAACGAAGAAATTTCGGGGTTACGCAGAGCCATGGGATTTATCGGCTTTTCAATGGCTACTTAAAACTTGACTGAAAATATGAGTGATAACTGCTGGCGAATAAGTCCACTAAAACCTAGACCCTTTCAAGAAATAATGGCGTTGTCTGTATCAATACTGTTGACATAACTTCAATACTGGTGCCAAAGTTGCGGCAAATACTCAAATCAAAAGCTTCACATTAGCCCTGACAACTGCGTGGATGTCCACAACCCCCCCCCCCTCCCCCCAAAAAAGGGTAAAACACCCCTTCGTCCAACGACAACGATGGGTGCAACACTCCGCTTTCGCGTGGGGGATTCGTTCGCTGTTGTTGGGTTTGTGGACTTTGATCGTTGATGGGTTGGACTTTGCGTCGTTGCGTCGTTCAATCCGTGGATCTCGCCCGTCCATCAGTGAGACCAAGGAAGCTTTGTTTTAAAGCCAAACTGTTCCGACCGCTTCGGAATGACGCGATCAGATGTCCACCTTATAACGCGAAAAACCCAGGTTCGATTCCAACCACGGGAAGCATTTTTTTTTCTTAGGGCGCTTGATGCGCCTTCGCTTAAAATTATCATCGTTTTGTGAAACCTGCTGTGTAAAGTTAGCTTTCCTGCCATGCCATTTGGTGACGGGGTGGTCGCCATCAGTGAGGCATAGAAAGCTTCTCTTTAATATTAGCTACTAGAAAGGCTAGCCACCCGAACAAAATCGAGCATTTAACCTAAGGATTGGTAGCACATCTTCGTACATGTAATGCGCAGTTAAGCCATGGCGGCTTTTGTGGCCATCGCTGTTTTTAAAGACGATCGTCTTTCTTGGGATACTTAAACCCAGAAATTTTGTCTGTCTGTCTGTCTGTCTGTCTGTCTGTCTGTCTGTCTGTGACTTGATTCAGCCAGCCGGCCAAAGTGAAACGAAGTCTGCCCAATAGTCCTATATATACTCACAGCCAGATCTAAACGTCTAAGTCCGGTTTATGTTCATACATGTCAACATTGTTGAACAAGAAGAAGACATTACGCAAATATAAGACAGAAAATTAACACACCAAAGATGCTTACAGAGTTCCTTTATAAAAAAATTTATGCATGCTTGATTTTTGTGAAATGAAATACTACATCTACTGCAGAAAAAAATTCATACTGTCTCCTGCTATCGCCCACGCCACTATAGCTCCTGGCGGCATTTTAAAAAATTCAAGTGTCAACAGTTATGAAAGTTTCCACTAGATATGTTCCACGTTCTGCTTCGGACGCACGTGGACTAGGGCAACGCGGTTCTATAAACGTTGAAGTATAGGGCGCCTCGATTCACGCGCGTCTCCGCCGTACGGCAGC
>NW_027526203.1:258165293-258312544 GCF_048455015.1 Haemaphysalis longicornis
GTCGTGCCAGTACGTCGTAATAAGCGGAGGCTTCAGACGGCCGAAGGCGTTGTGTCTTTATATGCTGTCGGCGCACCTTCATGGCCGTAATACTCGCCATCACTGCCAAATTAAAGGCCGATCGTTATCAAGCGGGGTGCGCCACGCGATTCCCGCAGTGTCTGGGGAGATCCGTGGTCTCTGAGCTCGCAACAATCAGTACTCTTCCTCATGTTCGCTGTCATGAAGACGACAACACTTGAGGCTCATTTTTGTCTTTCCGCTCATAAAGAGTTTGATAAAACCAAACATAGGGAGCCTGAATATTTCGTTAACTGGGCAAACCTATTCTTCCGTGTGCTCGTTGTACTGTTTTCCGTGTCTCTAGGTTTACGACAAGGGTGTCCTTTCTTTCGTATACTTGTGTATATCATATAAACGGAACGATTGGAGCGTAGACGTTAGCAGATACGCTTTTTTAAGTCGTGGCAGTTACACGAGTATATAAAATAATGAAAGAAGCTCACACTAACGCGTAAGACTTGAATGTAGCGAAGCTGTACGAAACCTTCACGATCATCACGAAGGTTTAAGTGCACGATTGCAGCCTATTAGCTTCATATTCACTGCCGCAACGACCTTTACTCCATCATTGTTGATATAAGTGTGAGCTGCTTTCATTTTTTTGGAAGTGATCATTATTGGAAATCACCTTGAAAGGGCGTCCGCTATGATGCGTCTATCGCTTTCCCAGCAAGTGTTGCCACAATTACGGCGAACGCTGGAGTCTTTCTCGTTTCGAGCAAGTATTGCCACGATTACGGCGAACGCTGGAGTTTTTTTGTTTTGGCCAGTCTTGGCCAGTCTCCCTAAGTGGGTATGCTTGGCTTGACAAACGTGCTCAGGGGACGCTGGGCGGTCATCGCGAGGCACGCACACACGATCGATAGGCATTTCCTTGGTTTTTTAAGTGCCGGGCGGGCGCCGTGAAGACCGCGCTGACGTGCGCGCACTCGCCAATGTTTTGGTATTTTTAACTGCGGGCACGAAAAATTACGATTTGCTAAACACCTTCGCCTTTGAAATCGCGCTGCAAGTAGTCATATTTCCGGTGGATGGGGGAGGCAGAGGAGCATAGTACTGCGAAAATCATCGAGGTAAATTTCCCTGGCCTTAAGATGTGCTTTTACGCCAAGGCATACGGGTTCTCGCAAGGGCTTTCAACCTAGCGCCCCCTGGGCATGTGATATTTAAACAGGAATGAAGCCGTCGTAACTCAATGAAATTGCTAGTGATTCACCTCACACACACATAAAAAAATCGCTGACCTTATTCGTGCAGGACTGTCTTTTCCGCTGCTCTTAGCAGTTTCTATACTTTGCGAGATTGTGTAAAGTTGTGAAAATTTTAAATTTAGGTATGACTGGCGACCACCGTGTCACGCGAATTAAATGCACTGGACTGTGACCGACATCTATCAGCGTCCACTAGTTGCCAATTGTCCTTTTGCCAACAAAATAATTCTGTTGCCACCAGGCTCATTTGGAAGGGACCGTGCAGCATCAACTCTTTCTAAATATGAAATGCTTTCAGAGCATAATAAGAAAACGCATCCATATTACCTCGAATAAGTGAGGGGGGAGGGGGGGTCACAAAGTACCCCTTGCCAACTATTATTGCTCTACCACTGATCGCTGCAGACATGGCTAGTGTGCCGTCTGACGACATTCGAATATTTAACACTAGGCTAGCACCGGCCGAACATTCTGTCGTTGTAGTGTAAAGTATCCGCCTTAGCTTCTTGATCACAAGGACGGTGATTCAAGACCGGCTCTTGCTTGTTTTTGTTTTTTTTTTCATCTCGGAATTGAACTATAATTTTTATGCCTTAGGCTGGTTTTGGTGTTTTAACTTATTTCTTTGTGTTCGTTAGGTTATCTTATGTTATGTTTAGGTTAGGTTGCCAAGCTTTACGTTATGTAGAGCTATGTAGTGCCAGACGCGGCAGTTTTGACACAAAACGCGGGTGGACGTCGATATAGTGGAGTGCTTATAATACCGTCGGACGGCACTCTAGACAGGGCCTTTTTTGAGTGCTCGAAGGAGGTCATTCGAGCGATCATTCGAGCAATGCTGCGGCTATTGGCCGGCTTCCTTTCAGGGGCAGCAACAACAAATCACGCAGTGCCGCTCCGTGCCAGCGACAACTACAGTTATCGCAGTGTTTCCAGGAACGAAGCAAAGGTTAAACATGGTTCACGTTTGACATTTCTAAACCTAGTTATCACGAGGGAAAGCAATGACTGTGCCCTCAGTATTTAGTAAGAGTTTTGAGATTTCGCAGCCTGCCGTGTAGCTATATCTACGGGATAGTTGGACTCATCCAATGGCGAGATTGAGGGTCCAAGCACCGGTAAAGCAGCATTTGAACCCTCGCCAAGTTACGTGGTTCGCTAGCGGTCAAGCGCAGGTACGGAGGGCTAGCCGGCGCTGACCTGCGCGATCACGCGCAGGCGTAACAGCCGTTTCACCCTTGCCCAATCACGTGGTACCGCTGCAGCGAAACTGGGAACAAGTGAAGCGATAAGAAAGGAAGGCGCAGGTTGCGGAGTGGTTGCTGAAGGTCATTGCGACACGATGAATGACCTCTAAAGATGTAGCGTAGTACAGCTTTCCTCTAAAAATGTTCACCCGCAGTGTTGCAGGGCCCCTTCAAATGAGCTGCTTTTACGCCATCACCTAGTTAAGGTGGTTTGGTCAATGCCGTACGAAAATTAACATAAATAACCGCTGTTTATAAGTGTGTCTCACGTTCTTCACAACCACTCCTCATAGCACATCTATTACTTTTGCGTATTGAGCCCTAAATTTATTTTGTTAATGACCGGCTGCAACAAAGACGAGCCAACTAAATACATTACCGTAACCATTGTCAAACGTTTGCAGAATGCCGCAAACAGGAGCTGAAGCCAAGTGTTCACAAGACGCTATTCAAAAGCCCGTGCGGTGACTCATCGTTGTAATTAAAGTTAATTCTACAGAGGCGAATGGCTTCGTAATATTGAAGACGGCGTTACGTAACACAGCCACTCAAAACTAGTTTTGTGGAAGCCTCATTGCGGCGCCTCGTTGCATTCTTTCCCCCGCTTTTGTCAAGCATCGCTGGATATCGAATACCACTGCGGTTTGCGTTCAAAGCAGTTTCATCGACCTTTGCCTCTTATTGCTTTTCGTTCTCGCTTTCTTCTCTCTCGTCTTCGCAGAGGACAATGACTGCGGCTCGCGAATGTCGAACGCAGTCATTGCACCAGCCGAGCACTAAGAGGCAATTCCTTTTCAATAAGCCTGCCCTGGCCGCCGCTTTCCTGCATCGCGAGCCCCGTAAACTAGGTTAAGCGCGACACGCTCGGCTTCTCGGCGGTAATGCCCGCCGGCACCAGGCCGGGAAGGCTTGCGCTCGGCCGATTTGCCTCTTCGCTCGGGGAACGCTCTTCGTTCAGGATAAACTCACTGCAGTACGTGCAACCAACTAAGCGCTCCGCACGGGAACGTGTACGACTTTCAAAGATGCACTACTGCTGGCATGCTTACGATATTGCGCCGCTCTTCTTTCTTGTTTGCTTTATCTTGCTAGATTTATTGACCAGCCTACATGTACGAGTGCGCGTACGCGTAGGAACTTTGAACGGGTAGCCTCGTGGGCTTTTTTCCCTTACCTCTGCTTTTGTTTTAGGTTAAATCACTTCAGCGTCACCGTAATACATCATAATGACTGGCAACTACCAGCAGCGAAACAAATGAGGCGTATAGTAGTATGACAGGGCCCAGCATGCGATTTGACGGCAAAATATTATCGGTATACAGGGAAACTGCGCAGTTCAAGGCATCGTGCTCGCACTGCGTAAGGCTGCAGCGCTGATCATTGTTTTGAGGGGTTTGGTCATTCGGCAAATTCGTTCCGTTCATTGGCCGTCGTATTTCGTCATTCGGGCGCATTGAGACAGTCTGACTGTCCGCACTGGCCTGTCATATTTAGGTCTCAAAGCAAGAACACATATGCACACACACACACGAACACAAAAGCAAAAACCGTGACAAGAAATAATGGGTGTAATTTAATTTGATTGTGGAGCGAGCACGAGGTCGCGGGTTCGAGTCCCGGCCGCAGCGGCCGCTTTTCTGATGGAGGCGAAAAACAAAAACGCCCGTGTGTGCGAGATTGCGGCGCACGTTAAAGATCCCCAGGTGGTCCAAATTAATCCGGAGCCCTCCACTACGGCGCGCCTCATCGTCTGCGTTGCGTCGGCGCGTTAAGCCCTACAATCAAATCAAAAATCAATTTACGTGTCGCAGGTCTTACTCCACGTGATCGGTGCGCCGCAGTAGTGGGCTATGGAAAACTGTCGACCACGGGGGCGGGAGGGGGGGGGGGGGGGGAAGGGGGGGCTGGAATCTTGCCAGGCAGGCGCTTTTTCGCCTATAAACCAAAAAACGCCTGTCGTGGCTGGGATCGAACCCGCGTCCTCATGCTCAGCACCACGACGCCATAACCACAGATCAACCACAGCGGCTCACAAACCAAAAACGTAGAAGAAAAAAGGATAAGGTAAATATTTATGAAGGAGCTCGTCGTAAGCAGAATTGCAAACAGCAATGCTACCATAAGTCGGCAGGCTCACTCACGAGTGCACTCACACACACACACCACTCACCAATCATGAGTGAGTGGCGAGTGAGTCTCGCCATCGTTTTGAACAGGCGAGTGTGAGCGCGAGTGAGCGCGAGCCCCACGCGCAGTGAGCCCAGCTCACCACTCGCGAGTGCACCCGCGCTACTCGCGCCATTTGCGGGGCTTACCGCGGTGAGCGCTACTATTGCGCTTGTACTCGCTGTTGGCTATACGGCTCAGAAGCCGTTCGCTGTGACGGTTGTTAATGGCGAGATTGCTTTTAGCTTCGGAAATACGTCGTCACTGAGCTTCTGCTATGGGGAACCCTTGAATTATTTCTCTGGTGGTGTGTTGATTTAGGAATATGATTTGGATGGCCTTTGACGCCGTAATGCACTAATAGTGTTCGGTTTCATGACTCATGGAGGGTCTAGCTGCTGCACACACTCGAGTGCGAGGGGAGACGACGAGTGATGTGCGTGAGCGCGAGTGAGTGCGAGTGGTGACAGCGAATGGTGAGCATGAGTGAGTGCGAGTGGTGATATGGCAAGAGGTGAGCGCGAGCGCAAATGCGTGCGAGTGGTGACTGTGAGCGGTGAGCGTGAGCACCAGTGGGTGCGAGTGGTCATGGCGAGCGGTGAGCGCGAACGCGAGTGGGTGCAAGTGTTGGAGGGCTCGTAGTGAGCGCGGGTGCGAGTGAGTGCGAGTGGTGAAGGAGACTGGTGAGCGTGAGTGGGAGGGAGGGCGTGAGGAAAAATATATTTTTCTGTGTGAGTGAGTGGCGCCCACTTTTGCCGAGGTATGCATGCTAATGACCCACGTGAGGTTACGTCTGCACTGTACGAGACCAAAAAAAGTTATTCGACCCTGCTTCTTCATTTTCCGCAACAATCAGTACTCTTTTTCGCTCCCATGTTCGCTGCGCCTGATTCCAGCTTCAGGCGGACCTCTCTGCTACGTCGTCGTTTCCGGTTAGCGGTGGTGACGTCCTTTCCTGGACGATTGATGAGCACGGCTGACAACTACAGAGGCTCCGGACAGCTGGCGCCTGCGGAAAGTCGCTCAATGAGCCTGGAAACGCTCTCGCCTTAATTCTTATATTGTGAAGTTAAATGTTCAATCACCATACAAAACTTCTGATACATGTAACGAGAAGTGCTTCCTCCCATTGCAAGGGGAAATTAAACTGATTCTGGCTGAGCACATTGTACGCGTGACTCGCGCATAGGGGGTAAGGATAATATCGTAGACGAGTCACTTTAATTTACACTTTATCCTTTGATTGAAGACGCGTCAGTCTGTAGATACGCCACCAGAAGCTGTAAAGCTCCATTCACGGGTTAACATATCGTGGCTACACCTGGGCTACACCGCAAGAATTCCCCGTTGGTCGTCTTCACCACAGCGCTCCAGGATGACCAATCGAAGTGCCCAAGTGTGCACATTCGGCGAATGACGAAGCCCAACATGCAATTTGACTTTAAAGCATGTGCGCAGGGAAAACCGCGCAATGCGGGAATGGCGTGTTGTATTGCGCAATATACCTGCGCAGGTGCCCTTTTTCATTTAAATCGCATGCTCGGCCACGTCATTCGCTGGGTATGCGCACTAGGCCACTTCGATTGGTCATCCTGGAGCGCTTGGGTGAAGATGCCCTAAGGGGACATTTTAGAGTGTGCCTTGCCGCTAGAGTGAAGGGCTGCACATTAACGTGGTTCACCAGGGAATCATTTACGCGAGTCTCGATCTTCCCGCTTGTTTTTGGTATTTCGACTGCACCACTAGCACCTCCACGCAGTCATGGTAACGTCGAGCCAATTTTCTTCCTTTAAACACAAAGTAGCAGTCTCTTCTATTGGTACTAATTAAAAAAAAATAGACGTACAAACCGGTGATGAATCATACACATTGTCCCTTTCGAGAAGGATTACGAAGCTTCCGCCCCTCACTTCCCTAGAAAAAGATGCGTCGTTGTTCCTGAGGAGCAGAAAGGTCACTATCTTCAAGAACGACAACGAACGTGTCGTTTCGCTCGACTACGCTTCTCACTCATGTGAGGAGCAGGATGACCCGCCACTACGCCGCATGAGATGCGGGATGTTACGACCCTACTCTTCACGGAGGGAGTTAGGATCATGACAGATGGATTGAGATGCCGTGACGTACGCGCGAACAAGTGTTCGTCTGCATCTATGCATGCATATTCTGGTATAAAAAAGCCTTAAGCAGCGTGAAATTGCTAGCCTAAATTTTAACAGCTCCTCTCACAGCCACGTACAAGGAAAACTCCTTTTTAATACTGAAACACACGGCTAAACGATACGTGCAAATCAGTAACACAACCGGCGTTCTGCTCCAAATTATACCGTTGTGATGGGTCCAGATCAATGCATCGCAGAGGGGTAATCCGGGGCCGTCGCGCGCCTAATGTAACCCCAGCAGCTTCTTGTGGCAGGAGGGGACACATTGCTCAATCGTGTCCGCCAGTTTCTCGGCGCACGACGAGCAGCGTTCCGAGCAGCGCGGGCGGGCCCATGGCCAGGGCTGCAGGCAAGGCTGGCTGCAAAAGGCTGCGAGACCGCGGGCGACGCACGTGCTCACGGAGTGCATTACCGCCAGGGCGGAGAGGGCCGGAGTGGTCGCTGCGATTCTCGCCGAGGACCGTGCTCGTGGGCCGCAGGGCGACCGTCTCTCCGCTGACGTGGACCTTGAGCTCGGCCGGTGAGAACGTAGCCGCCGCTGTCTTTGCGAGCACGGGACAGGACAGCGCCACGTAGCAGACTAGAAGGCCGAGGAACAGGGGAGCGTAGTTGCAGCTGAAGTGGTGCCGTTGGTCTTGATTCTCTCCTGGACCGGCTGCTTTGCAGGCAGTGCCATGGTAGCATGCAGAAAGCTCTTCCCTTGGTACAGTCGTCACAGCTGCACTCTCGAACAAGAGCCGTCCACTTGGTGCGTCGCCCTTCTTCCGTGGCGCGAAGGTTCCCCTGCGCGCCATCATGGGCATGTCTGGGTAGCACGTGGGTGCTTCACACGCTGACCTGAGGGGGTTGCGGTTGGGGGGCTCAGCGCTGTCACTTTGATCCCGATTCGTCGTGGCTTCCGGAGTTCGTTCTGCGGCAGCTGCGGTGGCTTGGATGTCGTGGCAGCTGGACTGACGTAGGTGTCAATAATGACGATAACGATGACACGTCGGTCAATGTTAATGCTAATAACGACTGCGAAGACGACGATGCGCCTTGGTTGAGAAGTACAATCATTTATCTGGCCTGGCCCCTAAGGAGCGTATGTGTTTTTTATCCTATTATCAATCATTAATTTCCAATTATAAAGAACCCTTTTTAAATGATTAGACAAACCTCAAGCCATGGCCAATCCCCCTCAGTGGGTACGCCATTACCAATTGGAGAAGAAGAAGAAGAGAAGCTTACTTTAAGCTAGGCGTGTAGTCAGACGCAACAAAGCAAAGCCGTTAAAGCAAGGCACGTATGCGTAGATACGAGAGCGAACAGGAAGGGGTGAAGTTTTATTTTGCCAACAACTTAGAAATGGTGCTGTATTAGTCGACAGCAGGTACAAATATGCCAGTATTTGTGGAGACGTTTTTTGAAAATAGTCCATACTGTCGTAGAAGTTCACCAGACGCATTTCATTGGGTTTGCCGCCAGAAACATTCAGTAAGGTTATATCTGCTTCGGATTTATTCAGTAACCCTCGGAATACATGACCGCTTGCAAGTTTCTTTTTTCTTTTGACAGCGGAAACATTACATGTCCCACTGAGCGAAAATTCGGCGTCCGGCGTTACTTAATTATGGTTCGAAAAACGACCTACAGCACAAGAAGAATACAATAAAAGAAAAAAAAAGTAGGTGGGTCTGGGATTTGAACCTTGGTTCCACAGATTGCGAGTCCAACACGCCTCACCAGCATGATCGCTGAGTTTTTTTTTCTTTATTACATGGGAGAATACGCTCAGACGTTGCAGTACAAGGAATACAAGCAAACAAAAGAATACACTGAAGTTATGAGAAGCACATATACATCAAAATTCAGGCAAACACACACAAGCGTTCAAAAGAGGGAACCAGTCAGGTGGTTGGTCAAGCGAACTATACACACTATGTACAAATGCCACAGTTTCTCGGAAATAGGACTTACTTGATCTTGGTGGCTCAGCATGCCCATCACATAAGCGGCATCGCCACAGACTGTACAAACCAATCAACACGAACATGTCATAAGGCGGCTCACCAGGATAGTCGAATGGCAAAAATTGGATAGAGAAAGGCGTAATATCCATGTCTTTTTTGAGCGTTCGCTGTAAAATGTCCCAGAAAAAGACAGCATCTCTGCAGTCTACAAAGCAGTGATCAATTGTCTCTGGTCGAGTACAGAGCCGACAGTCTGTCGACCAAGCTATAAACAGACCCCGGTCTTTCATCCAAGTTTTAGCAGGGAGCGTGCCAGAGTGTAATTTAAAGAAAAATGTTTTAACACCTGGCGGAACACACATTTTACACACTCTATTGAGGACATCCTGGTACGGACACTGTAGGTACAGAACACGATATAAAGGTGTGGGAAAAAGCCCAGAAACCAGGGCATCAGAAATAGACTCGCGCGAAGCAGTAAATATGTACTCAAGGCTAAACCGAGCCTGTAAGAAGCGAAACGTGTGAACCACTTCTTTGAGGAAACCTCGCGGGCTTCGGGCTGCGTCCACAGACAGCGAAGACACCACAATATCAGGGAGAAAATGTGCAAGACGTATTTGCAGTACAGCTTTCAAAAAAAGATGTTGAACATCTCGAAAGTAGAATAAACGAGAAAGAAGCTGAGCTTTGGTCTTATCCCGCAAAAAGTGCACTTAACCAGAACATTGTGGATTTCTACTTATAAACGTATGCTAGAAACACGCATTGAGGCATACTGAAGCAATTGGACCATGCTGGTTACACAAGACACAAAACACGCTTACGCTAATAATGAATATGTAGGGCTTACTAGGGTGAAGTAGGCTAAAACAACAAAAAAAATTGGCTCCAATCCACGCTGCGAATGTGGTGGGACTGCGACGCTGTAAACGACACCCCAAAACGATTACCCATGCGGCGTCACTTGAATTCACACACGTGGCTCTACAGAGGGTGAAACCAGAGACTCTGCCAGCCGTTACCTGGGATTCGCCGGGGTGGCGTCCCAAACGCAGCAGTGTCAGAAGAAAGAAAACGGACGGGCGCGTCTTTCGAAGGGTGAGGAGGAGGGCAGCACGCGCGGCTATGGCGTCAGCTATCTCTCTGCCTCCCCCTCACTCTTGTTTCATGCGTCGCCTCTAAAAATCGCGCTCCCCCTCCCAAGACGCTGAATCCAAACCACCGTCAGTCTCCCCGTCCCCACGTATGGGCGTA
This sequence comes from Haemaphysalis longicornis, assembly GCF_048455015.1. NCBI lineage: Eukaryota > Metazoa > Arthropoda > Arachnida > Ixodida > Ixodidae > Haemaphysalis > Haemaphysalis longicornis. Next base: position 258,175,349 of record NW_027526203.1, read on the forward strand.
GCTTAGTCGGCAAGACGACGGGCTCTCGCTCTGCTTCTTCATTCGGGTACAGGCAGAGAGTAGTCGCCTGGGATGTTTGTTTGCGCAGCCAGGAGTAGCCTGGGAGTTCTCTGCTGACGCGGACACGAAAATTTCCTTGGCTGGTAAGACGTATAGTAAAAAAAAAAGCAATCTCTCTGCGTGGGTACGCTTCAATAGCCTAAAGGAAAAGAAGAAGAAAACAAACGAGAAAACGTAAACGACCCAAAGGGCAATGACGATGACAAAGAGAGGACGCAATTGCACCACTGGATGCTTACAGAAACATTCTGAGCATGCTGGTTACGAAAGCAGCGAAGCGTGCTTGCGCTATCGTATATGTGTTGCAAAAAAAGTGTGTGTGTGTGTGTGGGGGGGGGGGGGGGGTGATTGGCCAAGTCTTTTAGTTATAGTAACACGGAGCAGAAAACGACAAAATTGAAAAGATAATGTAAGGCCGATGGTGATAAAGAGTGGTCAATCGCACCACTGTGCTGCTTCTACCGCGATGGAATGTGGATCTACCTGAGCGGCAGTTGTCATATGTGGGCGCCCACGGTAGTCCGCCTCAGAAGAAAATTCTAGGGGACCCAAAAATGCCGCGCAATCACACACGATGACGTGTGTGAGCGAGGACAAAAAGTTTCTCCAGTCTCCTCCGCACAGCTTAGTATTTGCGGAGTACGTGTGAAAGAGGAGGCCATGGATGACTCTCCATCGTAGGGGGTATTGTTGCGGTATTGCGCAGGCACGTATACGCACAGCCGATTTACCCTGGAGTGAGGTATTCGTCGCATCCTTTGTATCAAAAAAGTGCAGCCTATGGCGAGTGACCTTTGCATACACGGAGACAGTCATGGTTTGAGGCTTCATCGAGACTGGGGCTCTCTACACACGGGTTTACATTCCCCCTGGAGATAACAGGGTCGTATGCTCAGTGCGGATCCACCAGGCGGCCCCGTTAAAAAAAACGAAAAGAAAAAGCCCTTTCCTCAGCCCTTCCGGTCAGCCTTTTAATAACAGGAAAATTCAGTGACACAGTTACGTCATCGGTTCAGTGTTTCTCGCAGAATGATTGGTGCAAAAAATCGTGATTTGCTCCGCTGCAGCGATTCGAGTGTGTCAGGCGCAATTCATAATTGCCTGTTTCCAGCCGGCCAGCATGCATGAGCTGCGCTCCCTGGTCGGTTGGTTGCTCTTGGTCCGCGTCCACAGAGCACACGGCGTGTACGGGTACCACTTATTTCGATCTCTCAGTGAGAAAAGGCCCCGCTCTAAATGCTGGAAACGAAACCTCGATTTTCAGCACTTCCCGACTAATGGCTACTTGCCATTATTCGTCAATAATTCAGTATTAGCGACGCGTTCAGCGTTGAAAGTAAGCGGGCATCTGAGGCTGTTTGTTTTTGTTTCTTTTGGGTCACGAAAGGATTACTTATAGCAGCTGGACCACGCGTACAACCGCAAACTCGAATATAGACATTTGTAGCTTTTAGTTCACATGCTTGTTTTGTTTAAGTTTACAAGGCACCTGTTTAGAGTTTCTGCTGTTGTGGGACGTTCCAATTACGCAGCAGCTGTGATAAGTGATGACGGACAAATGTCCGCCATAACAGGACATATTACCCGCCGTGCTTTCGTAGCATTGTACACTGGCAGGTTAAAGTTTTGTTAATTTACTCTACCTGTTTTTTGTCCTGCGATTGCCATTCCAGGTACATGCTTTGCTTGCTCAGGCATGTGTACGTGCCTGCATGCGTTCGTGCATGCATGCCTTTGTGCGTATGCTGCTGTTAGTGTAGGTGCATCCAACCGCGCATAAAGAGAAAATATCATCGCCGAAAAACAAAATTGGGGTGTCATGATATCCTGTATGCGTTTCTTGATATTGTGCCGTATAGTCAATGACAACCAAAGGCTTTGACATTTCTTGGAGAAACTCAGAAGCACAATTTCTGCTGCACTCCTCTCAACCAACCGATTACGTCCCAAATAAGTGTTCTTGCAGTATTTGCACGCCATTCGTCCCTCATTTGTAGTGCCTTAACGCTGGTGTTTTTTTAGCGCATGCAATATTTCAGTGCACCCGACCTATTAATCCCGCTGTATGTGGTGGGCCACATCCCGCCACTGGAAAGCTTGCTTTCGAAAGCAAAAATTCAAATGTAGGATCAAAGCTGCCCTGGTGGGATTATCAATGTCGTAATGAAAGGTTTTAGGTAAGCTGATACCACCTGGAATCTTTTACACGCTCTGAAACTTCCCAAAAACGTGATTCTCACTTTCACTCCCTGCCCGCCCCTCCCCCCCCCCCCCCACCCAAAAAAAAAAAAAAAAAAAAGACGCACACATATACGCGGTTGGGAAATAAACCCACAACATTGTGCTCAGCTGTCACTGAGTCACTCCATCTCTCGTTCTAAACCACTGGTTAAAAAAATAACATGAAGTTTGGTCGCTAAAGATAATCTGTAACTATGCGAAATTTTATCGAGTTTGGCCCGTTTAAAATCTGTGTGATCGCACTATGCACGGACGCTCATTTTGCGCTGGACAACTTCGTGCTGATGGACGCCGATGTGTTCTTGTGTAGATATTCATACCATACAGTTCCTCAAAAATTTATGCAAAAGAGAAAACCGATGCTGCAACTGCGTTCTGTCGTGGAAATTAAAAGAGAGAGTACAGATTTGCATCAGCTCCGTAATTGGCTTGGTTTATAACATTTTGGCGCGCGGGAAAATACGTAAAGTGCAGCGAGAATGACAGCAAAAGCCCTTGTTTACATTTTAGGGCATAAAAAACACTCTCTAAAAGTCATAAAATTAAAAAGTGCGGGTTTTGTTTCTTTCTCACTTTTTTTCATAATGGGATGACTGAAAGAACATTTTTAGTCTGTGATTCCTTCCCTATTCGCTTGCGATTCTGCCGGGTGAAGTCCGCCCTTAGAAAGTTCTGTTAGCCTTGCAATAGCCCCCAAAAGCAGGATTTATCTTTTTCACTGCTAATTTGAAGCAGTCAACGATCAGAACCCTAAGAGCAATATAAATATGACAAGACATCTCCGTCGCGGTTGCGATATCACCAACGCAGTTCATCGGCCATTACAAAGTACGCGCCAATTAGCTTTGCGTGGCCGCGATGCAGTGTGCGACGCACTGTTCAGGTTATATATTCCTTATAAAAATAACAGTGAAGCGCTTAGGATTTTTTTTCGAGGGTAATTGCGAAAGTTGAAAGTTATGTGTAACCGCCGCCTTCTTCCGGCAGAATTTTAGACGAATCGCAGACGAGAAATGTTCACGTAGTCCTCTTCAAAAAAGACAGAGTAAAAGTAAGAAGATGCGTAATGTTTCATTTTGTGATCGCTACGTCGTTTTTTATTTACAACCAGAAACACATTTTTCGGCGTTTTTGCTGCAACGTTGATACTTGGGCAAGTTTTTTTTCTCATGTTCTTGAATTCACAGCGCAACAAACAAGGGCGATAGTGAAGACAAGACACACGGGTGAGACACACAGCGCCTGTGCGTCTTGTCTTCACTCTGGTCCTTGTTTTTCACGCTGTGATTTCACGTTCTTGCTTCACTTTGCGGGTCACACTGAAATAAACGTTGCAAACCATGCCAATTACGGAGCTAATGCAACTCTCTTCCCTTCCGCGGTGACGCTAGCAACCGACTCTTGTTTTCAAGCAAAGCTTTACTAACCTAGTCGAGCCGAGTTTCGCCGTCGCCAGCAATTTGACCTTCATTTGACCGCAGCTGCGCCATAGCCTCGGCAACTTATAGAACTTCCTTAGCTCATAAAGGTTAGGGGTGAAAAGGAATCTTATTTTATTTTAAAGGGACTATGCAACACTTCCGATAAACGCTTTCACCCTTTCCTTGGCTTCTGGAAGCACTGCGAAAGCTCTAGTTATCGCCAGCACGAGCGACACTGCATGATTCGCTGGTCACAGCAGATACGCCTTCCGTTTCTGCTTGCTTTCGTGGTTTTCTTTTTAAAATGGCTATCGAATGCGTTCATTGCTGCAACTGAAGGAAAGCCTGCCAATAGCCGCTACACTGCTGTAATGACGTCATTCCAGCGGTCGAAGATCGCTACGACAGGGGAAAAGGCAAACATCTCTTGAGCAAGTTCATAAGTTATGTGATGGGCATAGAGCAGTAATTTTGGACTGAGGTACTTTGTGACCCCCGAATCTAATTACTGGGTGTGTTGGTTAACTACGTTCTGCAAGCATTTAAGACTTCTAAAAACGTTGAAGAAAGTGTTTCGGGGTCTCTTAAAATGAAGAGTGACCTCCAACGGTGAATACTTTTTACACGATTCAGCCAAATGTGGCTCGCATCGCCTGAGAAGCCCTAGAAGAATCTTTTTGATTTATTTTTGTCTTGCAATTAAATTGTATTTTCATAACATAGCTTTTCTAAAGCTTTCCAGGCTCAAGCTTTTATCTCATGTGAAGGCATTACTGCAGCCTGCGGAAATCGAACTTTTTGAAGCATGGCAAGATTTTTCCACGGGTAATTCATATTATATACTGATTCCGGTTGTGGAGGTCTAAAACTGGGATGTCTGAAATTTGTTCAAAACGTACAATTTAGATTTGTAGTGACTTGCTGATGCATTGCGTGAGACTACGTATGACATATGCTACGTAAGACATATACTACGTCTTAATTCACACTGACACATTGGCCGTACGTATTTCGTACATTGTTCTTACCCTTCTTGAAGATTCAGCGCAGCCCCCTCCCCCCTTTTTTTGGTGGGGGGGGGGGAATGTCTGGTTGATGCGCCACAAATTTTTCCTTGCAATTTTAATTTTGACCCGGACATCTACAAATTCTTATACTTTTTTTTTCATAATTTGTAATAAAATCCTTCTACCCCATCACGACTTTCACTTATAATTTTAGTCAGAATGCTTTGCACCTAATCAGTGAAGAAGCTACCATTTATTTATTCCCTAAATATGAGTTTTACGACAACCCAACAGTCTGTATTTAATACCGTTCGTTTTTACGAGTATACAATGCAGTAAACAAGAACTAACGGTGAGGAAAATAATGCATTTAAATTCGCCCTCACAGCAGAATTGTGTGCAAATGTAAAACGTAAGATTGTTCCTGCGACAGTCGTCGGAAGCGACGGCTTAATGCACACGCCATATGAAATAGAGATGAATAGGAGAGCCTTACGCATCAATAAGAACTAACCAGCAACGACCGTCAAAGGTTGAAAGAAAAGGCTTAGGCGGAAGTGATCTCTCATCCGCCGATCGAGCACCAGAAATTCGCGCATGCATAGCTGGGCGAGTGATACCAAGATAAGAAAAAAAAAATGTGAGGCAACTGCAACCTTTCCGGGGTCAAGCACTTCGAGTATAATGCCCCGAGGAAAAGGGATCGCTGCGCCGAAGAGCTACTACAGCCGCAGGCTGTCCTGGAGACATTGATTTGCACTCTCCATACGCCGAGGCTTAGTAGAATCGGTTGCTGGCACCCATCCCTAGATTTGATTTCTCGTTATGTACATTTTGTTACGGCGGGGTTGACGGAACTTAGAGCTGCGCCGCCGAAGAAGATACTGTATGTCTTGCACATAAACATTTCCGCCTACCTACTCTGTGAATTTTCCGCTTACCACATGTAACCGAATGTTTAATTTTCCAGCCGCAGTGAGCTGCCTGGTGCAGATAACACAAAGTGAAAAGTTCCGGATTTTGCCCACCATTTTTTATAACTGATCATAAGCGCGTGGAAGCATTAGAAACATATGTTGCATATTTAAACAAGATTTGACATGCGTTGCAGTATTGACCAGAATTGTTGTAGATAGTATTTTCATAGAAGCAGGAAATTAGGAGCGGGGGAGCACGGAATTTTAAAGTCACTGAAGGCGGGTGTGCCTTGGCGGTTTCCAGCTAACAAGGGCGCTCAATAACAACAATAATAACGAGGGCGCTCAGAAACACCTTGCGGAACGCGGCTGGATGATGATATTTTAGACTCTGCCCTTCATGTTTTAAACGTTGCACATTTTTCTTCCTTTGCACCCAGTTTATACTTTTCACAACCAAACTTGGTTGTGAGAGGCAAAAAAAAAAAAAAAAGAACATCGTGAAATTATGCTATTTCTCTTCATTAGCTCTGCCCACAGGTGCGTGAAGACTAATCTCCTGAAAGCGCATAGTTTCGACATCCTGGTGTGGTGCCACTCGTTGCCAGGTCGAATGTTTTCTACAAAAAAAAAAAACATGTTCCCGTGTCGAAGCAAAATAAGCGCCGGCAAGCAGTGCCTCTAACCTAAAGCTGCAAAAAAATGAATCCGCACAGAGTGTAAGGATTTGCTCGAAGGTATGGTAGAAACACAGCATTGACCAGAAACTACGTGTACTTTAGAAATACGGTACCGCCCGATTTTTAGAAGCTAGTAGATTCACTCCCGATTTGTTGAAAGGTGGGCTGAGCTGTCAGTAGCTATACAACGTGCACCTTTTTCGCCTTCCGGAGCTCATTGGTGTCAGATATAATCAACAGGACAGTGCGTAACAGTAACTATATTCTCCACATAAGCAGTAACTTATAGTAACGCCATGAGCGCCATTGTAGTCCCACTTTCAAAGTTGACTTGGGGACTCTCCGTATTGCCATTCTAAAGCCCGATTTCGACGTAGGAAAGTGTGTGTTCTGGGAAGCCCCAGCATTGGCCCCAGTAAGTGGATAGAGAACGGTCAGTAAAACGATGTGACAGCTGCCACACCGCGTGGTCGCCGATCGACGCACACTTTGCGGAAATTCCACGCTCTACGCGGTGACCGTGTTGTGTGAACTCTCGACCTGGAAAATAGCGGCGGCTCTGTAGCAGCGCGTGTTTTGCGCGCGTTTTGTGCGATCCCTCAGCGTGCATCGCGGTCTTTGGTAGCGGAGGAACGCGGAGCGGGTCGCTGGAGGAAGAAGCTTGGGCTCTTTAGGCGATCTCCCGGCAGCGACCGGTTTGGAAACGGAGTCAACGCTGGGCGATGCGAATGGGGGCTACAGGTTGTGCCAAAGGGAGAATAGACGATACATGGCGCAGAGGAAGCCAAAGTAGCCCCGCGTGCAGACCAAGTCGGATCGTGTTCGCGGAGAATACCTCACTGAACGCCGTTTGTGTTCGCCGTATGGTGGCTTCTTACTTCGCTTTCAAGCTGTTTTGAAGGAAAAGAGAGGAATTCAGGCATACAAGTTCGCGATATTTATTTGCGAGAAATAGATTGATTGATTGTAGGGTTCAACGCGCCGACGCAACGCAGGCGATGAGGCGCGCCGTAGTGGAGGGCTTCGGATTAATTTTGACCACCTGGGGATCTTTAACGCGCGCCGAAATCTCGTACACACGGACGTTTATGCTTTTCGCCTCCATCAGAAAAGCCGCCGCCGCGGCCGGGATTTGAACCCGCGACCTCGTGCTCAGCAGTACAACGCCTTAGCCACTGAGCCACCGCGGCGTTTTTTTTTTTTTTTTTTGCGAGAAATAGAATTCCTACAATCCGAAGTAACAACCTGATTTGTTTTTGTTTTTTTTTGAGGGGCGTCAATACAGCATTTTATTGACTCAGGGTTAAAATACGGTTCAAAAGACTCGAACAATTTCAGACCTTAATTCTTTCTCCCCATATCCTGTACGTGAAAATCGCTCTACTCTACTCTAAGGTGCCTTAGTTTGGCTAAACGAGAAAGCAACGATTATTCCCACATGTAGGCAAATTTACAACGGTATTCACGACCTTTTAGAGAAAGTTGTCGAAACATATCGAGGAAACATGGTGCAACGCATCAACGACACCTTGCTCGTCCTCAAGTGACAGTGCTCCGGCCCCTGCAGCGTATCACTGTGGCACGACATGCGATGCCCAGGCCTGATCAAAAATACTGCCAGCTGGAATCCCAGTCTGTGCATATATATGAATGGTGAAAGCATTCGTAAGATCGTAGACCCGCTTCAGAAGACCGCTATTGCTGAGGAGGGCGCTTGCTGACCGAAGAGAACCACGCCGTTGGCCACGCGTGGCGACGGTGGCAGAGGAGGAAAGCCCTAATCGGACTTTTTCGCTGTGCGTGGACCCCAGGTAGCCTTGAACTACTTGAACCACCCTGGTAGCTTCAGGGTGGCAGAACACACGTTAAATACCTCGCTCGCTTGAGAGGTGTACCAGCTATATGTGGGGTGGATGTACGCTAATATGTCTGCTACGCCGGCAGATCGACGGCGTCATGAGGCGCAAGCAACACGGGGAGTCCTGTTGTTGAAAAACCTGCTCAAAGCGTCGCTCGTTCAGGAAGTGTTCACGTAGCTCGTGTCGTCGTTTCCACAACAGAACGGAAGAATGCGAAAACCTCTGAACCTTCAATTTTATTTCGGCGGCAGAGAGGGAAGGTGGCTACCCCGAAAAAGGTAGAGGGAGAGCGTGAAAGGAGGGGGAAATAAACATCAACAAAAAATAAAACAAGCACAAGTCTAAACAAGAAATAAATTTAAAATAAAAAAACTTCGTGAGTAGGCGCAATTTACATGGCATTCCGGTTGAGTTATTCATATTTGTTCTTCTTCAGAGACATTTCAAAATGACTGATCGCTGTGGTAAGAGCATTGGTTGAAGCTGTGTGAAGTAGGGGGGGGGGGGGGGGGGGGGGGGGGCAGGGGGTGTAGCTTGTGGCAGAAAAATATCGGTAGGCGTTATTTGACCACAGGAACAGTTAGTGGCTGACTTCGATGCTCGACCAGGGGATCCCACAGACTGGAGTAACTTTATGCACAAGGCGATTTGACATTGACCTTAAATGCACTCATACGGATACAAAGCAAAGCTGTCTGAGAACTCAACCGCTGCTATTGAACAAATTATTCCTGTTCGGGGATTTAAATTCAGAATCACCCCTTACCTTCGGCAGTTGCTCTACCAACTTAGTTAATAGGATTGTTATAGCCAATAATGGCGTTGCGGGGGAATTCATGGATAACTTGAAGGGATGGACAAACGTTAGCCGACCAGTTTAAGATAACCCCCAAGGCAATCGACACCATCATTTAAAGCGGACGTCAAATCTCGCTTTGCATGACGCTTTGAGTTTGCATCCCCTCCATCTGTAACGCATTTTAAGTAGGAAGCGGTTGCTGCAAGCGCGTGGCAAGTTACACACTTAAACAATTAACTAGGCTCGAAATGTCAGATAGTGCAGGGTTGACAACTTGTTTACATTAGTCAGCTAGATAAATGGCTTCTGTCCTGTAGAGCGTGAGTTTCCTCTAGATCGTAGGCTTACGCATTTCCTCTGTCAGTGGGTACTCGCTTTCCGGCCATCATTTCAACACTGAGCGCTTCAAAAACCCCGATTTGTTAGGTATTTGGTCCCTGTTGGGGAAAACCCCACGTGGCCTAATAAATTTACACGGAGTTCCTCATGCGCAGTGTGTTTCTTTCAAGTTAAACAGATTTTTCCCTTCATAATTGTGCAGTATCCCAGGCTAAATAATATTCTGCAACATACTAAAGTGCGTACTAGCATGCTCTACGGGGTTACCAGCGGCCTATTTCAAGGGCTGGCTTTCCGCTCCAACTTAAATTCTTCTTAGTTCAGTTGCAACTTTTCACATTTTCTATAAATTCGGCGGTAAACTTACTTAAACTGCAAGTTCTGTGCCACAACTAGAAAGGGTTTTGCTGAAAGGTGTCTCAAGTGTATAGGGAAATAGGACATTTTTTCCTTGGGGAGGTAGGTCATTATCACGGAACGTTTCTTTTTACACGCTGTACACACTTCAGCCTGTTGATAACATATTTATTGCAGCGTCACTGGTGGTCTGACGCCTCCTTCCCCGTGTCGCAGTAATGGACGCCTCCGGCAAGCTTCCCGAGGGTCTGCTGGAGGGTCGCATGGCGTCCATCGGCTCGTACGATGAGTGTCTCGACCTGGTGGCCGTGTACAAGACGCAAGAGCTGTACCGCGGCAAGTACTGCACCGTCATGCTCTCGTCGGGCCACAACGTGCAGGAGATGTTCAACAACGAGACCGACGCCTCGGCCCACCTCTCCACGCTGCTCAGGCACCCGAAGGTACAGTACTTACCCTGCCACGAGCCAGAAAGAACGCGCGCCCTCCGCCCTTCTCGGCACAAAGTGAAAGCCCGTACTCAAGTACGTGCGGCCCCGGGACACGGACGCGATTCCAGAATTCGTTTAAGCAAACAATGAGGTAGTAATATTTTAAGCCTGTGTGAAAAAGTACCCGGGTATTCTTGAATTCGCAAAATATCACCATCCGGAGTATTATTTGTTCGAAATTGAAGCAGTTCAATCTAGGCTTTAAAATGTGCAATTAAGAGGCTCTCATACACATTACACGGCCACTTCAGTTCAAAGATACAAATGCAGTAGTGTGGTGTTCTAAAAGGGCCTATACGTTTTGCCCAACCTAAAACAGAAGCCAACAAAAATTTTTTTTACTCAAAACTTTGCGTCACAAACATAAAATTGTAACACGAAAACAACACCAATAACTTAAACTTTAAGTGTACGAAGAAAGGCTACATTTGTGAAGGGTGTCTATTACCTATGCTTCGACCTGGGGTATATGCAAAAGAGATGCGCGCGAAAGAAAGTCGGTTACTGTTTCGGATACTCATAAGCTCTTAACGCGTGGGACTGTCTGCACTTGTAGGTATTCCCGGGTCATTCAGATTATTTTGGCCATCTTAATGACTGCCATTCATAATTAAGTTTACGATTTGGTTGTACCCCTTGCGGTACTTTAAAAAAAGCCCTTTCTGATACGAGGTGATGGACATGAAGAAATGGCTCTGAAAATTGGCTGACGGTTTAGCTATAGGCATAGGCTGGGCTGTCCACCTCAAACTCGGAGTTCCCGCGACAATTTGTAGTTCCGCCTGCGTGCACGGGACCAACGTGGTACCGAACGCGCAGAAGACAGCCACAGCAAGCGCCAAGGACTGATGGCATAACTAGCTTCGAGCACAAAACTCCTTTTTGTTCAAAAAAAAAAAGTTTTCACCACCTCAACTATCTCCGCCTCCTCCCCCCCCCCCCCCCCCCCCGCCCCATCACAAAATATCGCGCAAAAGCACATTTCTTCGGTCAAAATAATTCATTTCCTAGCCCAATTGGCATTGCTAGACCGTTATTTGTCCGGTTGCTAATTATATGATTTGCAGTAGCGATGCCGTTTTAGCATGCACGTGCCATATATGCATATTGGGGTATGGACCTAAGCGCAGATGTCCTTGTAGATATCAGGTATGCAACTCTCGGTCAAATTTCCCGTGTGTATGTATGTCGTGTGTGTGGTATGGGTCTTGCGAGACGAATGCATTCTTGAGACGTTTCAGACGATGATCGCGAATCACTTTCAATACCTATTTCGCACATAGGCGTGATATTGTACAAGGCGATGCGGCAGCGTGTGTAGCAACGCGCGCTGCGAAGGCATCCCGTCCAACGTTTTGCTCGTAGAGAACAACCAGTCAGCCTGACATAGTCGGTAAGGCATTGGCTTCGAGAAAAAAACAACGGCCAAGGTTCGCACGCTGTCCAGGGCAGCATTTTGTGATTTCCACTAGCTCAGGAGAGGCTTCATACAAATAAAGAAGACATTTCGTTTGCTACGCTAAAATTTCTCACAGATAACTTCCCCGGTGTACAGTGGTTTCCTCCAATCTGGCAGCATGACACCGTTCTGGACACAAGGGTCGATTGCAGAAGGCTGGCGCGTCATGGGGTGAGGAAAAGGAGGAGGAGGAGGAGGAGGAGGAGGAGGAGGAGGAGGTGGCTCCTCTTCCAAATTATCTTTTCTAAGCGTCTCGTAATTAGATAAGAATTCCATTTATTTTAACCGTCCTCTGTTCATTGGCCGATCCCCTTATTGGGTATGTGCCATGTCTAAAGGCGCAACGACAACAACTCCTTCTATTTGCGGCATAGGCCCAAGGTCTCCACCCGCTGCTCGGCATCGGCCACTACCACGTCCCTTGACAACCAGACGACACCACTATGCTGACCCTTCACTCCATCAGGAAGAAAACTCCATCGACGAAGCTCACCAGCTTTTCGGGCCCACCATCACTGCGACGCACGACCACACCACGCCTCTACTCCGCCTGATGATACCTGCCACAACAGCTCATGAAATTTATGTATGACTGATCATTTCCTGTCCTCAGCTATTCGCTTTTACTCGCCGAACATAGTTCTTTTGCCCAATATCCTTCTCTTCCCGTCACTAAGCTCGTATAGCGTCTTCAAACGGATTACAGCTCATTGTGGCGATCCTGTTATTAATTTAATTCCGCCTTGTAACCACACAACGCATGTGGCCAGGGTGGAAGTGGCTATTCTTAGGTTTTGCCTACCTCCAACGGCAATCTTTGAGGCGCAGGACTTGTTTGTATGTTGGTGCTCGCAAGAGCCGCTCTTGTATACTATGAGGTCGTACTTTGATTAAAATGTCAAGTGCGCAACAAAGCTCAATTCCACCCGATAATTCTCCAAAACATAACGTCTAAAAAAAGTGCTTGCGCCTTGTGCGACGCTAAGCTGCACATAGGTCCTTCAGGGACAAGTCAGAAGTAAACAAAGTGGCTCCATCGAACAGTCATTCCATGCTCTCGAGCACCCGGGAACTGCAGACAGATTGAGCACCATGTATCAGAGGCTCTGCTCTCCGTTATTCGCCCTTTTAATGGCCAAACTGACACATAGAAATTATGGAGAATGCTTAGCGCTTCCTAAGAATCTGAAGACAAAAGCCTAGTAGGACTTTCTGTTGATCTGCTGTTGAACGTTCTGTTAAACTTCGCGGCCGTGCACGTGAGCACTTCACCAGACCCCTGGAAAGCACCCTCCGAAGCTCGTTTCTCTCCCCCACCATCTCCAGAAACCCCGTCGGTACCTTCACCTCTCAAGCCGGTTCATATTGCACGTGTGGCCGTAGCCTACCCTCCTCCGGAGCTGCTGTTTCCCGTTCCAGCAGCGCGCTCCCCAGCTCGCGCTCCCATTTGCTGTACCTCGCGATTTTCTGTACTTCACGACGCGTTCCATGAAACATGCAGATTTCAAGCCTTCTCCTTAACAACCCAACTTGAAGCCTGCACGCTGGATGTACCCATGCACAGCTTGCGAATTTCGAAATCTTCTGTTTCATTAATCACTCTCCTACTATTGACGTTTAGCGAAATAAATCCACCGAACGTATATTGGTTAAAATTAATGCGGACATAAAAGTCTGAGTGATGCTGAGAGTTTAATTTTCTTGGCCCAAGTTCCGTGATTCCCTCGAGATAAGCGTTTAGTTCCTTTACAAGGCAGTCAATAGATTCTTTGTTGTTGTTTTTTTGTTGTTGTTTTTTTTTTTTGCTTGGGCGCAAGTAGTATTTGTTGTTTTAAACGTCAGTTTTTACCCTTTTTAGATTACAAACATCGCTAACCAGTTTTCTTGGTAGTGTTTTCTTGGAAACATGATATTATTAACCTTTTTTTCTTATTGGTTCCCCACGTTTTGACTTCGGATCAAGTTTGACAGCGCCTAGACGCTGTCCGTACGGACGCGGAGGCACCTCCTCTCTGAATGTTTTCAGTTCCACTTTCTCTTCGAGTGTGAAAGGTAGGTATGAGAGTCAAGATAAACTAATTTCCGCAATGGGCGCCAGTACCGTTATTCAGCTATACCACAGGTGGCTGCACTATAGGCTCCATTGGCTCGAGGTTGAATAAAGGAATTCGCAACACGCTTCCACGTATGAAGTGTGGTGGACAGGAAGATGCGAGTCACGTCAAGTTTGTTTTTCAAACATTTAAAACCAGCAACGCCTTTTTGGCGTTATCGTTTGTTTCGGAACGTTATTTTGTAACATCACCAGCACAGTTAAGCTGCACTTATTTCGGCCATGACCACACTAAGCCAATTTACAAACAAGTTCATAGGGGACGCCTTTTCAGAATTTAATCAGCAAGAACAGCTACCTACTTGAATGAGCAAAGATGGTAAATTTATGAAACAGATGATATTTCTGCCATTACAACAATTACACTCTTCTATTCCGCAGCGGATGACCCGCATCGTGTACCGTGTCTCTCCAGGGAGCCGCAAATTTCGGCTGGGAGTCTGCGTCCCTTCGGTCTGCACTCTGGACGACGTACAGAATGTCGTCGCTCACAGTGAGTTCACCTTTCTTGCCTGTGCAGCCTCACTTTCGAATGCGCCCTCATTCGCCCTCACCTAAGGTGTATAAAACGATCAGTTCGTAAAACACTTTCCATTGCACTCGAAGAGGAGCATCACTAGCGTTAGCGCCGGTGGGGGTCTTTTCTTTTCTGTTTTTACAAACCTTGTTTATTGCTTTTTATACTACATATGTCACTATCTCTGCTGGTTCATATTGGAGTAAAAGGCTAAAAAAAGAATTCTTCATAAAACTTACCGCGCTTCTCAATTGGCCTGCCAGCGCTTTTCATGATCAAAAAGTCCCAGAAAGAGCAAAAATGTAGGTAGACACAAAAAAGTTCCGCTAATGCTACAAAAAACTTATGGAGGAGCGCTTTTATTGAAAGGGAAGGCTAGGCTCTTTTGAAGAGAAGGGTGATACAGAAGTAATGAGGGCCTGTGGTGGCATCAAGACAAATGGTGTGACTGTCCCCGAGGAGGTTGGTGAGCAGGACGGGGGGAGGAGGGGGCTTGGCGTGGGGAGCAGTATTGTAGCTCCAGGCTGTTCGTGCAGGCACACGATCTATGGAGAAAGTTGCAGTCAGCGTGAGGGTAGAGGCATCGATGGTATTAGGGCCAAAAGGTGGTTGACGGGTCATTTGTAGGCGCTGTGTGTGTGAGGTTACGTACGAAGTTAGGGCATAAGCGGATGCAGGAAGTTAACGCGATAACCGAAGGAGCGAACAGTTGGTCTACCGTGTTTGCAGCTTAACACACGAACCTCACATGTATGCCCCCAGTTTATATTTGCAAGGTTTCAAAAATAAAAGTGGAAATCACTACTATCTTATCTTAATTCGATGCCCAGTAAAAGCTGAGTAACTATGCCACAAGGCAGCATTTGTACATAATGATTCGCATTACAAAATAATCAGCTGATGGGCGTTCACCAACTTCGAACGTAGCAGCCCTTAAAATCTCAAGTTACATCTTCGTAAATTCGGCACTTCATGCGAGAGAATATTTGTAAAGCATGAAAATAGTTGGTGCTGCATAAGTTATTACCAAGCAGTTTTCAAAAGTATATTGTGAAAATCGATGGATAGATTTTTAAAAACGCAGAAAGAGGGTCTTTCACTTAACACGACCCATGATGTTCTTTGTTTTTGTTTATGCGAACAGCATCGTCAAAGTCTATCGGTGCGAAGACACAAGTGACCCGATGTGAAGTTAAAGAAGACGTTTCGATTGCAGGCCTACAGGTCTTCCTCATGTAAGTTTATTCAATCAACGCCCCAGCAAGTGCACTTGCAAATGCTGGTATTCTATTTTGTAAAAAAAAAAACGAAAGCGTTAGAAACGTTTTCGATAAAGCAAACGTTCAGAGGCTATCGTATTCATTTCAAATTTTTGGGTCTCACGTTTGAACAAGTAAAGCATGGAAAGATACGAGCGCAGCTGAATATTGAGGTGGTCACTGTTTCAACGTGAATTAAGTTAGTGTGCAAGTGTGAGCGTGTACACTACTGTGATGATTCCTGAGTGCATGGAAAGCACCGCACATTCTAGGCCAGTAGTTTTATTTTGGTTACAGATACCGCTTAGTGCTATACTCACAAGTCACTAGGACTCATTCGATGTGCTAGCTTTGCAAAAAAGCCGCCCCAATCATGGTGGCACCTTTTTATCCGAGAAAGAAAGGATGACACTATTCGTTCGAGCTTAAGAATTAGGCGACAGACTGATGAAAATGTCCTTCTGTATCAACAGTAAAAGCTTCCTACAGCAGATGAACAGGCAACAAGGGGATAATTCCTGTGAGTCTTCCATGGGGCGCAAACGTAACTCGCCCAAAATTGTTTAAAATCTTCAGCAGACATTTCATGTCTGTGCAAGATAATTTTTATCCCAGCATAGTTTACGCCGTTTTCAGGTCGGCAGTCTGAACTGTAGGCAGGCACTCAGAGAGAGGGAGGGCAACACTGTTAAACACTGTCACATAGTTCAAACACAAGCAAAATGAATAGGCGAGAAGCGGAAACGTTCCTGGCACCTTCTCTCTGTGCTAGACTTCCGTTGAAAATTAAACATTGCGAAGTGAACGGTTTCTTCCGCCCATTTGCTGATTCCACCCTTAGGCCTTTCGTGTTTTTCTTTTCCGACAGCATCGCCCTGTGTCTTCTCGTTGGCGTCATCCTGGTGGCCACTGTTTTGGACATGCGAGTGGAAGACAACGCGCAAAAGGCGCTGCCAGGCGCAGGTAACAATATGCTTATTTTATTGTAGTTTTGTGCAGTGTAGGTCTCTAAGGACACGGCTAATTAGACGTCACTGTAGAGAGCGGACATCTACAATCCTGCTGTAACTTTTCTGCGAGGCTGCAAAGCAGACGCCTCAAAAATTGGTGTACGTGCAGGATGTGTTGCTGCCAACACGGACCGAAAACTGGCGGGGCGGGGTGGTGCACTTCCATTTTACATGCCTTAGTTCAGGAAAAGGACGGAAACGAGAGGAAAAATCCCAGGCCATCTCCACTAACCTGAAACCTGGGGAGGTATGAAGCATCGAAGCATTCAGTGTGCACCGGTGTTCCCATCGCAAAGTCTTTGCTAAAGGGCAAGCGTCCATCGCAGAAAAGAGCGTTTCTGGAGCCAACTCTCTCCGTTACCTCTCTCTTGCCCCAAGGCGCATACTGATTGAGCACCGGAGAAGCGCCGGAGGGAGGCGCAATCGCACACTTGTTGAGGCGGTGGCTCCCTCTCTTGCGTTGAACCGGATTAAAGCAATTAAATGAGAAAGACTGACCGTAAGTTGTCTTCGTGCCACACGTCGCAGCATGCTAAGAAGTATGCTTTACAGAAGAAAATCTGGCGTGTGAAATAAATTTTCAGACGGAATTTATCAAATTTCTGTTCTCAATGCAATTAAATCCTTATTATTTCTGTGTTTTAAATTAGTTTAAAGCATGTTCATTTACTTTGAACCAATTTTATCTGCTATACACTTGTTTTCTGACCATAGTTTGACAATTTCATTTACCGTGACGACAGGAGGGGACAACGACAGGAGACGGCGAGAGCCCGAGCCTCTATGATGCTTCGCCCCTAAAAGGAGAAGCTTATGCTTATAAGCTATATATCTGGTCTTTTTTTTAGTTATGTATTCCTGCCTCCGCCTTATCTCATCAATCTAATGCCTGAAACAACGTAGCTGAGCATGCAGCCGCGTTGTCATCGCGATCTCCGGGTGGTTTTAAGTGTTAGGACGCTCGACAAAATTTTATTTTGAATATTAAGTGACCCACCCAAACAGATATAAATTAAACTGTTGTATATTGACTGATATACACCAAAGTTGTCCGAACAGGGCCAGCACCAGTGTGGAACATCGCAACTCGTTCGCCACGTCATTGAAGTTGATAGTCTCGCTTTAGGATATTCTAGTGCCCAACACACCCTTTCGTAAAGACGTCTACTACACACCTTGTCTTCGTGGAAGCACTTTAACCGTCGTCACTCTGGCCATCATTCCAACCGCTCCGGGAACCCACGACCCGCAGGCTGCCTGACCAACTGCCTGCTGTCGTTCTCCTTCGCTCGCAACCTGCGCCGGCTCACGGACCCCGTCGAGCCTCCCGAGCTCGGTGCCGCCCAGGGCGTGCAGGCCATCAGCATGGCCTGGCTCATCTGTGGACACACCTACTTCCTCACCGAGAACACGCACATGTTCAGTGAGCAACGATCGATGTGCTTCGTCAATCTCTCTGTCGCTATCAGCTTCTTCTAGTAGTCGTCCCCTAAAGACGCATCCACCCGTTGCAATAAAAACCGCCAATATCTTTATGAAGAAACTAGCATTGCGAAAATCTTGTAGGCACGTGTACTAAGCGGGCTATTGAAGCTTAATTGCGCTCACTTTTTTTGGCGTGGGGAAGGGGGGTGCGTTCTGGTTCTAGCTCGCAGTTAGACAAAAATGAAAGAGATCTGCGAGGGCAGTGAGTCTTTTATTTCTTCCCAATTTTTGGTTGCAAGGTAGGATCCACTAAGCATGTTAAAGCCATCTGATACATCTATGACCCGAAGATCGAAGACTTTTTTAGAAGAGGGAATTTTGTTAAACTTTAGCATCGATGTACATAACTACTACGAGGCTGCATAAGAAAGTTAGCACAGCAAAGCTTCAGCATGCACGCCCCCACATGAATATTCGGTTATGTCGAACACTCATTTGCCAGATAAATTTCCCTGTTGTCGCAATGCGGGACTAATAGCGGTATTGTTATCTTCACTGGTTTAGTTTTATTTTTGAAGCTTTTATACACGCTGCTGCCCTGCTTAATACTGCCCATTTCTGGCTGGCTTCTGTTTTTTCCCACTTGCCGTATGTAGCGACATTTACCCTATAAGTGGCGTGAGTGATCGCGGCAGTGTAAAAGCTCCCTCGCTGACGTTTTCCCCTCGCAGGTGGTCTACTCAGAGCGTACGACAGCATCTCGAGTGACATCCTGTTCTCGCCGTTCGTCAACTACACCTTGGCAGCCAACACGTTCTTCCTCACCACGTACGTAATACGGGCAATGGAGGCGGGAACGAGACCGTTTGCGAAGCCCGTAGGAAATAGCTCTAAGGCGAGCTTCGTAGAAGCAGACTTCGCGCTACGCAAAAAGGCAGGCACTATGGTTCCAAGAAACGCTAATCATTAACAAATTAATTTTCGCAATTCAGACGGACTTTATTCTGAAAAAACGCCGCATTTCGCTGTCACTAAATTTATGAACCACTCTCTACGGAGGGAAATAAAAATAAATTTGCAATAAGTACGCATGCGTACCACATGCTGGTCGTCTAAAATCACATCTTAAACAATGAAGATTTTTTGTGTTAAAACAATTTCTTGCTTTCGTGATTGAACGATAACGATAAAAAAGAGAGGTTAGCTGCATTACAGGCGGTCAGATATATAGAAGGGTTGAAGCTGTCACGTTTCGTATCAGTGGGCTTTCTACAGCAATTTGTCAAAAAGGTCCTTAAAAGGAGGCTGAAATCATATGTGAATATTGTCGGGTTAGTTGATCAGCTCGGGGAGTACAATAAATAGGCCATATTCCCAGCATTTTTGTCCACTTTACTCACATTTTTTTCACTAAAAAAGGAGGTTAGAAGGTTCTATTATGTACACATCATGCTCCTTGCTCCTTGCCGGTTTGGTTATCCCGATTGTGACAACACACCGGCCTGACCGTAAGGCGGAATTTAACGAATTGTGAGCCCGCTTGGCCTAGTTAAATTGTGCGCGAAGAAACAAAGAGCCGATATTGCTCACAAATATGGAATAAAATTGAAATTATTAATACTCGGACAGTCTCGGTGTAATGTCATCGGGGTCCCTCGGGAGGCAGCCGCGAGCGGTGCATTGTCCTGTTTTTTCTCCAAAGTTTTACTAATGAACTATTGCTTTATACTTGCGCTAAATCTCAAAGTAGTAATTGCACAACTTCAGCGGCACAGTGCAGGTACAAATAAAAATTTCGTCAATTTACAATTAAATTCAGTGGTCCGTTTAAGATTTCTTTAGCCAAAAATACGATGGGTGGTGGGGTGTTACACAATGCCATAGTGGTGACTGCTGTTTAGTATGAGTAAATATTCCTGGCGTCATCACAATCTCATTTGCTTCGCTGCACGCCTGGGTTGGTAATTCAGGCGCATTCTGAAGACGCAGCGTCATCGAAGTACTCTAGCGGCCACAGAGTAAAGCTATAAATTTAAGTTCTTTCGAAGGCCGGGATAGACAACGTAACCATAAGTAGTACGTGAAGGCAAATCCTCAAAAGTCTCGGCAAACAAATACCTTCAACGTATATGAAGCCCTCGCAGTAAGCTAATTTCCTCATTTTCCTTCTTCGTTTGGTGCTGGCATGGCGTGTTGCTGGAAACAGTGAGAACAAAGGGATGTGTTGAAAATAATCTCGTTTTTTAACGCCACAAGCTGTGTGCTTGCCCGTTTCTTTGTGGCATAAAATGTCGCTGGAATAAAAATCGTTCAGGGAAGGTACCGTTGGGAACTTCCAAGACGTTTATAGACGCTGTTTATGTCCTACGAAAAAGTAAAAATAGGTTGCAGCGACAATCGTGTATTCGAATCCCTTGCATACTCCTCTCAAATTATAGTATATAGAACAAGTAGATATGCTTTATCAGTTGCCTGGCACCAGCGCCACGGAATTTTAACGAAGTCTCAACATGGAGGAGGTCTTAATGCCCTTGGCGTAGGAGCAAGTTTTTTTAGCATACGCTGAAAATGGGGGGGGGGGGATAGAAGGGTGGCGACAGTTCCAAGTTAATGCCAGCATTTGACTGGAAGCCAGTAGAGATCGTGCATGTCTAGAGCCACTTTGGAGAAGGGATACTTTGGTAAACTACCGGGCCTTCCTTTCGGCTATCCCCGCGGCACGTGTTGGCTCTTACCACGCTGCGTCGACTGTATACGTTGCAACCACTTGCCAATCGCAGCGGTGGATGTTTGCTGAAAGGAATGAACGCCAAGTACAGCCACCTAGATAGATGTCCTAAATTATAAATTGGGTTTAACACGCCGAAGGTTTTAAGCGGGTGGTAGGGGAGTTAGTTCTATTGAGATTATTCGTGCCTTTCCGTGACACTCCCCCCTCTGTATAAATGTTCATTGCCAGAGGAGTATAGGGGCTGGGCGCGACGATAGCAGTATTCCCCCCATACTCATGTATACAGATAAGGTATCCCTAAGGAAAACGGGTGTACCGCGGAAGCTACCTTCTGTTGTACTTGTCCGCGTTCGTTTCCTGCACCGGGGTATACCATATCGAGGGATCAGGTCGTCGCCGGAGCCCACAGTTCGGCCTCGCTACTGGCAGGAATCAGGAGTAAAGTAAAAAATGCACAAGCGTGCATTAGCCTGTATGGTAGACCCGAAACCTTACAAAAAAGATGCGAGAAATGGAGGGGGAAGGAGGCGTGACAAGCTTTCTGTAATGAACGGTACAATATGTCTCATGAGGTGTCATGCACACATAATAAATACTTCGCAAATTTCATTTAAAGGAAGCTGGTTTTTCTCTTCTTCACTCTCACAGCTTAGATACGACTGAGTAAAGTTTATTTGTCATGCACATGAAAATCTATTATTCTCGAAAAATGCCCGTGAAAAGAATGTAGACAGCATGTTATTTTTGCAAATGCAACAACTGATGGAACTTTTACGCATATCAGCCATTTGACCCTTGATTTCCCATCGCTTCTCAGAAACCTTCTCTATATGGGTAGTAATAAGCAGTTACATCTGACGAAACTACACTTTAGGAGGGTTCACTACGGCGTTTGTAATCTAAGAAGCTTTTTTCTAGTTTATATTGCGCCAATATTTGATAAGGTGAGCGATAACGCCAACGAAGTTAGCCCGAGGGAAAGGTATAAGCTCATGCATACATACGTATTTTTTCTAAAGACAGTATACTTGTAAGTGCAAGCTTTAAAAGTTGCTTGTCCTGGCAGAAAGAAGAAATCATCATGTTTTTTATATATTTTAGTGCTTCTGCAGCCTGCTTGGAAAAAGAAATAGACGTATTTCTAAACGATGCCCCCGCAACAGAACATTTTCTAAAGAAAGCGATCACATGGGCAAGCATTGTACAAATGTGTGCAATATTAGTCGAAAAGGTCTTCAGAATACTTACGGGCATCCACGGCCAGCATTGCTGAATCTTTTAAAGTGTAGAACGTGATATCTCTAGGCGCCTTCCTGGAAGTTCCGCTGGGTTTGATTCCGCGTGACGCTTTCGAAATAACATATACCAGGGCCGGCGGGGCAACGGTTGTAAATGATGATGCTCAGCAGGCAATTTCACTGAAAATTAGATCGGTCCTTCGCATTACACCATGCGCGCGCGCGCGAGAGAGAGAGAGAGAGAGAGAGAGAGAGAGAGAGAGAGAGAGAGAGAGAGAGAGAGAGAGAGAGAGAGAAGGGGTGGGAGGGAGGGAGGAAGGCAGGGAGGTAACTGTTATATTTGCGCCTTCTGTACCACCCTCGATGGGTTCCGTTAAAGGGTGCTCCACAGCAATAAGAGTTATTATGCGGTGAAGCCAGAAAAACGGGATTACCAGCCAGAAATTGGCCCGTACCTGTAGCAGCTAATTCATTAATCTCGACGCCACGTATCAAATTAAGATAAACTCAAAGAATCCTCGCAAATGTCTAGACAATGGTGGGATGTAACGTCACGCAGATGCGCTGGCGCTGGCGTCAACAGAGACGTGCGGGATGTAGGCAAAAAAAAGTAAATAAAACGCTAGCGATTTTGAAAAGTCGTTTTGGAAGACACACCCGCAATGTTTTTAATGTTAGCCATGGTTTATGGACGTAATATCAGGCCACAACGCAAAAAGATCAATTTTCAATATTTTTTCCCCAGCGGAAAGGTGCTGAAAGCAGGAAGAAATCAGGTTGCTGTGGCCGTACTGCCTGTGTTTGCAAACATATCGTTTGCCTGTAAATAAAAGAAGGTAATAGTTCATGCTGCGCCCTCTAAAACTTCAGGTGGTCTAGGGTCTAGACTGATGTACGTTTCATGCAATTTTCCGTATCTATTTTACGTATTTAGTCACCACTAGTGTCACTAGATAAGGTTACAGAGTTTCGGAACTCTTTTCTCTCATTGTCCCGTGCCGCCGCCATGATCATTGGTCAGTTTGCATCACGTGGCATTTGTTTACACTGCGACGGTTAATGGGCGCCGCCATTTTGTTGTTGATGAGGTTTAGTCGGTCAACTCTGGTAGGCTTAGCTTGTCCTACCTGCTCTGCGGCTGCGCACGACTGACGTCGTTCCGAACGCGCGAATCAAGGACAACGCGTGTAGCAGCATTTCAGCAGCAGAAGTGTGTCCAAATATGCCGTTTTGTTGCATCTTCGGTAGTGTTCTTAACAAACAAACCGGTAAAAGTTAACGGCGAGGCCGTAGATGCGGCAATCTCGCAACACTGATAAACACCAAAATGGCCGCCGTTGCTGACTTGCGTGCATTAGTGGCGGTACTCTACTAACTTTTCTAGTGACACTAGTCCCCACTTCTTCACAAAATCACGCTAAAAATATCGCACTGCATGCTTATGTCAAGTAGTACGCCGGACCTCATCACTCAATAAACCTGATTTGCTGGTTGCAGTTAATGCCATTCCTGTGCGTCGAGGTTCAGAAACATGGTATTGTCTCAGGGGGTGCGTCAACCAGAAGCAGTAAAGCTCGTTTGATGTAACAAAGAAAACTGGGCGAGTTGGTACGGATGCATAATGAAACAAAGTGCGAAAGGAAGCGACGACAACCGGGAGGATCAAGTGCAACGGGACGGAGCTCCCCTATCAACTGAGGTTTTTACTGAAAAACTAAAAATTATATACATGAAGAAAGGAGAAAACACAAAAAATAAGGTATGGCATGCCTAAAGCCAAACACGAGCGAAACCATCTTTTAAGTGACGTCCACATAATCAACTTCAATGGTAGACGCAGATTTAGAGGGCGAACTGATGCACTTCTCACCCATTTTCGCAATGTGAGCGGCCGCCACAATTTCCCGTGTCTTTTGGTCACGGTATCGAAATAACATTGGTAATAATATAAATAATAACAACCTTAGTTGACAGTAGCGTTCCGTACTGCTGCATTTGTTCTTCGCCGTTGTCGTTCTTTCTTTGCGTGCTTCGTCACCACGCTCGTTTGATGTGCACCTGGTTGTTTTATTTTCACACTGATTTTATAGTTAAATTTACGTTTCTACATTTACGTCTCTAACGTGTATCTTAGCAATTCTAATGCGTTCTAAATCTACAATAATGTTTCTGCGGTGTGTTTTAGCAATGGCTAGGCGTTCTGCTTTAGATTTTCTCTAAAACACATGTCAACTGGTTTCTCCTACAAAAAACAGGGTTTCTAATGTCATTCCCTGAATTTCACGCGCTGAGGCTGGCCATAATGCTACTCTTATTTGGCTTCTGCATGCGTAGGTTAAATTATTAAGCATATTGTATTTTCCAGTTCATTCATTCGCTTACCCTACCAAGCCTTTACCTTACTTCTATCTAATAATGGAACCTGCTCATTTTCAGTGGTCTCTTCTTAGCCTACAAGTGCGAGCTCTACTCCTACAAGTCGGTGTTCAGCATTCTCTTGCAGAAATATTTTCGGTGAGTATGCAACAGTAGCTTTTTTAAATGCTATTCCACCCTCTAAGTGTGAAAATTCTCGAAGCGTTCGGCATCAAGAAAATTGGATATTCAGCGTCCGCTTCCGTGAATGAGCAGCGACGCATGCAATATATACGTTTGATTTCGTTGGTGTCCGCACATTGTGGACTATCTCATACAAATGCAGAGTTAAGAGAAAAAAAGGACAGTACCTCACGACGTATTTACAGAAAGTGTCATGCGAGTCACCGTAAAGATTATTTCCGAAATGGTCGAAAAACCGCGCGTACACGCATTGTTGTAGCTCTGTAGAGGAACTCTAATCGACGCCGACTGCTAGCGCCACCTGAGAACCGACGGGGGAAACTGAAATTAGCCTCATTGATCGGGAAGGTCAGCGCGCGCTTTAAAGCATCCTGGATTAACTGTAGTGCTACAGAACGAAAATAGTTTTTTCAGTATGATGATGGCACGGCAGGAAGTTTCCTTTCATAAACAATCAACTTAGCGGTAATTGCCTTTGATAGTGCGACTCGACGTTATTCTAGTAACGTTGAATGCGACTGTGTACCGTGTCTTACTTTTATTGCGCTGCCCCATTCTTTAAAGCTCGGTCACGAGAGGCATTTTATTAAATGAGCCAAATCCACAAACCGAAACTAAATCAGATAAAACTGCACTGGCAAGAAAAACTTGACAACTTTCCCCTAGGAAAAAGGTGGCAAGAAAATAGGTGAGACAACGCCCTGCAGACGTGCACGCAGATCGTAGTTCGTATTGGAAAGGAGCCAGATCCTGGTGTGGAACGGATTAAAATGAGCCAAATCCATTTGGCCAGTGGGATTTAGCTTTTGGCGTGACTGTTTGGACTGTTTCGTGGATGCTTTCAGAAGTTCTTTTTTTTTTTTTTTGCTTTTAGGAACCGGTTATCATGAATCCAGACAGCAGTTAAGAGATCGGCGAAAGATCTGTCCCCAGACGTCGATGACAAAGGGAACAGAAAAAGTGAACGAAATGAAACTGAGA
This sequence comes from Haemaphysalis longicornis, assembly GCF_048455015.1. NCBI lineage: Eukaryota > Metazoa > Arthropoda > Arachnida > Ixodida > Ixodidae > Haemaphysalis > Haemaphysalis longicornis. The sequence goes on from NW_027526203.1 coordinate 258,200,812, forward strand.
GATGTGAAACAATCATTTTATTTAGTCTCCCCCGTTCCTACGAAGAAAATCTTTTTTATTATTTTTACTCTCCTATTTATCATTTACGTACATAACAAATTAGCCGCCGCTTCTAAGCCCGGAAAATCCCCCTCTCTCTGTGGGTACGAGCCACTTCGTTAAGGTGAAGAAGAAGATATGAGCAGCCTTCTTGTGGAGCGTTTTGGAAATTTATGGCAAGGCAATGAAGAGCTTGCTTACTTTGTGAGTGTCTTCAGGCATGCCTTAAAAAAAGTACCCTACGAAAAAATTCGAAAAAAAGCTTCTAATGCTTCCAAGAGGACTCACCGGCTCTTCATGTGTATTTATACTGTTCTTGAAGCGCCGTTGCATATGTTTAATGCCTTTCCCGCGAAAACTCCATCGCGCCATTCTTGAACGTCAACTGCAATGAAGTTTTCATAGGTATGACGCACCAACTTGAATGTTTCAATTCAGTCCGAGCCTAATCCGGATTTATCATTCTAATATTGCTCAAAAATTCATCGCATATTTTTAAAATTACTTATGGACATGAAATTCTCCTAGCTGACATGTAAAACATGTCATTTAATAGCGTTGCATTTATGTCCGGTAACAAACTTTCGCTTTTCTCCCAAATTGGCGTTAGGTGGATTTGATTTCGAAAAAAAAAACGCCTCATATGTCCTATGGTATTTTTCTTTGGAAGTCGGCGCTGCAGTGTATATATTCTACTATGCTGTTTTTTTATTTACTCAATATGAGAAAAGAATTACCTTCTACCGAAAAAGTATCTGAAGAAGAATGCAGCAACATCCATATTGCGCCGTTGAGCACGGCGACGGCTGTCGTGCTGCCGTTGGAAGCCTGTCCGAATTTTCTTGATACTTTAGAGGGGCTCGTTTGCTAGCCTTGAGAATGGCTACAATCCCTCGGGATGGTTGCACGCCGGCACACTTTAAAGCGGGAATGCCAGACAGCGGGAACGCCGTTTGGCAGTCACAGCTCGGCTTCGGGGGATGCTCGTGCGTGCGAGTTCAAAAACGGGCATGTTCGTGAACACAGTGACCCCTCGTATTTATGGCTATCGCGGCATAAAGGGACGACTGATTAAATGAATCGGGCAAAAACTTGTTGAAGCTGTAATTCTAAGCACCGAAACTATTAAAGGCACTGCAGTTGAAAACTTCAAAACTAATCAGACAACCTGCAGACATCTAACGTGCGGCGAAAGGGCATTTAGGCTGACATTCTTGTTTTTTCCCCCTGAAAGTTACAGCGACCATGGCAAAGAACTGCGCCCGAAGCCTAATGCTAAGCAGCACGTGTAATAAACCCACGACATAATCGCTTGGGTGGCTGGCCTTTAGCCGTTTCCAGCGTTTACTGTTGTGTGCAGATTGTGTGGGGCCTACTGCAGGAGTTTTGTAGAAGTGCTGCTCGGTCGCACGTTTTTGTTCGCGTCTGACCAAATTAAGTAGTTGATGCAGCATTCTTGCTATAAAAGCGATTGACTCTTGCCCAAGATTTCGAAAGGATGAGCTGTAACCGCAAATCGCAAGGCCCGCATGCGAGTAAAATTATAACTACGAGCCACTCACTCCGGCTTGGAGTATGAGATGGAGGAGAATAAAACTTTTATTGAGGCCCAGTCCGACTCCGTGTGTGGAGGCAGACCAGTGGGGAGACTCCTTAGTCCAGGAGTCCCTGGCTCTGGCTGGCAGTCCGGGCCCGTCTCACCAGGTTAAGCTGAGAGCCGGGTTCAGAGCTGAACAGCTGCGCCGCCCACTGTGAAGAGGAGGGGTGGGGATTGGGAGGGAGGTCGGGTGTGTGGGAGCATTCCCATACCATGTGATAAAGTGTACCCCTTTCGGGGCAAAACTTGCACTGTGGTGAGTGAGAGGTGGGGAAGATCAAATGCCAAAGTGTATTGTGAGGGAAGGTCCGTGTCTGAAGTTGACGGAGAGTGATTTCATTGGCTTTTGTTAGAGACAGGTGAGGTAAAAAAAAAAAAAAGCTGCAGCGCTTCGGCGGTGCATAACGGCCAGGGCGATAAAAAAAAGGTGATGGGACAGGAGAGACAGCATTGGGAAGGCGACACAAATGAGCCTCAGAACTAGTAGTAATGAATAAGTCGTTACCAAAGTGGAGTGCAAGAGATCAAGTGCAGTGCTGTCTGGACAGGAGCGCTGTGTCGACAGTTGTTCGTAGTGGCTCACTAACGCTTGAGTTTAGGCTAGTTGGTTCATCATAAAACGGTGGAAACGGCGCTTAAACGAGGACAGTACAAGAAGAAGACAGCGCTTGATTGGATTGGATTGATTGAAGGGTTTAACGCACCGACTCAACACAGGCGAGATGAGGCGCGCCGTAGTGGAGGGCTCCGGATTAATTTTGAGCACCTGAGGATCTGTAACGCGTGCTGAAGTCTCGTACACACGGGCGTTTTCGCTTTTCGCCTTCGTCAGAACAGCGGCCGCCGCAGCCGGGAGTCGAACCCGTGTCCCCGTGCTGAGCAGCACAACACTTATTAGCCACTGAGCCACCGCGGCGGGTAGAATACAGCGCTTGTGTCTGTGTCTTTACTGTCTTCGTTTGAACGCAGTTTGCACCGTTTTATCGTAGTAGCTCCCATTTGCCCGGCCAGATCGCGACTCATTCTCAGGGAGCGAAGAGCGCATGACATTGCTTGGGGAATAGCGGCACTCGCAGCTACGCAACAGCAAACGTGGTCTCACTGATTTGAAGATATTTATGAAAGAAGCCTTTAGTCGCTTAGTAATCGTTCTGTAAAGGGGCCAAGAAACACCTCCCTTGGTGCTTCATGCCCTTATTCTCATTCGTCTACGGTCTTTCAAATGTCCGTGGGTCTGCTCTTTCAACAATGCACCTGAACGACCAATCGTTGCGTTCATAAGAGCAGATGAGCGAATCGGACGAATAACAAGGCAAAGCATCAGCTTTGACTAAAAAAAATATCAACTGCGCTCTGTCACTACGGAAAACTAAACGTCATGCCTCCATTGCCTAATGTCGCAGCACAGATTACACCTTTCGAGTCGACTTTTACGCCTTGCCTCGTCATTGACCCAATTACACTGAATTTCGCCATGACCTACTGTCACTCAAGAGCCTCGCGATTGACCTGCCTCATCAAAGACTAGTCGTTGACCTACTCCCTTGATCACAGTAATTGGTAATTTATGTGCCTTGTGGCAAAGCCCACCCGCAGGCACTTATAAGAGTGTACGACAAGTTCTTCCCCTTCCTTCGTAACCTCAAAAGCATGAGCTGAACAATAATGTTTGTGAAATATTTGCACTCTTGGAGTTAAAATGCCATCGTGTGCGGAAAAAGTTCCCCTACATATGTTTGGCCCAGCGCTCTTGCAAACGCTGCTCTCGCTGCTCAGAATGACGCCGCCCTTCCTGGCCGTGGTGAGCGTACTCCTGCTGCTGCCGCTGACGAGCGACGGTCCGTTCTGGCAGGACTACGCGGGAGCCGAGATCGAGCGCTGCTCGGCCACCTGGTGGACGAACCTCTTCTATATTAGCAACTTCTGGAGCGCGGACAGAATGGTGAGAAGCGACTTCTGGTTGAAAACACGCAGTCACCACCACGCATGGAAGCAGGGTGCGCGACAAAGCGCTACACTGGTCGTGGTGCTGAGGACCCCTACTTACGGTGCCTTTCTGTCGACAGCGCAACGCAGAGCACGCGAATACGGATATTGCAGCAGCGGGATTTTGTTCGCTGTGTCGTCGGTTCCTCAAATAATGAGGAGCGGCGGAGTGGACGGAGAAGGAGTGCACGAGCGTGCTGCTGGCGTGCACACCTTGGGAACTCCTCAGTTCTATGTGGGACCTGTGCATGCTTTCAGTTCGTCGACTGTGGTCGCAGAGCAGTTACTTAAGCTCAAGTGCAATTTTGAGATACCGCCAACCTTCCGTTCATCAACATTAAGAGAGGAAAGAAAAAGAGAAAGTAATGGGAAGGCGAGAGGAGGTTACGCATGCGCAGAACCTGGTTACGCATGCGTAACCAGGTTCTGGTTTAGAACTAGGCCCAGAACCTGGGAGGTTACGCATGCGCAGCAGTAATTTTTGCCCAAGGTACTTTGCGAACCCCTAATCTAAGTATTCGATGTGTTGGTTGACTACGTCCTGCAAGCATTCAAGATTTCGAAAAAACAGTTGAAAAAATTGTTGCAGGGTCCCTTTAGAGCAGCACATGGAGCGGCCGGGTTTTGGTAATAGCGGGATTTAAATGGGATCATCTGGCTCCTATGCGATCAGTAAAAAGCATAAGCCGGTAGCGTCCAGAAAACAGATGCTCTGCTCTCCTTTCGTGAACAAGATAGTTGGGATCAATGTCCTAGATTGCGTGTATCGTGAACCGCTGATCATCCTATCGGCTTAACTCTGTGCAAAAGACGTATTCCCCTAGCGTGAATTGGGGGAAAAATTTCGAAATACATGTTCAACGGTCTGCTCTGCGCCACGGACTTCGCAGCATGGGCTGTCCGCCATCGCGATGTGAAATGAGTATGGGTTCGTATACAATGTCCCCCTCCTCCCCGCCCCCCTCCCCAAGCCGCAGTCGACGAAGTAAAGTCTCGAATCAAGAATGACAACAAAGGAACGGAGCTGAAGAACGGGGTCCAGGAGGTACAAAGGGGGGATTCATGAATCCTGCTATATTCCATTGATTTAGTGCACTCTTGCCCAAAAACGCTGAAGCCACCACAGGGGGTGCTTAAGAACATTCGGGGTATAAAGCAATTGCAGTGTTGTGTGTTTTCACTGCTCGATGTAGTTGCACACCTGTTGCGTGGCTGTTTATAAACGCGGGGAAGCGCCTTTGCTTTTTTCGTTAACGTTTTTACTGGGAGCGGTTTCAATGTACGAGCACACTATGCGTCTTAGCGGGCCTGCATGCTAAGCCTTCTAAAGAGTTTAAGCATGGCTTATCACTTCGTATATGTTACACCACTCCCGGATTGCTCGCTCAGTCATCGGCTCAGTTGGGTGACAGGCAACGTTTTTCTTCAATATTGTCCGAAACTCCCTGACGGCTGCAAAGTGAAAGCTGCGCAGTGAAGCAATGCTGCACAGAAGAGGTAAATCTCTATGTGAAACACGGTGCGCTCAAGTGCAGAAAGTTTCTGCCTGTTTCTTCCTACACTTACTCATGCGTCAGACGATTGCATACGAGGTTGCGAAAATCTATAGCTTCCGCAACTGAGTATCATCACAGAAAGCATCCCTTCAGACTGTCGCAGCTGGAAGTTATTCAACCCCCCCCCCCCCCCTTCCCATTTTCCCCGCGCCCTTACCCTACCGCCTGGTCTCTTCGTTGGGCCTCCTGGTGCGCCTCGAGTGGTTGGGTGATGTTACACGTGATCTTACACATGGAGAGGGGATTATGATTGTGAACTTCGCAGGTTAGTGAGAATGTAGAGCGATGTCAGGTACATCCTCCTAATTAAAATGTACAGGAGTGAAAGTAGGCTCTCCTACTGGGCGCTAAGAACTTGCTCGCGTTACCTCGTCATCGAACGCGTCATTTGCCTCCAAAATGTTTTACAGCTGCACGTTTTATTTCTATTTCAGTGCCTGTTCGTGACATGGTACCCAGCCACAGTTATACAATATACAGTGATTGGACTCATCTTCCTCATTCTTATCAAAAGGTGACTTCACATTAATTATTCTAACCGAGTGGTATACTTGCGACGACTTTGCTTTCATCAAAATGTGTTTTTTTTTTATCAAACCAGGGACTAATTTAACAATCTTGGTTTAGTTTATTTGTGGATCGTGTCCATGTGAGGGTTGTTTGGTTACCTGGTACTTGTCAATCATGATAAACGAATGCTGCTTGCTGTGTTTCATCGTCAATATCTTGGAGTTGCATGCAATGGACAAAACCTAAGGAGAAGAGGATGAAGCTTGTCAGTATTGCGTTCATTTTCTAGGCTAGTTCTAGGCTGGGTGCCGAATACATACGCAGCTCTGAGCAAACACTACTTTGGTGCATACGTCGCGCATGTCTGATGCACAAAACGAATGCTTAACAGACTTTCATGGCATTTCTGTGAAAGAATTTAGTTTAGTTAGCACTTGCATCCGTTTCCTTATAAGTTTTGTTTTGTTTTTTGAACCGCTGTTAGACACCCGATTCCGCAGTAAAACGAAAAAGCAACTCTGCAACACTTCCGAAAAATGCTTTCATTTTTTCCTTCACGTCTGAAGGCATTGTCAAAACTATATCATCGCCAGCACGGAGCGATGCATGATTTGCTCGTCGCAGCATACTCCTTCAGTTTCTGCTTTGCTTTTGTGGCTTTCTTTTTAAAGTGGCTGTCTAATGCGTTCATTGCTAAATAGAAGGAAAGCCGGCCAATAGCCGCTACACAATTGTAATGACGCAAATCCAGCGGTCGAAGAACGCCAAGGCTCGGGAAAGAGAGCAAAATCGTTTGAGAAGTTTCTGAGATATCTGATACGCCTAGAGCAGTAATTTTTGGCCGAGGTACATTGCGACTCCCTTATCTAAGTACTGGATGTGTTTGTTGACTACGTTCAGCAAGCATTAAGGATTTCGAAAAAAAGTCGAAAAAATTGTTGCAGGGTCTCTTTAGAGCAGCACATGTAGCGGCCGGGTTTTGGTAACAGCGTGACTTCAATGGGATCATCTTGCTCCTATGCGATCAGTAAAAAGCATAGCGTTGTGAAAACTCAATTTTACGACTAAGATATAAAACTTTTTCATGATTTTAAGATTTTATTTTGGAGCAAAATTTCTGACATTACCTATTATTGCGCGGCCAAATTTGAGGTTTGTAGCGCGACATCTAAAACTGTGCGTTTCTGGTGCATTTCGTTTGTTTTTTTGTAAGGGTTGTCATTGGCGAAAAACCAGCCTTCTAACAGAATGATTTTAGCTGGCCAATTCTGCGTACACATGGTCGGTGCCAAGACCTAGTTTCAGGTAGTGTTCGACGTTTTCCTCTAGGCGTTAACTGTAGCCAGACAAGCTTTTGCAAGCTGCCGTGATGACCAAATCATCTTTTGCAGCACGTGTGGGACCCCGTAGTTGATTTAACCTGAATGTCGCCATCTTCCCACAAACCTGCCCTGATGGCGTCCTGTTTCGTCATAGAGGCAGAAAGTAAACCAGAAAGGCTGATTTTGGTGCAGCATTTTTCTTGCGACGTCCAAGCGAAGTCTATAGGACAAGGATATTGTTATACTGATACTTTAAACCACCGTTGCCTTCGGTATCGGCTAAAGACCGTCGCTCTCGCCGACATTACGGCAACGACGGGTAAAGGAGGAAAAGTGGAGATATCGCTGTGATAAAACCAGACTGATATTGCCAAGTTCTCAAAATGCTGCATATATTGCAGTATTTACTGTATCACGTATTGCAACAAGGGAGCTACGTATTTCTTTGCTGCGTGCATATAGTAAAATAAAACAATCATTTTCAGCAATTTGTTCCACTCGCATGATTGCTTGTTGTATTTTATTTAGTCAGAATCTTGCTATGGAGTCTCAAATTTAATAAACAGCGAACTATTTAAATCAAGAAATTATGAGAAGCTTTAATAAAGTAAAAGAATATTTAATACCTAGTTGTATCATATCATTAACGTGAATGTGTTGCTGTGAATCTCCGCAGAAATGCCAAAATCGGCTACTCCAGCGTTCTCGGTTTCGCCCTCGCCGGATGCGTGGTCACAGGAGCGATCACATTTGCCAAGGACCTACCCCCAGGAACTATCTTCGAGCCGAACTACAGGTATCCAGCCGAGTAACATCGGGCGTAGAGCATGTGCTGCTCGTCAGACTTGTGCCGGTAGGGTTCATGGCGAACAAGGGATGCCGTAAACATGAGAATTGTGCTGCGCATTTCCTACAGCTGTAGGAAATTACCCGCCTTCAGGCTTTGTTATTTGTTCATTTAGACCAAGTAAGTGTTATGCCTCGCTCACGTTAGGAAAATTAAGAAGGCAGCCGCTCAGGTAAGGCAGGGTTGCTGAGACTTCAAAGATCAAACACTGGGGTTAGTGGTTACTCCTCGTTCTAGCCCAGTCTTTCTATTTATATTCCTTAACAATTGGGGAGAAGGCCGTAAAGGTGGGGTGAATAAATGGAGGTGATGGGGCGAAAAAAAAGGGGGGTGAGGGAGGAGCAAGCATAAGACACCGTATGCTAGGGAACTGTACTCAGAAAGCTTTGTTGCAGGGATAAAGATATAAATATGAAGAAGTCAAAAGCAATGCTAAATAGGCATGCAGGAAATTCCGCCTTGAGAATGCGCAAAGAACAATTAGGAGGGAGTTATGAACTGGGCAAGCTGTTTGTACCGCTTGGAATGCGAGAACAAAATTATACGTGGAATTATTTTGGGCTGGAGAGCATTCTGAAAACACTCGAATATTACGAGGAGTAGGCTGCCTCTGTCACTAAAAAGAAAGGTGTACAACGACTGCATACTCCCGGTGATGACTTACAGCGCAGAAACGTGGGGACGTAATAAGCATTGAAAACTAAGTCGTTTTGAAAACTAACTCGCTAGTTTCCGATAACTGCGTTTTGAAAACTAACTCGCCTCCCCGCATTTCTCCCTTCTTTCTCCCTCCTTTTCAGGGAAGTTGAGCGCCTGTCCACGTGGATATACCACAAGCCGTACACGCATCTGGGATCATTTTGCGTTGGTCTCGGCCTGGGATGCCTTCTAAGCCAGTTTGACAAAAACAGACTTTCCAAGGTATGCAGGCGACCTTGTTTTGCGCTTTTCGCTGAAAAGTTCTAAGTCTAAACTAGACACATTGAACAAGGGCGGGGGTAGCCTACGTCTACGGGGTAGCCGAGGTGCGAGTCGCGCGGATCTACTATCTGATTTTATATCGCGTCGAACGGTGTTGAAGTTCTCTATAGGGGCGGCAGTTACTGTAGCCACGGACAGCATCGAGCATTCTGGGAATATTGAATTTTCAAATCCAAAAGCGCCCCTATCCGCGAATATGTACGAGCGCGTGAAGAATGCATACCGCGTGAGTGTTTCGTATCGTTCCGCTGTATAAACGGGCTGTGCTGGGCCCACGGGCTGGTCGCCAACTGAGAACTACCATCGGGGAAATGGGCCACAAAGGTGCCACCTTGGGTGAAAGCGTTGTGATGAGCAAACGGTGTGTGGTGATTGTTAAACAGCAAGGTTGGCCCTTTTCCTTATATAAAGCTCTTTCTTGAGCTTTCGTTTATATCCCTAACCATTGCACGAATTATTTTCTCTCCTTTATCGCAATGCCGTCTGGGCGGAATTTATAGAATAAGCAACGTTCTGCTACAGTCTTTATGTGAAGCCGTTGCAACGGCAGCTGTAATTCACTGTTACGCTTCATCACAACCAAACGCGCTTTTAAATCATTTGCTCTGAAATTACAGAATAAATTCCATGAGCGGGGCGTGAAAATGATAGGCTTACCAAAGCATCGTGCGCAGTGTCATTTGTTTTCACGCAGGTTGAAATTTCATGCACGTGGTAAAAATGGAAGAAATAAGTGGAGGAAACTGAAGGGTCGAAACATATTTTCTGAAGAAGTAGAGAGCGAAAGCTCGTATGCAAAACAGTTGGATTTCTTGCAAATACGCTTGACCGACATTGTTCCACTCATCCTCCTTGAGAAGCTGCTAGAGCACGAACTTCAAGGCAGAAATGTCGGACATTCTAGTTTCGTCACTTTACTCAATGGTACAAAAAATAAATACGCAGGTTACACGAATTCGCGTTACCTGTGATCCTCAACATTCTTCTGAATGGAGCACCTGGATCTCGATTTTGTTTCTTAGCGCTTACCTGATTGCAGTTGCCGTTAATGGCAGGGGTCTGAGCTATAGGCTAAAGCTTGTTATGGAAATGCCAACGGACGACTGAAATGTTCATATTCATTTGATGCCCAGAACCACTTTCAGTCGCCTCGCAAGCAGTTCAGCCAGCGTAATTTAGATTGCGACTACCCGCTCTATTTCTGGATACCTCTGTTTTCTTAAGTGTTTTTTTTTTCGATACCTGACTCTTGCTTCATTCAAACCATTAGGCGTTTAGTTCCTCACTACATTTTCTTTCGGTTCGTCGCGATACTGTCATCGAGCTATATGCAATTAGATCGGCGTAAATCTAGTCAGAGGATTTCAACAGTGGAGCTGTTTAGGCCGAGCAATATCCGTCCGTCGCACAAAAAAAAAAACTCGAAGTGTGGGGGAAAGTGGCGAGGAGGCAAGGATCCCACGAGCACGTGTTCGGAGTGCGCGCCTCAAGAAAAAAAAATGCGGGTTAGGGAGGTCCCGAAATTGTACCCGGAACATTTACTTAACCACCGGGACAGCCTAAAGGCCCGAGGGATACGGGGTTAGCCAATTGGGGAGAAAAAAAATTGGCTGCGTATCTGCTCCTTTCGTTGCAAATGTCGTCAAAAGACGATAGTCTTTGTAGACATTTGCCAAGCAAATGCCCCCCCTTTGCTTTCCCGCTCACCTCTCATGCTGTTTATGTACCGTCGCGCTCATCCCAAGGTAAACACACTAAAGATTTGCGCAAGGCGATTTGAATTTACCGCGTTCCACTGCTACAGGCCGGGTTCCTCGATGCCAGCGCTGCAGTACGGCGGAGACGCGCGTGAATGGAGGCGGCCGACTACAAGGTTTATAGAACCGCGTGGCCGTGCTCCACGTGCGTTCCAAGCAAAACGTGGAACCTAGCTAGTGGAACCTTTACGTTGCTGTTGCCGCGTGATTTTTCATATGCCGCCAGGAGGCGGCGGTTTTCTGCAGTAGATGTAGAATATCATTTGTTATCGAAAAACCAAGCATCCATGAATTTTTTTAATAAAGGAACACTGTAAATATCCCCTGTATACTAATTTCCTGTCTTATATTTGCGTAATGTCTTGTTCTTGTTCAACAAAGTTGACAACTATGAACATATAAACCGTGCTTAGACGTTTACATTTGGCTGTGAGTATATAAGACTGTTGCGCAATATCAATTTTACTTTGACCGGGTGGCTGAATCGAGTTACAGACAGACAGACGGGCAGACAGACAGACAGACATACAGACAGACCAAAATTTCTGGGTTTAAGTAGTCCAAGAAAGACTATCGTCTTTAAAAAACGCTTCCCGTGGTCGCAAATGAACTCGGGTCACTCGTGTTATGAAACCTGCGTCTATTCAATTGAGCTATCATTGAATTGCAGACGCACACCATTTCCTTTGGGTTCGCAGCGCGGGGGTCGGCTTTATACTTGGCCGCTTGTTCGAGCGCGTGCTAACGCGGTCCACTTTGGGAGAGATGTGAAAGCCTGCGGATGGAACGATCCGGGCCGGCCAGTCATGGAGAACTTTCACCGGCAATTTCGGAAGTAAATGTGGGGTGCAACGGCCGGGTCTCCGACGAAGGGAGAGGGACCGCCAGCTCTGCTGTTTCTCCAGTCTTGGACCACTATATATCCAAGCTGCGCCAATTCCAGTGGCCAGTACTCTGTATCCACGCCAGAGGGAAGATGGCATTGTCTAGCAGGGACCGCAAGCCGGGCTACGATCAATTAAATGTAGACTGCTGAACTAAAACTCAACGATCTCAGCATAACCTGATTATGAATGTTTTGAGAGCACGGGCGGAGCAGCGGCCACTTGTTATTGCAGTCTTTCCGATGACTACTCCAAACCAGCCAAGTAGTTTTCCAGTTTTAAAAATATATAAAAGCCCGCTAAATTATCAGAGTTGACGCCTTGTACTGGGCTGTGCATCGTATGAGTCAAATCATTGTTACTTTTGTGTACCTTTTAGTGAGCTGCAAAAAAGGTATAGCGAACTCCAGTACACTAATTAAACTGATTTGTGGTTCTTATTCCATCAGCCAAATACCCGCAGACCGCCCACATTAACGGGAATGTGCGGAAAACACCGCGGGTAGAAAGGTTTTCTTAACTAGGCTATCTAGCGCGATTAGGGTCGCCTTTCCCTAAAATCGACAAGTTTGTTATTGCGGCATGGCGTCCTATTAAGCCTGAAAGTTTTGTTTTTGGCCTTCGTGTCCCTCTGCTTCTTTAGCCACGTAATATGATCTCCTGCTCAGTGAAGGGTGGAGTCGGGTATTTACTATCTAAACGTATCCTGCGACCTAAGTGCCCTGTTGTTTAAGTGGAGTTTATTGCCCACCGTGTTGCCGAGCTTTAGATTAGCTTCCCCCTCCCGGCGGGATTTCCTTTCCCACACTTGCAAGACGCATGCAGAGGCTAGGCCAGGGCCTAGCGTATACGTGTTGACAGTTTGTGTGGCCTGCTTTTTCGACCCCCTGAAAGCGTCTCTCTCCGCCGTGGCATCGCAGCTGGCCTACGCAATGGGCTGGGTGGCGAGCCTGACGACAACCAGCGTGCTCTTCCACTGCGGCTTCGGCTGGAGCATGGAGCCAGCTAGCGCCGCCGGTGCAGCCCTCTACGCGGCACTGCACCGGAGCCTGTGGGCGCTGTCCGTGGCCTGGGTCCTATACGCCTGCTCCACACTGCACGCGCGTCAGTACAGTCAATTATTTAATTTTTGTTGTTGTTGTTGTTGTTGTTGTTGTTGTTGTTGTTGACATGCAGAAAGTTTGGAGTTCAGAAAGTTTGAATTTGGATTTTACGCCCGGGGACGCGAGCTCGCATAGTTGGGGGCTACGAAAAAATTTGGGCCTCCCGAGCATATCTGGTGGCTCTGAAATTCCGTGCACATCACGGTTTTCGTCTTTAAATTTAATTCAGTGAAGTCGCAGTCACATATGGCTCACTGTACCTATAAGTAGCCCTGACCGAAATACAGAAGCACAAATGTCAGTGTTTATATAATCCTATTTTTATGAAATACAGTTTTCATTCCCTGTATAACAGGTATGTAGCATAAATAGAAAAACGAATGGCGTGCAGTCGGTTGCATTAAGCAGAAAAACTAGTGTTTAGTACACTATTCCCGGCTGCATTGGTCCGAAATGGAGTACTTGCTATGGACGCAAAAGTCACCGCAATATGTGCATCGCTCTAGAATTCACACGATGCGCTGCACTCCTAAAAAATAATGTGTGCCTGCTAGGTCAGTATGCCCCAGCATGACCCGTAGCACCGACCATGGGATAAAAATTACGTGAATGATGTCGCCCGAGATTTCTTCTCGCCGTTACTAATCAGTGCCTGTCGGGTGTTTGTTTATGACTATGTGGAACTGAACCATACGAAACAGTTTCTAGGGTGCCAGATGGTAGGTAAACTCCCTTCGATCTCAAATCTCGAGGTTCTTAAACTCTCACAAGGACCCAAAAATCCAATCTGTGCTAGTACATCACGCTAAAAAGAACGGATTTGTAGGGCATCATAGCACAGCACAGACAGGTTATTTTTTATTACGCCGTAAATGCTACAGCCGCAGTTAATGCCAGCTACTAAGAGTGAAGAACAAAATACGAAGACTACTGGGGAGCAGACGACACCGAGAGCTTGAACACATTCGCAGAATTGTGGGCGGAATATCTTGGGTGCCGTCTTAGTGGATACTAAAACGTACCGGAGAATTAAAGTCTGTGATCGTTTTGAAATTGTGTTTTTAACACAGTCTGATATTGGAGAGCTCCAGCGGCAGTGACATCCCGAAGCACTAGATCCACTTAGCTGCGCCGGATGCAGCGGCAATGGATTAACCCTATACATACGGACGCACTAATGCACACCACTCCAATTTCCAACCTGGATAAACACGAAACGAATGTCGTTTCCGTGTTTTGTCCTATACCTCCCCGTACACGGCCACCCCTTGCACGCCCCCCCCCCCCTTTTCCCCCATCTTTTGCGCTTCTCATACGCAAGTTATAGCCTCGAATTCTTCCTTTGAAAAGTTTGTAGGTAAATATTGCAGCTCACGGTGTCTAATGCAAGTGTTTCTGCATCTATAGATCTCTGCTTCAATGTCAATCACCGACACTTTTTTTTTAAGCTCTGTCGAATGAGTGGTTGATCTTGGTTTAGAACAACAAACAACACTGCTCCCCTGTAGACATGTCTTGTATGCTGTGTTGCGACCGGGCGGGGGCACCCGATCCGAGCTCCGTGGCCTCCGACATACGAATGGTGGCGTGTATGATGCGAGCGGCCAGCCGCTGTTGCAGCCGTGAAGAAGTCCAGAAGCCGTAGGCTAACGTAACTGTTTACTTCATAGCGAGAGGTGAGCCGAAGCCAAAGAACAATGCCCCGACGGGCGAGGTTACAATACAGGACTCGAGCAGAGCGACAACATCGATTCGCTGCTCAAACAGGAATGGTTTACAACGCTTGGGCAGCTCTATTTATACCCAAAAGCGATAACGGTCAAACGCAACAAGCTGGAACACGCCGCGAACGTCACAGACACACACAACACTCTTTCCAGAGTTCGTAAGCCGTTCATAGCCTATGGCACGTTGAGTCCGAGAGAGGGGAGAGAGGAGGACTCCGTTGCGATCGACGGGGCCTCTGTGTCCTTGAAGAGCGTGGAGACGAGCCTCGCCGACAACCGCCGAAGTTTTGAAATGCGCTGAGAGCGAAGCGTCTGACGCGGCTTGTCGCAACTTGTTACTGACATGGTTGCGCTTGTTTTCGAAGGCGCACGAGTGGCTTCGCCGCACAGCCGAGGAGTGATGCGGGGAAGTACGGCGGCGCTGGCCGCCGTACTTCATAACGCCGTATTCGTAACAGCTGGCAGCTCTGGTTGCGAAATCGCGACCCGCCGATGTCGCTCGGTGGCTATGGCGTTGTGGTTATGAGCCCAAGGACGCGGGTTCGATTCCCGGCCGTGGCGGTCGCTTTTGTGATGGAGGCGGAAAGCGACAACGCGCGTGTGTTCGAGATTTCGGCGCACGTTCAAGATCCCCAGGCGGTCAAAATTAACGGCGCGCCTCATCGTCTGTGTAGCGTGGGCGCGTTAAACCCCATAATCAAATAAATCAATCAAAATCGCCATGGATAGTTTAATAGCAAGGGTCATCGGTAGTGTCAGGGATAAGGAGCTTAGAAACATAAATGTATAAGTTTCTTTCTTCTAGCGTTGTTTACCCTTTCAAAAACTTTTTTGTGACATTTCTGTTTCCCGAGTCACTTCTTTAATCCTAAACAAAAAAGATGAGATCACTGTTTAATAAACACACCGGTCGGCGAAGAAAGGAGTTTATGGAGAACCTGGGGGAAATTTTGTATTCAAGGAAAGAACGAAAAAAAACACGATGAGTGATTTCTACAGCGCACACCATTACATGGCAGTTGATTGTCCTCCTCTATCCTGAGACTTCATACGGCACAATTAGCGGGGTATTTTTCTTTTTTATGTAGCAAGCTGGCGGAATCATTTATTGTTCTTACTGTTCTTCAGAAAACGGCAGCTGCTAAAATTCAACTCTTGCGTGCAGGATTGCTGAACGACTGGCTTTCGTGGGGTCCCCTGAAGGTGGTGGGCCGGCTGAGCTACTGCATGCTGCTGGTCCATCCACTGGTCATCGTGTCCCAGAAGTCGCAGAACCGCCACATCACCTTCTTCTCGCACTTTGACATGGTTCGTGCCCTGTCACCGGCTGCGTTTTCTTTTGTTCAGGGGGTGATATGTGCCTTACTACATCAAAGGGCTGCATGCGCGTATACATCCCGAAGTGCCTCTCCCGCCACTTAACTAGCGCGTATAGCGCCGGCCATGGCAGCTGGCTGGCTAAGGCCCGAAAATATTGCACCTTGTAAAGACGTCCCCTACAACACATGTCATGAACGCGATTGCCAGCCACAGAGGCTGTACTTTCTAAGAGATACTACTTATGCCACTCGTATGTGTCACATACCAGAGCGCAGATATCTCCGGCAATGCTACACCATCTCGTTCCCGCTCTTGTATTCACAAATCTGGGAACAGCGGTCGGGTTTGATAAAGATGCCATAAGAATACATATTCTCAATAAAAACGAGTTTGTCGTGTGTTGGAGGAAAGTAAGGAGGGAAATTCTCTTAAGAATTACGTGTAAAGCTTAACTTATTTAACTTAACTTAACCTATACGACTTAACTTATACGCCGTGGTAGCCCAGTGGCTAACGCACTGCGCTAATGAGCACGAGATTATGGATTCGACTTGTGCTCAGGGTGGCTGTTCTTCTGGTGAAGACAAAAAAAAACCGTTGTGTAGCTTTCGGCTGACGCTAAATACTTCCATGGGGTTCAAATTTAACGGTATCCCTCCCTTCGGCGTGCGTAATAGCCCATGCGTATAGCTTTATATATATAGAATGCAAAACTCCAGTTTGAACTTTTAATGCGAAAGCACAAGTTGGGGATCACAAGACATTTGCGCACGTGATCTGATTCCTGGCACGGTGTTACATACCCTCAGAGTAATACATCCGCGCTGGGGTGTATTGGATATCGCTTTGTAAAATAGCTATGGAACTCAATTCTTTCAGTCAGTCAATAAGTTCAAACAATCAAGAAAACTAACAAACAAAAATTCAATCAATCAATCAATCAATCAATCAATCAATCAATCAATCGATCGATCGATCAATTAGTGCGCAACCATCGGAAGGGCGAAGCCTAAAAAATCTGCGCGCGTACACTAAAGGCTAGCCCGGTGCTACCTACCCGCGGAGTAGCACATGCCGGCAGATGTGTATTCGGCAACGCTTTATAAACCTACATTTATGGCGAATTTGACGAATACTTAAAGAAAACGAGCAATATCCACACTCGGACCCACCTAATGACGAAATCAAGCCAAATCAGGCTTGCTTTAACATCAAAATGAATTTGAATTAGTTCATCCCTATATTTTTGTCTCATTTAGCTTAAATTTCATTTAAAAGAAAGTTATTCATTCGCGGAGTTAACTGAAGGAATGACCGTGACCTGTTATTGCGCGAATTTGTAAGGCTCGTCAAGGGGGCGGACGATAAGCTTACTCACTTTCCCTAAATGCATCGTTTTGGATAACGAAATCCTCTCCCATCCACAACGTATGCAGCGTAAGACCAGCTACTGATTGATTTCTGACTTGTAAAGTACGCTATCCATCACAAAAAAAAAGCATATGTGAAGGCGGTGGAGGGCGACAGACGGTTTCTAGTTATGCGCTAACAGAAATTAACGAAAATACGTGGGAATGTCGCTGAATCGGTCTGATTTACCTCTTGCCGGGCCGGCGCTTGGTGTGCAGATGCACCTGTTCTTCGGCCACTACGCGGTGACCCTGGTGCTGTCGTTCTTCGTGCACTTGGGCGTCGAGGAGCCGTTCGCGCAGCTGGGCGAGCTTCTGGGCTCGTGCGAAATAACATGCCCTCCTAGGCTGAAGCAGCTTACGCAGAACCTCTACGCGGGCCTGGCTACGCAGCTCCGGCGCAGAGAGCAGCAGCAGCAGCAACAGCAGCAGCAACAGCAGCAACAGCAGCAACAGCAGCAACAGCAGCAACTGGCTGTTCCGTGCACGAAGGAGGTGGTCGACGGCAAAAAGCCCCAACAGCCGACGACGCAGCAGCAACTGCAGGAGAACCACCACACCGAGATAACCATCGAGGCAGACGTAGACAGCCGCCCGCTCGAGAATGGCACCGAAGTGGCTGTCATCAAGGAGAACGGAAAGGACGTCTCGCACGCCGCCAAGGAAGGAAACAACAAGGACGCCTCGAGCAACCCCGAGGCGTCCGTGTGACGATTGCGCGACGCCGGAGCGTACGAAGAGTGTAGCCATGTGTGCGACGGCCAGCACGCGTCAGCACAGCAATCGTGCCTCATTTTCCGCTCCCAAGGTTGTAAAATGCATTCACCCAGCAAAGGATTGGGAAAATATTGCAAGGCGTACACTGTGATGCGGTGGTCATGCAAATAATACACTGCAGCTGCTGCCTTTATTCACAGTTTCACCGCCATCTAGATCGGTGAGGAAAGTGGAGATACGGGCCGCCAGAAGAGGTCGCATGCTGCCTTTTTCTTGGGCGCACTGTATCGAGATAGGCGGATCACCTAGCAAATATTCATTGCCACTTACAGGCTACTTGTGTCCGCCTGCATGCCTTAACAGCAATCGTTTGCAGAAAAAATGTGCGCCTAGCATACATTAGAATTTAGCAGAAACAGTAACTTGCTGGCGCTACATTTGGAGTGTTGCGAAATCTTTGCTAGGATTTTGCGAAAGCAAGCACCGGGTGCTCTGCTTATTTCGTGTCATGGATTACCCTCGGTAACTAATGAGCGCACACGGTGTACCAATTAAGTGCTTCGACTGTTTGTGACAGATGCCGCGGGTGACGCCCAGATTAGCAAGCAAGGCGTCATTGCGTTTACCTCCCATCACGTAAAAAGAAGTGGTGCTGCGAAAGAGCAAGAAGGTTAGCGAGGCTTAAGCCAGATTGGCTGCCCTGCACATGGTAAGAGGGATAACGAATCAAAAGGAAAGAAGAGGTGGACGCATAGATGAAAGCTGTCTACCCTACCAAAGTGACTAAAGGCAGTCGCAAAACTTCGTTTTGCTTCAGGCCGGGGAGACAGCTTCCGTGGCATTCTGAAACGACGACGGGTGAGTAGTTGTGTCCAGAACAAATGATTAATTGTCCTGTTCGTCCACTGAGCAAGAGATGGAGGCCCTTTGCACTATGAAGAACGTGTGGTTGCAGTTGAGGTTCCAGATCACTTTCCCATTATCAAGGACGTCGGTGGCCATGGTGCCTGGTGAGGGTGAAACACATGCACTGGAGGCCAGAAGAGACGTTTCAACCCACATTTGATCCCCCTAACAACAGTTTTATTGAAATTGCGTGCTTTGATCAAACTAGAAAGAGTAAGTATCTTGCGCACTAGGCACGGGTGCAGTATCAAGCTTCACACACCCTCATTTTTCTTGTTCGCTGGGTGTGAGGGTGTGGCTTGTCGGAAATGAAAGGGTTTAGGCTTTTTTTTTTTTTTTTTTGCTTGTTCTTGGTTTCTTTACTCTTGCACTGGTGTGATTCCACTGGGTGCCCTGAGTGAAACCGTATCTTATTGTGCTGCTGTCGGGATCAGCAACACCGTTCTCATAACCTTTTTTTCTGCCTTGAAGTTTGATTATTTTAATTCTAACGTGGGCACAAGGTGCACTCTCGTGGGCAGGGAACTAGTACCTGGGACGACCGCGTTGGGCCCATCTATCCGCTCGAGGGGTTGTCGCCGCCCAAAACAAACCACTGGCGATTATTTAAGCAATGCCAGACTGTCTGGCTTTCTCAGCGAATTTAACGCCTTAAGGACACTTGTGATACCTCCCCAATCGCACTAGGCTACTTACTTTATATTATGCCATCCCTCGCTGATATCGCTGGAGAAGAAACAGCATTTACCAAAACACATTCAGTAATGCATTTGTGTATCACGTGTTATACTTTTTTTTTCATTTTCTGTAATGCTTATGTCAAAGCAGTGAAAGTGCCTGACTTCTTTGCGATTTATCTTTATCATTTTTATTGACTTATTGCGCCGAGCGCTTATCGCAAGTCTGAAAGTTCAATTAATTCCTTTTGTCACAAAGGCGATGAAAAGAGTGCATTGTTAACAAGGTGACTTAGCTTCGGAAACGAAAAGACGGTTGCAAACTTGCTTGACACCAGAGCAAAATACGAATTTTGTAACACTTCGAGTCATATACTTGTTCAGAAAGTTGCGGAGCTCAAGTAAAACTAGTGTTTGTGAATTGGCGCAGTTATTGGATGTGGGTAAGACATCATCTCATCTAGCTATCAATAACCTTCACAAAATACTTGTTAAGGCAAGCTTTAAAACATTTCGACACTGACGTAGAAAAATGTGGCAAAAATAAATCTAATGTTGACGACTGGTCTTGGAAACGTTAGTAATTTTCTGCTTCGCTATAGGAACAGCATTGCTATAGACAGAATTGTGGATATCCTGGAGTGACCATATTAGTACCTCGTCTTAGCTTGAACAAAATTTTGATTTGCAAAGTAAACATGGGTTTTTTTTTTATTGCGCAGTTTTCGGGTGATCTGTTTAAGCTTTATCGACCAAAAGCGCTTCTTCATTGGCTCTTTTATTGGTGCTCGGTGTTCCTGGAAGCACCGCAGTGATGGGACGTAAATTCGAAGTGCTATAGTCGAGCACCACTTTATTAGTGGTGTTGCACGACTGTTTATTTTGCCACTTATACTTCGTCCCCTTTTTTCCCCAATGACGCTTGACTCTGTGCTTTGTACGAGCCGAGGACATTCAGCAAGCACCTGCTGCCCCGTCCTAAGATTTCATGCCAACGCTGTATGATAGTGTACATAGCTTCTTATACTGGTCTGTATTCATCGCTCTCCAAACATTTTGTAAATAAATGTGTTTTTCTTCAGCTGTTTTGTTGCGAATTGTTTAGTATTCTCACCTCAGTAAGCCAGTGTGTTCGGCGTGCTTGAGTGTAAACTCGAGCTGTAGCAGGTATAGTGACAGTATGCTTATCATCACCACTATTCGTGGCAGCTTCAGCAAGGTATTAATGACATCGGCATAGAACTTCAAATCTGGTTATGAAGCACAGTACTGAAGGCATAATTTAACGACTCCCTGACTAGCCATGCAGGCCGCATACGATGGCCTGTTTCATAGATACGCGCCAGCTAGTGAAATATAAGAGCCGTGAAAAAGCAGAAGCAGAAATGGGGCCTTGTCATATCGGAGCAGCTGTAGCTCCAGCAGACCGGGAAGCGACATTCCATTTCCCCAACAGTACAAGCGTCACTTCCTGCATGGTGCAGATAACCAATTAATACGCTCAGAGGCTGCCACTGAATGCACCTAAAGCAGCCCTAGATATGTCGAACAGCCGTTTCTTACAAAAAAGTGTGCGCAATTGATTTGATTTCGTGCAGTAATTACATAACTTCAGAATTACATAACTTCAAAGAAATTGTGTCCCACGCGGGAATCGACGTAACGCAATTTTTCAGCGTGACATATCTCGTTTGAAATTAACTCGCTTTTGCCATTTTGTTTAGCCTGTTACTGTGCTTGGTACAGTTGCTGATTTTTCAGAATGGTAAAGAGTGGCGAGACCGCCGAAAAATGCGAAACCTAACCACAAAGGTTCAACGTCTCAATCTCCCTGGCGAAGACGCCACCAGCACCAAGCGCACAGAACGTGATTGATTGCGAGGTTTAACGTGTCGACGCTACTCAGGCGATGAGGCGCGTCGTAGTGGAGGGCTCTGGATTAATTTTTACCTCCTGGGGATATTTAACGTGCGCAGAATTTTGCGCACACGGGCGCTTTCGCTTTTCGCCTCCATAGGAAAAGCGGCCCCCACGGCCGGGAATCGAACCCGCGTCCTTGGGCTCAACAGCACAACGCTTTCCAATGAGCCTAGTGCGCTGCACGGGCCCAGGCCGGCCCGAATGCCCAAGCCCGGGGGCCGGGCTCGGGCCGGGTAGCCTTCATTTTCTCAGGACCGGGCTGGGCTCGGGCTTGAACACAAAATTTTTCGGGCCGTGCCGGCCCGAGCCGGCCCGAGCAGTTCCTGGGGTCCGGCAGTCGTTTGCCGCACATTTTAAATTGTTGATAACAAAAAGTTGGCTCATTAATCTTTTAGGTTAAATAAAAACAATCAAGCGAAGGGCTGTCACCACGGCGCCGTTAAAAAATAACAAAATGACGTATTGCACTTAGAAAGTCCTCAAGTAAATAAAACAAAACGTAAGGCTCCATCAGCATAGTGGGAGAGAGCGGGTCAGAAAACGAGAGCACTCTGTGTTGTTGTTCTTTTTCTCTATCTTACGAGCTTGCTGATAACTTGCTTAGAGCATAATCTATTCGAAAACAAGTTGATTGATTGATTGTAGGATTTAACGCGCCGACGTGACGCAGTGGAGGGCTCCGGAGGCGCGCCGTAGTGGAGGGCTCCGGATTAATTTAGACCACCTGGGGATCTTTAACGTCCGCCGAAATCTCGTACACACGGGCGTTTTTGCTTTTCGCCTCCATCAGAAAAGCGGCTGTCGGGTTCGGGCCGCGCTCGGGCTCATATTTTAAAAATTTGTCGGGCTGGGGCAGGGTCGGGCTTTATTCTCAATGATTTTCCGGGCTCCGGCCCGGGCCGTGTCTCTTCCGGGCCGGGTCATGCCGGATCTAGAAATTCCGGCCCGTGCAGTGCTCTAACTGAGCCACCGCGGCGGCTTTCGCACAGAACGTGATACACGAAGGAGCTGGGGCTTTCCAGGTGGCCCCTCGGGCGCGGTACGGGGAGGCCAGCCTTATCGTGTGTAACTCCCCGGGCACCTTCCCCCCCTACCCCCCCCCCCCCCCCCCCCGCAAGTTGCTTTCCTGGCCCCAGAGGAGGGTGCCACTGGGCGCTGTTCTTTTCGGATACACTGCACATCAACTCCGCTCCTGAAGCGTATGGATGCGGTTCCTGGACCTCAACTAGCCAGAGGAGATCACCATCGTACCCAGGTCAACGTGAGAGACCTATAGGCACCAAATTAATCTCCGTGGAGCCTCGCCTTCAAAAAATATCTTCTGGGAAAGCTCTGGTCACGCCACCGCGGGGCGCTCTGGCACGGGCGGGGCAGCTCTCTCCTCCGCAAATGCGGCTGCACTTCATCCTCCCCGCGGCACGGCATGGCCAGCGCGGGCAACTCAAACTTCGCACCCGGGGCAGCGGCGCCTCCGCCCGCCCAAGCTGAAGATACCGCAACCACCGCAACCACTACGCCCCAACAAGACCTCCCGACACGTCTACATCCACAACGTATTCCATGCCCCAGGGCATGGAATACGTTGTGGAAGGAGAAGTCGACCCCTAGATTTTCCCCGAACCTGGCTGGCTCGGCATTCGTCGCAAGGCTTCAACCGTCGAAGCCCTAGACAAGTCCGCAGTACAAAACGCTCAATGAAAACCCTCCAAGCACAGACAACCAAAAAAGAAACGCAATACCCCCCCCCCTTTTCCCCAGAGGACCCGCTCCCGGACACTGACATCAAAATCATTCTCCATCCGCAAGGGGGCCTGGAATGCAGCGATCCTAGCTGGTCTTCTTCAACCACAAGCCGGCATCCCCCAAGACCCATCGGATCAAGTACGAGTACATCCCCGATTCAATTTCATTGTGGCAAGCCCACCCTTCGAAGAAAGAGCCCAACGCTATCTCCAGCGATCTGCCCTAAAATGGCAGGGCAGCGACTACACGTTGGCCAACCATATTCCACTACTTAGCACCACCGTCGTGGATACCCTCTTCCAAACTCCCCCCGAGGACGACGCTCACATCACCATGCAGAGCCTTACAATGTACAGTCACTCTCTTCGGATAATAGACGCCAAACGCCTCAACGGCACGAATATAGTTCAAGTACTTTGCTAGGACCACTTGTCCAATATTGGATTCGCTACCACGGAGCTGTACTGCGCTGTTATCCCTTCAAGCGCAAACAAGAAGCTTGTTTTGCTTGCTAGCGGCCAGATCATCGCAAGGATGTATGTCCACACCAGTCTCTTACCCCCCGCAGCCCCACATGCGGAATCCGTGGCCCACAACAAAACCACCCGTATGCTCCCTCCTGCATTCTCTGTGGGGCGGTTCACCTCACTGGAGCCGCTGGAGGCCCTAACCAGTTCCAACCACGCCGGAAACCACTACCATCCTTCTTCATGACCTCCGGAACAGCAGAGAACCAACTGGCGACCAAGACCTCCACAACCCGTCCAAGAGCTACCAACCCTCCACCAATGGCCACTGACAAGCGAACATACAGCCAGGCAGCTCAATGCATCTTCACCAACCCAGCGGCTACGCCATGGCTAGAAGTGAGCTTCCAGGGCCTTCCACTGCCCACCTCCCACACTTCTCCCACCCAGACGCCCCCTCCGAATAACATAACAGCAAATACATCAGCATTATTCGAGGAGATGCAGTCTTTACGAGAGACCATCCTAAAACTCTGTTAGGAAAACGTAAGGCTAGCGCTAGAAAATCCCGTTCTCTGTCAACAACTATCACAAACCACCAGCGTAAGGCAACTCCCGCTGAATCAACTCCTCTTTTTGACCAATCAAGCCCTCACCAACTCCCAACCGTCCTACAAGATCTGCATACCGCAATTCGCACCCAAATGCATGGCATATGCACTCTTCCTTCTGCATGCAGATATCCGACCAGATCGTGGCACTGCAACAATCCATGCATGAGCTCCACAAAGAAGCCCTACAATGGATGCGCACCTTAAAGGCCAACTGCACTCAAATTTTTCTTTGTCCAAATTTGATAGTCTATGCTCTTAAAATCACCATGGCGTAATCCTTAGCGTCGTAATCACAGAGCACGCTAGGCACCGTCATTCAAAGTACCTCCGGGCAGACAACGTTTGCACCTGGCGGAGAATCGCCGAAGCAAGTTCCAAGCGGCCTGTGACGGAGTTTGGGGAACCTGTCCCGTGAATCTCGCGCTTCTCCGCCGACTTGCAGGGCACTCCACCGGGCGCAGGGATGCGTTCACCCGGAGTTAATGCTACACCAGCGCGCTGTACCGCCGTCACCATCAGATGTTTAAAACTAACCGCATAGGCAGCAATATACGCCATTTTTTTAATGCAATAAAAGGATTAGACGCCTACAAACTATTCACGCCCTTACGAACGTTTTGGAGTTAGCAAAACTTTTTTTTATTTAAGAATAATATTTTTACTCAACGAAAAAAATTGCGCGAAGCGAGCATGTGATAGCCGTAAGGCTATCACAGAGAGCGATGTGATAGCCGAGAGCAATGTGATAGCCGAGGCGGCAGCTAACGAAAGCTGCTTTTCGACTTGCCTTACATTTGTCTTTCCTATTGCATCTACCACAGAAAAAAAATATATTTTATAAATCCTTGACCACTCGCACTTCCGCGTCCAATATTGGCTTTATTTGGGCTGGCCCAATGCCACCTCCATCCTTTAGATCTTTTCAAAATTTTGACTACCTAACTAGAGTTGTTGTACAAGCGTGTATAAACATTTGTGCGACTTTTGCCTCACTCGCTAAGTGGACCAAAATCAGCATTTCTCGTTGTAACAAATACATCCGCACAAATATCGACCGTCGTCTTCGCGAAGTGCGAAAGCTAACGAAACTGTTCCTCTTCTAATCAGTAAACTAGATAACTATATTTTTGTTCAATTCCCAAGTGAAGTATTTACTTTGTTAGAGCGTTAGCATAAAAGTGAAATGTTTTCACCAGCTAATGTCTCTGGTGAAAGTAGAAAACAGCGGTATATAGGAAGATTTTTCGTGTTTTAGTGCATCATTTAGCTGTGGAAGCTGGATTGTAGTTTCAGACCACTTTTATAATTCGATTCTCGATGTGCAGCAAGGCGAAAAATACTAGGCCGATATTCACGAAGCTCTCTCTACGTAATCTCCGCCCGCGTGCGGTTTGTTCCCTTCAAAGAGAGCGATGTGATAGCCGAGGCGGCAGCTAACGAAAGCTGCTTTTCGATATCGTACGAGCAAGTAGCTTTGTATATCAGGGTCCGCTTACTCGAAATGCCAAGAATTGCAGCTCCGGCAGTTATTCTGATGGAAAAGATTACTGTCGTATGGTTCTACTTCATCTCCGTTGATACTAACACGATGCCGGAATGACGCCTAACCCTTATCATGGGCAAACGTTAGTGGAAATTTTTCTGTGGAAATAACAGTGCGAAACGCGACGCTACCACGCGCATTTGAAGACGGCTCTGACAACACCACCTAGAACTAGAGGCTCTGAGCGGCCGCCGGTTCTGGTGCGGCCGCTTCTGTTCCAATACGTACGTCACGTCCGGCCGCCGGTAATGGCCACCTTTTCTATTCAGTTTCGGTTCCGAAAACGCCAATGTCGCGAGCCGTTTGCGTCGCGCGCGTTGATGTTTGAAGTGCACTATTTTGCGTTTTGCACCCTTTTTATGTGTACTATTAGGTGACATTATTTTTACGTTATCGAAATTTTGAGTGCAGTTGCCTTTGTGCCGACAAATGCGAGGCATAACGGTTCACTGTATAGAACCCGCCAGCCTCCTCATTACCATTGATACTGTTAATGATCAAGGCCTCTAACAACCTCACCATATGGCAATGGAACTGCCGTGGATACCGCAGCAAACGGACCAACCTCCAAGCACTCATCTCCACGCTTCCAGCAACCCCCGTCGCCATCTCATTACAAGAAACCATCCACACATCAATCTGTTAAACTATGCTGCATTTAGAGCTCCTAAATTCCCCAAAGTAACAAATTTATACAACAAAATTACAGTGTCAAACAACAGTGTCAAACAACCTCATGTTTTCACCAGCATTCTCCCCCGGAACCTCAGACTTTCCAAAATACACATACTAAACATTTACAGCCCCCCGAGGAGCCCACACCTAGACATTGGAGCACTTTTTCGACAGGCTCTTCACGAGGCAGAATACCAACCCTTACTCACTCTAGGAGACTTCAATGCTCATCATGTTGCCTGGGGATATCCCCGCACAACACAGAAAGACAGAAAGACAGAACTTGACGACGCTGGAGACGTCTTCAACAAGCCACTCGACGAATATACGCCTCGAGCGCGGCCTGTAGGGGCGCCACTGAAATCCCCCTAGCGGCCCGTTTCGAAAGCAGGCGCGGGAGTCTCCGTCCCACTCCCCACTGTCGCCGCTGATTTTGCGGCATGTTCACGACAGAGATTTAGCGTTTGCGGGCGTTTGAAATCCATGTTTATGTGGAGCAGTCACTCTGCTCGCAAATGGGGTGTGTTTACGAGAGTGTAAATGTTTCTGGCGCGATCTTAGTGTGGTATATTCGGTCTGCATAAGCGCCAGGTGTGTGTCACAGGCCAGCGTTGCGGAACCGGCGTATGCATGAAGATGATTGTAGTTACACTGCCCTGAATTTACTAGCAGTGTCTCCGTAACCACCGGTTCCTCAGATGTTCATGCTACGGGTATACACTACGATGTAAATCAGTTTTGTGCGCTTACATATCCAGCGGAACACTCATCCCTGACAGCACACCAGTTACTTTTGCCAATAATATACTTCAGATATTGATCGCCACCATTCACAAGTCAGTGTGTTAATTTCGGGAATATTCAACGAAAGTGCGATGGATAATGCAGAATTATACTCGGGGATCAGCACACGACAAAGAGTCGTCTTGTCGTGAAGTGAGCGCCCGCAAACATTTATCTGCTACATATATCCTCTGCGAGCAGCGCGCAGACGGGCTTAGAATATAATCGGCGTCCGCGACTAAACGCTTCTTCGAAATATCGTCACATGGCACAGGGAGCCTGCAGATTAAAGGAGAAACTGAAATCAGAGGGCCTTATCACATGCCACACTCTTCCAACGACACCTTTCATCGCTTGTGAACTACCTGTATACTTTCAAAAATGCGTCCGCCGAACGATCAGCTGATCGTTGGAGTCGAAAAACAAAACGACAGTGAACGCGAGATTTGTGTGTGTGATTACTAAAACGTTAATGGCTTGATTCCGCTCCGCACCGCATTTGTATACAGCGTCCCCCTCCCCTACCCCCCCCCCCCCCCTATGTCTCGCGAAATAGCAGAGCATTTCGCGTATAGTTGGACTGGTGAGCCCTACCTGGCTTAAGTTTAGACGAACGTCTTTAGCGTGTCAGAAGCTGCACTGTGTTTTTTTTTTTCCCTTTCCTTTAGAGCTATTATGTTTCTTCCGCACTTGCACAGCATGTATTTTTCCGTGGTTTCATATTAAATTGCCTTGGTTCTTGCTATAAGGCGTGTGTGGGCACATATTTGTACAGGCTTGGAATATACTTAACATTTCCGCGTGGTTTATATTCTTAAAAAAGGCATAAGTTATTGCCCGGGATTGCCAAATGACATCCCCGAAACATATTTTTATGCGACGTATATATTCGAAACAAAGCCGCATTCGTTGTCCGCGCAGCAAAACTAAACAAACCTCTCACTGTGCCAGTATCAGGTCTAAACGAGGCGACAGTAAAACTCATTTGTGCCTGACGTATTTGGAGGTGACAGGGGTGATATGCTGGTACCGTCGCCGACGCCCGGAAGAGCGGCGACGAAGCATGCAGAACCGTGTCCCCGGGTAGCTCTTGCAAGCGATCGTGTGCCCTACGAAGACGCAGCTGCTTTTTTAAGTGACATAAACGTAATCTTTGCTTATAGACATCACCAAACAAGTTTTTTTTTATTGCGCGGAAAGGCGAAAAGAAGTGAAACAGAACCAAAACACTGCACGAGCCCCTATCAGCCACGCAGCACACATCCCGTCAACGCCTCGGAGAAGCGGCGGCAGGCGGCGCAGTGATCGCGAAGCTCGAGGCGTATACGGCAGAGGAATGGAAGACGTCTTCCCGGTGGTGCAACATCGCCAGGACAAAAGTGGGCTCCGACCTACGGCGGATTGCCACGGAGGGGGAAACCTAACGCTCACCTGCGCAAGAGAGGAGCGTGTCTCTCGTGTGTGTGCGTGTGTGTGTTTGTGCGTGAGGGCGCTACTATCAGTGCCATGAATTTTGTGATTGGTGCGTCCTGACGTCAGACGAGAAAACGGGTGAGGGGAACGGACCCAACGTGCCTATTTAAAGGAGCCATGAAGACAGAATACAAGTTCGTTTTATTCGAAAGATTTCGCGTTTTATAGTGCCCCCAGTGCTTGTCAGGCAGCAAATGATGCCGTATTCACTGAGAAATTGATCAATTTAGGTTAAAATGTTGATTCTCCCGCCAAATCGTGGGTTTTCGTAATGTGAGCAATGACGTCAGAAGCGCGTGTATTCAAGCGAACCTCCACTGCGTCATTCGGGTTTGCGGCCTTGCTGCCCGTCAGCCCTCCCAGATGGCGCTGCTATAGTCATCTAAGAACCGTTGTCCGCCGTTGCGTTATTTTTGAGCGTATTTGCACCTGGCTTGTTTTTGTTACTGTAAAAAGTGATCGTCTCGTGAAACCTTGGGTATCCTCGACAAACAGCGTCACGTAAGACAACGCCGCTTACGCCAATCGGCCAGTGTCCTGTAAAACAACTTCAAAGCGGCGGAGTGCGGAGTGCTGTGCAGCTAAAACAAGCATAGTGCGCCCAGTACCAACGGCAGTGCGCCTCGGTACTTCTATGCTTACGTGCGTTTTCGTAACTTTCATTGTTTACCGCACCATTCTTACTGCTGTAAAATGAATATGCATTACACTTAGGCGCAGATAGTTCGTTCGGAAAGCCTATAAGCCGTGCCTAATTTGCGTTTGCTTTTTCCGTCCTCAGTCAATCGCACAGCTGGGCTCATATGACATCATACGATCTGCTGCGGGAAATGAGCTAGTGGGTCGCATGGCCATCCCATTTTTTCCTAGTTATGTAGCTTATTTGAGCGAAGTGTGCGTTAGCAGTGGTGTCAGTATGATTCTAGCGAGGCAATCTTTCGAATGAACCGAACTTGTGTTTTGTCCCCATGGCTCCTTTAATCTCTCGCGCGCAGGAGCGCACTGCCTGTTTTCTGATACCGAGATGTAAATACTTGTATATAAAGTTTTCTTCTCCTTCAACTTCGTCATCATGACTGCCCCGGCACGACGCCAACCACGGTCCACTTCGACCACGTTACCCTGGCTCGCAACAGTACCGATCGCATAACCAATAAAATACTACGACCCCTTGACGCCTCCTCACTCGACCATCTCACTGAAATTTTCAACTTACACTGGACATCAGAGACGCTCTTTGCAAAATGGAAACATTCAGACATAACATTTATACCTAAACCTGGAAAAGCCCTGGACATTCCCAAGTAACGACCAATATCCCTTACTTAATGCCTGGGAAAACGTCTTGAGCACATCATCCACACACGTATAACTCTCCATCATGAAACTCACTCCCTCTTGCCACATTATATGATTGGTTTCAGACCAGGTCTATCCACTCTAGACGCCCTCATTCAAATTCACTATGATATCATACAGAACCCCCCAGCCAAAGACAACGCCGCCATTATAGCGCTAGATCTGCACAAAGCCTTCGATCACGTACAATGAGGCCATCCTACACACCATCAGCACACTCAACCTTGGCAGCAGAACTTACAGCTATATCCAAAACTCCCTCACAAATCGCTCCGCTTCCATCCGCCTAGGCACAATAAAGTCAGGTTCGTTTACCATGCCCAACCGCGGAACTCCACAAGGAGCCGTTCTTTCTTTGCTACTTTTCAACTTAGCCCTTCCTTCCCTTGCACATGCTCTCAACAAAATTCCCTCGCTTAGAAACACCATGTATGCAGACGACATTACACTTGGGTGCCATGGTGCACGGGATAGCGACGCACTCATAGAGAACGCACTCTTAGAAGGATCTTACCGTCTCACAATTAGCGCGACAGGCTGGTCTCACCTGCTCAACCAACAAATTACAGCTTCTCACATGTGCACTCCCTCCTCCACGAGCCCGCACGTCCCCTAATACTCCCATTCGCATCCAAGTTCATGACCAACCCGTCCCCCAAACTCAACAACTGCGCGTCTTGGGCCTGTACATACACGCCAAACGCACCAACACACACACTATATACCTACTTCGCACACACACTGTACAGATACTGGGCCTCTTAAAACGCATATCCACGCGCAGAAATGGCCTCACGGAACTCGAACGCCTACGGCTCTTACAGAGTTTCCTTGTAAGTCGTTTCTGCTACCAGAAACACGGTAGCACAGTCCTTGGACGCCCTGCTCCGCAGGGTGTACAGGTCAGCACTACAGCTACCTCCACATTCACCTTCGCAACGGCTCCCTAGGCTTACGCAACACGATCTCAGAACTTATCGAAGCGCATATAGAACCTCAGAATACATGCGCCTCTCTCAATCACTTATAGGCCGATACATCCTCGACAATATAAACATGCACTCCCCTCTTCCTCTTGACGATGACATACACATCACGGGAAACCTGCGTTCCTCGATGCACATCTGTCCCCTCCGCCGCAATATGAACCAGCCTTCGCTTGGCCCGCGCTCGCGCTCACAGATCAAAATATCCTCCCAATGAGTTCACGCGGTATGTCAACGCGGCAGAGTACCCAAACCTTTCCGATTTAGCCCTAGTCGTCGCAGGCTCATCCACTACGCAACCAATGACATCCGCCACCATACACACCAAATCACCAACGACTACGGAGGAGGCGGCCATTACCCTCGCCCTTGCACATCGACCACCCCCCTCGTCGTGCTATAAGATTCGTAGACGGTGGTACGGAAGTTCTCCAAAGGCGTTATTTCCAAATCCGCCTTCAAACTTCTTCCGAAAATCCCCCCGACCAACCCGAGTAACTAGAATGGACTCCGGCCCATACTGGGATAGGTGCCAATGAGGCGACACATCAACATGCTCGAGCTGCAGTTCTCCGGGCTCCCGCTTCTTTTAGAGACGAAGCACCTTAGGGGCTCGGGTTGTCGGCGTCTACTGTCATCGTTTTATGTCCTCACGGTAAATCAAATTGTAAAACGATGGTCAAAAAACCATTGATAACGGATAAACCTGGTTCAAAATAAACTAAAGTGATTTAAACTAATTCAAAATACAGGATTAATCAGGATTTCATTGCATTAATAACAGAAATTCGTTAAATTATGTCACGAAATTGGTTTCAAACGCCAGGATTTCACTGTAAAGCGTACTTCTTAGTATGCTGTGGCGTCTGACTCGAAGACAACTTACGGCCAGTCTGTCTCTCATTCAATTAAATCAGTTTCAACGCAAGACAGGCAGCCACCGCCTCAGGAAGTGCGCGACTGCCCCTCCCACCGGCGCTTCCCGGCGCCCAATCAGCGCGCGGCGTGTGGCAAGAGAGAGACACAATATTTGAATACACTTATACACTGCATGCTTCGCCCGCCCGCCGGTTTCACGTCAGTGGAGATGGCCCGGGATTTTACACCTATGCACGGCGCCCATGAGCTGACCCGATCAGCCCTTCTGACTTATCGGGACATTGCACAACACTACCGCCTTCCCTGCAAAAGCCTACCACGTCCTCATACATCCCTGACATCGCACGCCGCGCACATATGGTGCCTGCTGCAGCCACACACTTTCCCACAAAGACAACAACTCGCACACTCACAGCCACACAAATTATCCTCCCTCTACTACCCTTCATGCGGCGCACTGGACACTCATTACCACTCCCTATGTCAATGTCCAAACGGCCCCTTCCCCCCTCCCTACCCTTTCCCACTGGGAGCAGGCCCTTGGGAGTTCGGATCTAGCCGCCCAGGAGGTAGCGACCACCCGGGTCCTCGAAGTCGCGGAGGCCCTGTAGACTTCCACATTTCCCACCCCCCACCCACCCTAGAGCCCTTATGTTTCAATAACGTGTTTTCCTCCTTCCTGGCCCCACGGACGTAAGACCTGGAGGATGCCTGGTATGATACCTGTGGAACGGGGTGTACCTGTGTACCTGTATTGGGTGTACTTGTGAAAGTGCACCAGAAATATGTGATAAAATTACTTACGAAAGAAGTCACGTGTCAACGGTACTACTGCTCAACATCGCCATTTCTCGGTACCGCAGCTTCCTCTATTGCATAGCGACACTAAGGGCGCGCTGGCGCATCTGTCCCGTTGCTTGTGATCGACATGCGCCTCGATTGTCGTAATCCTGTTCATAGGTTGTGCGCTTGTCTGAAATTAATCGGAATGATGGCCTGCAACCACACTGACGACAGTACATGCAGAAGTGCCCTGACGTCGATTCAGTTACGCTGTAATTGAGTTCTTTGAGTCGGTAATTATTACAATGTTCAGTCACGTGTACACTGATGGCTCAGTGACGGCTACATCGTCGGCGATAGGGACCTCGATTCCTTCGTCGCTGACTACCATCTGCGTCCTACTTAGCCACAAGACCTCTGCGACCGCTACTGAGCTGGCTGGATCGCGCGCTGTTTTTCAGTATATTCTAAACCAGCCGGCCAATCAATGGGATGTTTTTGCAGACTCAGGTCAGCACTCGAGAGCTTAAAATCGCTTCCAAAAGAACAGCTGGCCTGGGAAATCAATCTTTTGCACTCACAAGCTTTACAAAGGGGACAGAGCGTAGATCTGCAGTGGCTTCCTGCCCACTGCGGAGTTACCGGTAACGACGCAGCTGACAAAGCCGCCTTATCTGCCCACAGTCTCTGCACTCAAGCTCTGCCGATCCCATTCACGAGAAAGGATGCGGCAATACTCGCCTCATCAACCGCATGGAAAGCGCAGATGTCTATCTGGACTGACGCAAGGTAGCAATACGCACACCTTCACGCGATTGATCCTAACTGCCCCTTCAGAATGCCACCTGGGCTCAGCAAGCGCGAGGAAGCTAACCTGCATAGGCTGCGCTTGAATGTGGCCTACACGGGACATTACTTCTACAAAATCCCGCAGACATCTTCAATTTTTTGTCCCACGTGTGGCTCACGAGAAGGCATACGTCATGTTATATGCGTGTGCCCAAAGCACGCCGTGTACAGACAGAAACTAATATTATCTTTGTGTAGGCAGCTTGGTGCCGGACTTGAACTGAGAGCTGTTTTGGGACCTTGGTCGGGTCTCAGTCAGGCTGCACGTGCAATCAAAGCTCTCGGAGTTTCTTCGGAGCACAGAACTGGACAGAATTTTTGTGACTGAAAATTTTGCGCGCATCAAATGACATCTTTTCATTTTTATAGTTTTTTTGTTTTTGTTTTCTTTCTCTTTTTTTTCTCTTTTTTTTCTCTTTTTCTTCTATCATCTAGCGCACCAAGTTAGCGCGACGGCTCGGCTAGCCTCGCTGATCTTCTCTCTCTCTCTGTTCCGCTCATTGACGGACACAAGAGAATTTAATAGACAACCCTATACAACAGTGTCATGTCTGGAATAAAACATGGTGCTACGACGATAAATGATCGTCTGTAAAAAAGTTTTATGAGCAAACCTCCACTCGTGCTCAAACTCTCGTGTGTGTGTGCGTGCGTGCGTGCGTGCGCGCGCGCGCGAATGTATGGGAAGGCACATGGGGAGATGGGTGTGTGCGTGGATTCTTGCAGTTTGCATGTGAATATAAAATCATGTGCTAATTGCGCATAGCCCCGTCCCAGAGAACAGCAGTGGCAAACAATTGTATTGCATTCCGACGTGCGTGAGAACGGAGGCAAAGCCGGCCTGCACCAACAACGGTAACAGCCTAGGTAAAGAGAAATAATCGTCAGTTTAAAAAAATCCACTTACTTTCTTTTCATAATTTCAAAGTGACTTTTTTTAGCAACTGTGATTTAGCGGGAAAAAAAGATTGGTCTCCATACCGCCCTGCGAAAGTGGTTGTCCAGTAAAGCTGTTGTAAACCACTACAAATGGCGATGGAGCAGAGTATGAAATGTTTCTCGCCGTCTCGGCGTGCTTATCGATTGCCCTCTGCTAGTGTCACTAGATAAGGGTACAGAGTATCGGCACTTTTCTCATATCGCTCGTGCCACCGGCATGATCATTGGTCAGTTCGCATTACGTGACATTTGTTTCTACTGCGACGGTTCATGGGTGCCGCCATTTTGTTGTTTATGCGTTTTAGTCGGTCAACTCTGGTAGGCTTAGCCTGTCCTCCATGCTCTGCGGCTGCGTGTGACCGACGTCGTTCCGAATGCGAATCAAAGACAACGCGCGCAGCAGCATTTACGGCGCAGAAGTGTGTCCAAAGATGCATCTTCGGTAGTGTTAACAAACGACCCGGTCGAATTTAACGGCGCGGCCGTAGATGCAGCAATCGCAACACTGATGAAAGACAAAATGACCGCCGTTGTTGACTTGCGTGCCTCAGTGGTGGTACACTAATACCTTATCTACTGACACTATACGCTCGGCTTCTTTGTCGGCAAATGCTGGGTCCTGCCTAGCCTGACGAATGCGCTCGGCGTCTTGGGCAAGAACTGCTCTATTTAGCGACACTAGTCCTGCCTAGCCTTCAAAGATTATCTGCAAACATTACCTTTACCACAAGCACATGGTGTGATCCCGTTTTTAACAGGTGATTATCATCCATAATGCGGTTTCGATGCTTGTCTTGTGGTTTCCTTTAACGAACTATATGCTGTATATATACGTTGTATGCCTGATTAGGCTGACGCATGAGCCCGGCGTCTTAGGCCTTGGCGCCTTGGTGGTTTTGTGCACAAAAGTCGGTGAAACCATTGGAAGGTATAGGTATACAGCTTTGTTGTAAAAACGTCACGTCATTTCCCGAAAGACAGCTGCGCATAGCGTAGACTTTTACCCCTGCCTACTAAAGCCTTCCTCTGAATGAAGCTGAAAAAAAATTCCCATAAACTGTTTTCGGTATGAAAAACAAGAAACATTATAGAAATAGACGGCCAACATTTCGCATTTGTGCCATCTACTGTCAAGGTGGAGCTGCGACGACTTCCCTCAAACCTCCACGCGCACATGTTCAGAAAAATTGCAGTTAGGCCTCGTTTTTGTTTATTCGCTCCAAAAAATGTTTGCGGATCAAAGCATTTGACTGACAGCAGCCACGTGACAACAATGACAAGCGCTCTGAAAATAACCCGTGCGCTGCAACAGTTCGTGGGACGTCAACGTCGACAGTTTCTACATAGTGGTGCATGTAGGCAAAAAGGACCAATTTTAAACCAGATTGCTGACGTGTTCACTTACGGAGTCTGCTACACAAGATATCTGTTGGAAACTACGACGCTTAAGCAGTGTCCTCAACAAAAGTACTGGCGGTGCAAAAAGGTACAGAAACGCCAACGAGGTCTTGGCCACAGACGCACAAGTCAAGACACATGGATGTCTAAGCGCAGTCCTCAGGTCGTACTAAAAGCAATAAGGGCAAGATGACCGCCACCTTGCTTGTCCTAGGTGGTGCTTAGCTCAAAGTTCCTACATATGTTCCGCCGTTCTTCAGTAATGCCAGCTGATAGGCGATGCACATGGATGGTCAAGTCCACCACACCATAATCAGTAAAGTGTCACAAACTGCACCTACTAGAGCTATGGGAAGGAAAACTAACGGTTTAGGTTTTTAAAAGGTTGGCATTAAAACAAAAGGAGGCAGTACCCACTCGGTATCTGTTCAAGCTAGTCAGGAAGCCACCCATGTGCCCCTAGCTCTATCTACCGGAACCTTACAACCATCCCAAGCAGAGGCTTTAAGAAAACATCCGGACCAAAACAGGGGATCGATCTATAGGATGCACTGGATAGCCCTCCATCAAAGAACGCAAGAAGAAATGTGGGAGAAATGCCGGAAATGAGCTTGAATAAGGAAGGAAAAGGAACCAGCTCCACCCCCACCATGCCTTCTGTACCGTAACTCAAAAACAGTGCTCTCTATGGAGCCAGTTCATTTCTAAGACATCGCAAGGGGACAGGAAGGCTGGTGACGCCAGGGGAAAGTAGCGGCGGTGTCGTTGACGTCAAGAACTCACTATACACGGCTCTGCGTCTTGGGCCAGCCCTGGTTAGGCACTATAATGACCGCGAAGGTCGTGTTGATGCCTGAAAATTGGGCTCACTGCTGCCTCTGTTGGTTGAGACGAGGCTTGAAGGCAGCCAGCTGTTTGCCACCCACACTTGTCTTTGGGCGACTACTGCTGCTCTGGAATGTCTCTCTGGACCTCCGCAGTATCTTCCATGCCGGAGTTTGCCGTCCGTTCCTCTGGCGACCGGTCCTCTTGCTTTCCCGCGCCGCCATTGCTTCCAAGGGGTGGGTACTCATCCCTAGATTCGTTCTTCCCCACCAAGCATGGCGAGTTATCCCTCGAGGGCAGCTTGTCGTCGCCTCGCGTGCCCATGCGGTTCTCTTCCGTTTGCTGATACTTCGGCGGCGTGGGATGCCTCTCCGTCGGGTCCGACCCCTTTCTTCCACCGCTGCTCGGTTCCCGCTGCCTGTGGGCCCCACCCTTGACCCCGCCGCGGGACAACGAAGAAGCGTCCATTCGCACACCACCGCCCTGGTTTGACGATCGGCGACTAGCACTGCTAGCTCTAGACGTGTTATCCATTTCAGCAGGCGGCCGCGATAGCCTACGCTCCGACATGCCGTTCTTCTCGACCGCTTCGAATTCCTGGTACTTCTGCACTCTCCCACCCATGTCGGCCAGCGGGTGCGCTTTCCAGTTCATGGCGCTCCCGCTCCTCTCCTGGAGCTGCTGGCGTGGGGCCTGCTGGCGGTGTTGGTGGGGCTGCAGTCTCGACGCGTCCGCAGCATTTTCCGTGCGCCGACTCTCGCCGCTGGCACCGGGGCCTCCACCACCACCTCCACCGTCCCGTTTGCGGGGCAAGGCCCTCGCATAGTCAACTTTTTCGCCGCCATTCCTGCGGCCCCCGCGGTGTCCCTGTTGCTGAGGGCCCCGCGTGTTGGGCCCCGTCGATGCTAATAAGGACGGCTCCCCCGACCCCCTCTCTGTGCTTGTCACCCCGGAGGATATGAGGGTCGGTCGAAGGGGTGGCGCCTTCTGCAGGGTGGTGGAGTAGCTCATGACCGGGGAAGACTTGCGCGAGGAGATAACCCGCGCGGGCAGCGAGGGGAACTCGGAGCTGTATGAGGATTCGGGGCAGTCTCGGTGGTGTGGGTCGGGGCCGGCCATTGCCAACTCGCATGAGCACCGCGAGGTGGTGGTCACGGTGCCTGTGCCGCTGCTACTGCTGCGGTTCCTTGTGGCGGCACTGTTGTGGGCGTACTCTCGGGTGGTGCAGGCCCTAGTGTCCACCACGGCGGCGCAGTGCCTGTGAGATGCGTTGGCTCTACGGCGCCTGCTTCTGCGTTTCGTTTCATTCCTCCGGCCTCGGTTCTGGACGGCGCGGACTGGCTGCTGTGGACGCCGTGGTAGATGTGGTAGCAGAGGCGTGTTGGAGGAGTGCGCCTCGATGTGTCCCCTGTCCAGCATGGCGGGTGGTGCCTCGTCCGCCAAGGGCAGGCTACTTTCCTCCGTGGGGAAGCAGAGCCCCTGGGCTGGAGGGGGAGGAGACTCGGGCTGGTACATGCACTGGTACTGTACCGAGTACAAAGGAACCGGTGGCGTCAGTACGTACAGGGCGTAATAACCGGGAAGATCAGTCACCTGGATGGTCTGCACGTCGGCCGGAAACGCAGGCGCGTACGACATGTCGTCACCGGCCGCCGTTGCTGAGGCCGCCACAGCGAATGGCGCTTGGGGAATCACCATGATGACGGGAAGCGTGAAGTCCAGGGGCACGAAATGCGACGCGTTCGGGTACAGCATAGACCTCGGTTCCACGGGAAAAGTGTCAAGTTGCTGGAGTGGCGCCCACGGGTACGTTGCTGAAGTTGGCAAACCAAAAGCAAAGGTACCCTGCGCACTCAAGATTTCATTTCCGGACATGATGATGTTATATCGGGGATCTCGCCGATGGGTCGCCGAACGTAGAGGGGTTGTAAATTTATAGAGAACGCCGCAGCGCCTCCCAGAAGACCATTCGGGAAGGGGTCCGGCGCTGAGACGAGAAAGCGAAAAAACCCTTTCTTTGGCGGCTGAAAAAACGCGGACGACAGAAAACAGTTCACCAACACCGTTCGCACCGAATACCGCCTTCGCCGCGTTGGCGATTTTCTTCGGAGCGCCCGCCGCGCCACCTGTCATGTCACACTGCTTCCGTTCCTTGCAGGCAATTGTTTGCAAGGTTGCTCCCTGAGAAGGTTCATTTCCGAATTTAATGCATCCGGAGATTCCGTCCGGAAAACGTCAAGAGCAATTTTTGTTTTTATGATAATATTCCTGCAGATATATGGTGTAGTTATAAGGATGGTCAATCTCGGCAAGGGTAAGTGCCACTGACTAAGCTAGAAAGGAAACTTGGGTGGGGTCTTATTTCTAGGACCCCAGAAGCTTGTGCCGCGGCCTAGGTCCTGTCGATCAGCTTGCGTTGGTCTTCCAGAGCCTCGCTTGCGAGAGCCGCCTCTTATGTTTTTTTTGTTTTTTTAAGAATGCGGTGTATTGTTCTAGGGGTGGGCGTTCCACCATCTTGGACTCAGCTGGTTCTACCTCCCAATTTGTGACCTTGTCCAGCTTCGACTCTTAAAGCGCCGCCGCCCCTTCCATTGTATTCGCAACAATATGTTACATGCGTGCATGTTGAAATTCCCATCCCACGGCACGCAGACTTTATTATTTCGTGGTAAATCCCCGGTATTGGTGTGTGCCGTGTGAGCATATTTAGGTATGGATCTGGTGGCACTGTAATTAACACCAGAACGACATGCATATTCATCCAGCAAGGAATGGGACATGTCATTTATGGCCGATCTTCCGCATGTGTATGCTCCGCGTGTCAGTATATGGCCAGGGGCCTAGGGCAACACCAACATCAGCCGGTTTTCTTTTATATTCCGTCATCTCGTCTCTGCAATATCAACTAAGGTGAATAAGCATTAAAGAAGGGAAAATAGATGTCGCAGGCCGGGTCGCGCTGGTGTTTGCTGCTTGAGGAAAGCGAGTGTGACTCAAACCGCTGAAACTCGGAGTCAAACTGCCAGCAGCCAGAGGAGTAAGAAATTGAACAACGCGGACGCACTGTCCGGTTTTCAAAATGTCGCTTTAGGAAAGGCTAGAATTGAGTCACCTCCCAACATTAAATAGATGGGTGCATGGACGTTAGCAGCATTCGTTTTCCTTGTTGCCACAATATTCGCACCGGCAAGTGGAGCAGCATATTAACGTGCTGCCATTGTCCCCGTCTAGACATGGCAGCTCGAAAATAGTAACTGCATGCATCTTGGAAAACCAGCTGGCGCGAGAAGAATAAGTGTAAAACTGCGGCCTAATGCTGCACGAGCTACAGCGGCTACCACGTGGTTAAGGGCTGGCTGCATGCATGCAGTCGCATGAAACCCTCATTGATAGCCGAAGTAAAATGAACTCTGAACACCCTATTTTTTTGTCTTCATTGTCGGCGATGTTCGGTGGCCCGCACTTTGCGCCGTTGTTCCTTCCTTTGTGGGGCGTGCACTTGGAGAGTGGCCAGGAATTGGGAGCTTTGAGAGGCAGATGCGCCCGCTCGACAAAGTTCGCAAAACTATCATTTGGAAACGTAAAATTTGTGCGTGCCGCATGACAACTGAATGTGATGGCACGTGAGGTAAGCAGGTGCACACCATCCGTGCAAAGCCCTTATTTTAGGTAATCTGTGGCGTGTGCCAATCTGCTTTCTGATGTGATTCTCGCCGTAAGATGACGAAACGCAAGCGAAGAAAGAGGCGCCAATATGACGTTGGAGCAAAGAAGTTGTTAATAAGTATCGCCAGGCTGTCGCCTTCGATGCAAGTCAGCAGAATGCAAGTCAGCAGAGAGAGAGAGAGAGAGAAGACACTTTATTTGTACCTGTCAATTCGCCGACGCGGGTAGACGCTTTTGCCTGGACCCCCAATCATTCTCCCTAACCGTCGGCCGGGATCCCTTGGGATGCGGCGGGGCACAGCTCGAGACCGATGACTTGTCGCTGAGCGTCTTCCTGGTGGAGTAGCAAGGACTCCCAAGATTCTCTACATCTACCTGGCTCGTTAAAGCTCGGACAGGTCCACACCAAGTGGAATAAGTCCGCTATGCTGTCACAGTGCTTACACCGGGACTATACACCTCGGGATGCCATTTGCTAAGCTGTTGGGGTTCGGAAATACCCCCGTTTGCAGCTTCATCCACATAACTTCCTCGCTTTGAGTAAGGTCGTTGCCTGCTCTCAAGTAAGTCTTACCTTCCAGCTTAAAATGGTTGAGAATTTCCTGAAAAGTACACAGTTCGTCACCGTACTCCAGGGATTCTTCACTACAAGGTGGATGAGGTGAAAAAGGTGGAGGAAGTGCAGGAGGGGGAAACATTTATTTATGTTTTTTTCAGTAGTTGGGCGGCACTCCACCAGGGTCTCACGCCACCTGCTACAGTCCTACAGTTCCTGACGGGGTCAGCACAGGTGGTACCCTTGGTCCACGGCAATTACTACAGTGTCTTGAAAGACAGGGACACACCCACACTTCGCGAAATGCTGAGCAACATGGGAATACTTGTCTCAACGGGTGCTTAAAAGTCTCAGCGGCCCGTTTGCCCGGTATACACTTTTCGGTAGCACGAAAACGGTATCAAATACACTACTGCCACGCTGCAAGGAACAAATGGCGACAAGTGTTTGACCTCGCACCGTGTATACTTGGCGGATCCTGATATCTTCTTGTCAACGGTGTTGCACACTTGACTTAACTTGTTTGATGCAGACAACAATACGTTTACCCCGTATACTTGTCTCAACGGGCACTTAAGAGCCTCAGGTTTAGGCAGCGGCCCGTTTGCCCGATATACACTTTTCGGTAGCACGAAAACAGTATCAAATACAGTAAAGCCCGCTTATATCGAACAGCGCGAGGATTGTAAAATATTTGGATATAGCAAAAATTCGATACAGAAAGTGAAGCAAAAAAAACTTATATGAGAGCAATCTTGCCGAAGGAGTCACGAGCTAACGCTGAGCTCTTACCGCCCTGCAGTTCACTATTGATACGACACTTTCTCGGAAACAAAACAATAATTTATTGGGGCGGAATAACTGCGTGAGTGTAGCCTGCTTCTTGGAGCGCAATGCGTTGCTGGTGACTGCTTGCTCCACGGTATCTAAACAGTCGACGAGCACAAGAACGCTGCCCTCAATGCCACTGCAGTATCGCCGTAGCAGGGCCACGGCAGCGACGGCTTCGCTCGTGCTCGGAAGCGGTACGGAGTCCTCGGCGTCTTCGACAGAGCGGAGACAAGCATGGATACAAGCGAATAACGGCGAAACCAGCGAACCGAGCAAGTGCGAGCAGCGAGTGGCGCGGACTTGAAGTTCGGTGACACCGCAGCAGGCAGCGCCCAATGTGGCGCTTTCGGCTCCAACGGCATGCATGCGTGGAGTTGGTCCACTCCGCCACGGCCGGTTTGGATATAGTGCCTAGAATATTCTAGGCACTGTAGTTTGGACGCGCCCGAGCTCCCGCGGGAGTCGCAAGCGACAGCCGCGCCACCACTGCGCGCTGATGTATTGCTGGAAAGCCTGCCGCGTGCCCCTCCATGCGCATGCCTAAGGAGAGCGAAAAATCCCGCGCGGGAGAGTTCGATATAACCATTGTGAGCAAAATCACTTTCGATATAAAAAGTTTTAAATGCAGGTAATTTTTACCAGAATTATACAAGGGTTCGATATGGCAATAATTCGATATATCCGTGTTCGATATAAGTGGGATTTACTGTACACTACTGCCACGCTGCAAGGAACAAATGGCGACACGTGTTTTACCTCGCACCGTGTATACTTGGCGGATCCTGGCATCTTCTTGTCAACGGTGTTGCACATTCGATTTAACTTGTTTGACGCAGACAACAATACGTTTACCCCGTACAGACGCGCTCACTATGCCCTACACCACTCATTAGTATTCAGCGCTTTGCACAACCTTTCTCTGGCACCCGGGGTTAGAGACCTATAATGAGCGGTGTAGGTCATAGTGAGCGCGGCTGGCCTTTCCGCCACATTTTTTAATCCATGCGACAATCTGCGTACATAGAACATGGCAGAGAAGTTTTCCTTTTTGAATTCTACCCGACGGTCTTCCCGCGTCAGAGACCCACATTTCACCCGTTTTTTTTCTACTTTTGCTACCGCAAGACGCATAACTTGCTTATCATAACCGGCCTTCCGAAACCTTTGCATTTGCACACTAAAACTGTTATTATACCTATGCACACAGGACTTAGCGAAACCGCTGCTATTTCTTTCTTGGGGCTATTTCTTGAGGCTAATCATGTATGCTGGGAGTTTAGCCCTTGGTCACAAAATTCCATACTGAACTTTAATTCTGGGCACTCTAAAATTGTGAAGGCAGGTATAGCTGTCTCCTATCCCCACAGCGCTTTCGCATAGTCCTATCATGGCCTCCGCGATCACCCCGCGCGCGTTTTGCTCCGGCTACAGTGAACTAGAATATTGTACTCCGGCCGTCCCAATCGAGCGGAAGTTGAAAAGGGGGCGTGGCCGCGTCTTTCGCCGCACCACGGCGCTCGCCACTTATGCATCAAATATTCCGCTGCAGCTTGGCGCAAGCGAGGAAACGCGCGTTTTCGCAGCTTGCAGTCAAATTGAGTCGAGCACCCAGCTTTAAAATGACAGGTGCAAGACAGTAACCAAAGGCTTTATTATGGTTAAGTTAATAATATGAGGCGCACAAGTACAAAGTTTAAGCGGCAATCATACGCGCGAAGCGCAGTCGGTTCTGGCACTCTCTGCTGCGGTTTCGCGTCCCTATTTTTATTTTTTTTTTAGATTTGTCGGTGTGTATTTGCACTTGAAAAACCCCTTGAAAAACCCCTTTGCACTTGAAAAACCCCTTGCCCTTGAAAAACCCCTCACGTCCTCACCCAACCTTATTTAGAGCAGTGGCGACTTGCATGAGCATGATTGTTTCTGATTGGTATGCATGTCACGATAGATTTGTTGCCACGGCTTTTTAAGGCAGGCTTAGAAAATCGTAAGCATGCAAGTCCGACACAAACCAACTGTGATACATTCAGACACCACCGTGCATTGCAGTTCAGTGCCAGTGAGTATTCGCGAAATTTTAGTAGCGCTTTGTGAACTAATATATAGGGCATTTGCGCGGCAGTTAAGAAAAGCTAATCATGGTCTCTAAAAACTACACGATGTTCGACCTATTATTTGTCTGTGTTTGCAATTGGGAATGCTTTTTGCTTGTATACCTGTGCGCGCAGATGGCTCCGCTAGATTGGTGGTTCCATATAAGTTCAACGATTAAATGTTCCAACTCCGCTATTTATTTTTATTTCGTAAGATCACTTTTAAAATTTTATATTTACAATTTTTGTTGTCTTTTCTGTTTTCAAGTTCCATTCAATTAATTAGCTCTATTTACGCTACTTTGAAGATATTAAACATCTTATTGTGCCAATTATGCACTTGTATGCAAAGGCAGGGGTTTACACGGGTGGTCGTTTTCACAATATTTTTGTATGCGTTTCCGTAGTTCTTTTCAGTGTTTTTTTATGTCTTCCTTTTTTTTTTGAGGAGGTGTATGAATGCGCATTTTTTTTATTTTGTAAGCTAGCTTTTATAATTATTTTCTGCTTTTGGTTCCTTTAAGATTCCGTAAGTGCCAATTTTCTGCGTCCACACTGTTATAACGATTAATTACACATGTTGACTCCGCCAATTATACATTCCTTGCACAAATGCAGGGCGTTAACACTTTGGTCAGTTTCCATGATTTTTTTTTATTCTTGTTTCCGTCGTTAACTTTTGTCACAGCTTTTAATTATTTTCTTCGCTTTGCGCGGGAGATGTATACAACTCATATTTCTGAATTCGTAAGTTCACTTTTATAATTTCTTTCTAGGTTTTGTATTTTTTGTTTTTAAGATTCCCTTCGGTGAATCATTTGTATTCGCGCTATTATGCATTTTATTTATTTATTTATTTATTTATTTATTTATTTATTTATTTATTTATTTATTTATTTATTTATTTATTTATTGAATACTGCCAGCCTGAGAGCCAGGCCTTGGGCAGGGTGGGATTACATGGTTACATTCACAACTATGCAATAGTTAACTCAGTACATATTAATACAACACAGAAAAAATAACACGACACTCATTGACAACATTTGTCAAAGAACAAAAGAAAACAAAAGAAAACACAACAGAGAAAGAGCATACCTGCACAGAAATGTTACGCGCATGACACTTAACGCGCCACTGCAGAAGAGTGAGCAGATAACAACTATTTGCAATTAGAAAAACACGGCACGATGACAAAAATTGCTATACA
The DNA here is from genome assembly GCF_048455015.1 of Haemaphysalis longicornis. Lineage (NCBI taxonomy): Eukaryota > Metazoa > Arthropoda > Arachnida > Ixodida > Ixodidae > Haemaphysalis > Haemaphysalis longicornis. Next base: position 258,245,739 of record NW_027526203.1, read on the forward strand.
AGGAATAACTTAAAAAAAAGGAAAATGTACTCGGAGAAAAACGTTTACACATCGCTGAGGGAAAAAAACGAAAAAAAAAACGGCAACAATGTTTACACAAGAGAGAACACGATACGTACGCGCACAACTGTTTTGAAAGGCACCGTTTACAGACAAGAAACCACTACGGCACAGAGAACATGAAAGTCAGAAGGAGCGATTAGCACACAGCAGTATTAAATAAGAAGTTAGACGAGAACAATGAGACAGCTACTTAAATAGAGAGGTTTTTCATTAATATATCCACAGTAGGGCATTCGACCGTACTCTGAGGTAGGGAATTCCAACTAGCGACTGTTTGAGGAAAGAAGGAATGTTTAAATACGTCTGTGCGACAAGAAAAATCTGTAACTTTTTTCGTGTGATATGAACGCGTCGGGCGACGATCGGTCATTGTGAGGTAGTTTGCTTTGTCTATGCCAAGTTTATCATGGTATATTAAATAGAACAACTTTAGCCTGTCCCGGTGACGTCGCGTTTCTAATTTTTCTAAGTTTGCGGCCTGAAGGAGACTCGTGGGGATACGCGCCAGCTATAAGAATTAAAAATAAATCTGACGGCTTTTCTCTGTACTCTTTCTAGTTTTTCGATGTTCGTTCGCGTGTACTGGTCCCACACCGGCGCGGCATATTCTAGTACGGGTCTAATGTATGTTTTGTAGGCTAGTAATTTCACTTCCTTCGTTGAATTCCCCAATGTTCGTCCTAAATATCCGAGCTTTTTCATTGCCTTATTTGGGATATACGCCGTATGCTCATTCCACCGTAAATCAGAAGTAAAAACAACACCTAAATATTTGTAACTGGACACTGCGTCTAAATAGCAATTACGGACATGATATCGAAAATTAAGTGGATGTTTTTTACGGGTTATAGTCATTGAAACAGTTTTTTTTAGATTAATAGACATTTTCCACTTCAGGCACCATTCCTGTATATTGTTCAGTGACATGTTTAAAATTTCTTGATCGTTAGCAGATTCGATTTCATGGTATAGCACACAATCATCGGCAAATAACTTAACTTTTATTGGTATGTTGCTAGCGATATCGTTAATGAAAACTAGAAACAAAAGAGGCCCTAACACTGATCCTTGAGGGACTCCATATTGAACTACAGATTTGGATGTTACGTCGTCAATATAAACGCCTTGTTCCCGATATGAGAGATATGCTTCTAACCACGAAAGTAATGAATCGTTTTGTAGAATGGGTTTTAATTTCAAAAGAAGTTTAAGATACGAAACACAATCAAATGCCTTTTCAAAATCGAGGTAAATGATATCAACTTGTCGTTGCCTGTCTATGGCTGATGCGAGGTCATGAACGGTTTCCAGCAGCTGTGTTACCGTGGAAAAGTTCTTGTGGAAGCCATGCTGTCGGTTGTCAGGCATATTATTGCGTTCTAGGTGAACGGCGATGTGCTTGAAAATAATATGATCTAGTACTTTGGCACAAGTACACAGCAATGATATAGGCCGGTAGGAACTGGGTAGCGCTTCATTTTGTTTTTTAGGAATAGGGGTGATTTTTGCATACCTCCAGTCCTTCGGCAGTTCCGCGCATGAAATAGATTTATTAAAAAGTAAACAGATATTTAGAGCACCACTCGGCATACCTGACCAGAAATGCATTAGGAATTGCGTCAATTCCAGGCGTCTTCTTTGTGTCCAAGTTAAGAAGAAGTGAAAAGATGCCTTCTTCATAAAAATACACATCATCGATAGGCGGGGAAACAACAGAGGGACGAAATATCGGTGCAACATTATCGTCAATGGTGAACACAGTACAGAAGTAATCATTCAAGGTTTCACAAATGCGCTGCCTATCTCCGATTGGAACATTGTTCACGCAAAAATTTGGCACGTGAGAAATGCCGCCAAAACTTAGCAGGGGAGGAAGTTAAAAATTCTGGTAATGTGACCCGTTGGTAGTGTTCTTTAGCTTTCTTAATACTCTCGTTTAAAATGTTTCTTAATATTTCTCGTTTCTTAATACTCTCGTTTTCAATGATTTCAGGATGTGAGGGTGAATGCGTGAGCACCCCTTCGATTGCGCTCACCCAGCGTGAGATTAAGTTTTTAGAATCATCTTTCTACTGCACGTGGACCCGCTTCGACCACCGCTATCTTTTTATCTCTTTTTATCAATATATTTCACCCGTCTGACTCCCCCTCCCCACCTATCTGAAATTTGTTGTTGCATTCTGTGGTTTCTATATATGTTTTTGTTTTGTTCCGAATAAATCAGTGCGCCGTCCTCTCGTGAAAGTCTACGTTTTTTCCCGTGCAAGTCTTTGTGTTCACAGCTAGCGCAACGTACCTTTAAAACCTTTATTTTTGCCTGTTTTGTGGAGGAGGTGCATAAGATTTATATTTTTGAATTTGTTAATATTCCTTCTATATTTCTCATTTTTCTACTTCCTGTACTTTTTTTTCTCTAAATTACGTTCGACTAATTATCTTTATGCACGCTTTGTAGCGATCAATTAAATTAACTCCGCCAATTTACGTTTCTGTGGAAATGCAGAGCTGCACATTTGGTGCTGTACGTGGAGTACTCGACGGTTGTGCATACGTTCGCTCTAGAATCAGCCAATAACGATAGGCTGCTCTTTTTCTGAATGCGATTGTATGCTTCATGGCATAAAACGTATATTGCAGTTATATGTTGGCTTTCGGTCTGCGGAAGAGCGCGAGGGAGCAGTGGTGGGTCCCTTTATGAATCAATGAAGATCGGGGGCTCGACCTGCAAGGGCGGAGGACTGTGCCTCGAAGGTGTCGAGTTCTCGCCTGTTACAATGAAGGACATGTCCATTACAGGTGTTCTGTGTCAGAATCTCCGGCAGGAGCTGAGCAGAAATGCGGCCAATAAACTCGCAAATACACTCGTGCCAAGACCAGAAAAACTGCAGCGTTGACATGCCGCGAAATGCCGCATAAACAGCGGCCCAACGGGCTGAACTATAGTGCCTGGAATATACTGTATATTCTAGTATACTGTATATTCAGTATATTCTAGGCACTATAGCTGAACGATGCATTCGATGATGATGATGATGATGCTTAGTGGCTCCCCCTTTGTAACGGGGTGGCGTTGCACAGTGGCCTTAGTCGAAACGCCACTGTACAATCACCTCGCCAAAAAATACAAACACAATAAATAAATAAAAATATCAAAATAAAAAGAAAATACTTTTACAAAATTTTTGTGCTAGTCTGACTTCTTTGTTCGCATGTCTTCCCAGATTGTTCTCTGCTCTTTTCCCACCAAAATTATAACCTTCTTTTACTAACCTCTACTGCTGTCCAATTCCCTTTCCCGCTAACCTTAAAGCCAAGGGGATGGCTCCCTCACTGAGGACTGGACGGATACCTTTGCACTCCGTTACAATATGTCGCATGGTTTCTGGCTCCTTTCCGCAGCCTGCGCATAGTCCTTCCTGTACCGGCTCGCAGATAAGCGTTTTTGCCCGCAAGCAACCCGCCCGTGATTCAAAAAGCAATGCACTCCCTTTGGTATTATCGAATAATTTTTCCCTTGTGATCTCCTGCTTCCCGATCCTGTAGATATATAAGGACTTCTTCGCATCCATCCTCTTTTTCCAGGTCGTTGTCTCTGATTCCTTCACTTCATTTTTTATTGTCTTGGTCGTTTCCCCTGCACTTCCAGGTTTCATATACTTTGCCCTGAGCCTTCTGGTTATTTTCCTCCACTCTGTGTCCACGCTTTTCATGTAAAGATACCGTAACACTTTGGCTGCCCATCTCTGGTCATCAATATTTCTAAGTCGTTCTTCAAAACATATTTTGCTCTGTGCTTCTCTCACTTCCAAGGATGCCCCTCCCATGTCTCCCTGCACTGCCTCATTTGTTGTTTTACTGTGTGCTCATAATGCCAATCGACCTACGGCCCTCTGATTTACTTCTAGCCCTGATTAAATCTCTGATTTGACACACACTACTGCGTTTGAAAAGGTGAGTGCTGGTACCATTACTCCCTTCCAAATTCCTCTCACTACTTCATATCTGTTATATCGCCACAGTGCTCTGTGCTGTGCTGTGCTAAACTCTAACCCTAGTTGAGTGGCTTCTTCCCCGCAGATATCTGTGAGCTGTTGCAGACACTGTTTGCCATCTGCTAGTAGTACTATGTCATCTGCATATATCAGTCCCGGGATATGTTGTTCCACTTCCTGTCCTTTGCGGCTATAACATAGATTGAAGCCTATTTTACTGCCTTCAAGCTTTCTTTCTAGTCTAGCCATGTACAGCATGAACAGCAATGGCGACAGAGGACAACCCTGCTTTAAACCTCTATTTGTGACTACCGGTTCCGTGCACTTTTGGTCCTCTCAGGTAATTTGCACCTCGCTCTCATTGTAAATTCCCTGCAACAGCTGTGTAAAGTCCTGGCCTAATCCCTTCCGCTCAAGTATGCTCCATAGGAGTTCTCTGTCTACGTTGTCGTAGGCTCCCTTTATATCGAGAAATGCTATCCATAGTGGTCGTTCCTGAGCCATTTACACCTTTATGCATTGGGTTAGGACAAATAAGTTGTCCTCTAAGTGTCTGACTCGTCTGAAACCATTTTGTAGCTCTCCCAGTATGCATAAGTGCGCTCTGCCAGTATGCATTAGAGTTCTTGTATATAGCTTATAGAGGAACTCTAGTATGCATAGGTGCGCACTGCCGCCTGGCGGAGCGCGGGGGAACCATCACGCTTACAAAATTTGGCTGGGGCGCGCGGCAATTGGGACGGCCGGAGAATTCAAACGCGCGGGTATAGTGCCTAGAATATAGTATATTCTAGGCACTATAGCGCGGGGTAATCTCGGAGGCCATCACTCTTAAAAAAAAGGTCCGGGCATTCACTAATGGAATACTAACAAGTTACTTGTCCCAGTATACACTAGGTACTTAGTAACCGGTGGTAGTAAATGTAGAGCTTGTCAGAATTACTAACCGAAGCAGGCAGTAAGCACCACTACCCCAACTAGTAAAGTCCCAGCGATAGCACTCTTCTGAGCTACATGCGTTTACTAACTGGCCATACACAAGCTAGTCATAAGCACGACCTTAATCTAGTGCTACTACTTCCTACACTCAGTTAACTTACTAACCATGCAGTTGTTAGTGGCAGAGCCTACGTACAAAACTGCGGGTTAGTAAGGTTCGTAAGGGGTTAGTAAATACGGCAGTTACTACCTTTTTACGACCTTTTTTATTAAGAGTGATGTTCCTATGCGCATAGTTCCACGCCGTGCTGCGGGTGAAGGCTGCGGCGCGACGACGCTGGCGGCCGTCGGCTAGGACGGCACGGCAAGTTCGACGCTAGTGTGCACGTAGCTTTAGGGCTCGGCTGTCGGCGTCTAGTGTCGTCGTCGTAACCGTCGTATCATGTAGTCACGGTACTAAAACACCGGGACACTCGTTTACACCTCGCGCTAGAACGTAATGCGTACTAGAAAAAACACAGGGACGCTCGTTAACGCCTCGCCCTAGAGCTAAAGACACCAGACTTTTACAGCAAAGCTGTATATCTCTACCCCCCAACTGTTTCATCTCCGTTGACAAAAACGACAATTCGTCAAGAGTACACTTATGCACTGCATGCTTCGGCCCTTCTCAGGTTTCACGTTAGTGGAGATGTCCCGGGATTATACGCGTTCTTGCCCATGGAGATAAAACATTCTAGCGCGAGGCGTTGGAAAACGAGTACCCCGGTAGGCTCTTTTTGGTTCAGTCTGCCTTGCTTCTTTTCGCTACCTTAGCTACATCTGATTCTCCACAGTTTTTTTTTAGGGGCGAAGCTCCTTAAGTCATGGGTCTGTCGATCCCTTGTGTCTCGTGGTACGTGACCACCGCATGCTTTCGGAGATGTCGCAAAGTGGGCCGCGTTGCACGCGCAAGAACCGGCTGCAACCGGCAGCGCAAACTCGGCACCGGGAGCGCGAGCTTGTCTGTGTTCGCCAACGGAGGCGCGAGCGCACGTGCACTGCGAGGGGGAAATCACGCAAGAGATCACGCCACGAACGCAGGCAGTCGTTCTCGGAGATCGAATGAGACGCAAGGACCTTTGCTCGTTTCCTCTCGTCTTGTTCGGGCATACGTTCGCCCTAAATAAAAGTTCTTTCTTTACCGTTGTGTCCCATCCTACGTGACAAATTGTGGTGGAGGTGCGGGGTAGTCCTCGATGGCGCGGGGTCTTTCACCAGGTCTGGGCCTGGGAGCATTGACTCCGAAAATAAAAGTTGATTTGTACAATGTACGCACACAGTCTTACGTCTTTCTTAATGATGTAATGGGCGAACTTTCACGGGAAAGTTACGGTTACCGATGATCTCCCCCTCCCGAGCTTCGCCCCACTTATCATCATTCATTCCGTGGATATGGCGTGTTTTTTTTTTTTTTTTTCATATTTCATCGTTAGCCTTCTAAAAGTCACTGCGTGTCCACGCTTTTCTTGTAAATGTACCGGGCCAAAAACTTTAGCTGTTCACTTACGTTGATCCATTGCTCTCGACCACCCCTCAAAACATATTTTACTCTGAGATTCTCGAACCTCAAACAACGCCGAGCCCGGCCATATCTCCCTGCACTGCTTCGTTAGTTGCTTAACCATGCGCCTCTAAGCCAAACGGCCTACAGTTCTCTAGTTCACTTTTCTGGTTCAATGGGGTTCTGAAATGAGGACGCCACTCTGCTAATTATTGCTCATAAAGATGTTCACCCTCTCTGTCTCGCTCCGCTAGAGAACGGGCTACTCAAACTCGATGCAACAAAAGTTGTTGGTGTTGCTCCTGTGGGCCCATATCACGAGAGGGATTGGCCAGGAATCGGGAGCTTCGAGGCACAGATGCGCCCGCTTCCCAAAATTCACAAAATTGTGAACTGCAAACGTAAAAACGGATATATACGTAAAGACGTAATTCGCGCCGTTAGGCGGAGAAACGAAAGCGAAGAAAGAGGTTTGGTTGATTGATTTTGCTGTGTAAAGCGCCGAAGCTACACCTGGACTATAGTGAGGCGCGCCGTAGTGGATGGTTCCGGATTAATTTTGACCTCCGAGGGACCTTTAACGTGTGCTGAAATCTCGACACACGGGAGTTTTCGTTTTCCGCCTCCATCAGAAAGGCAGCCACCGCGACCGGGATCGATCCTACGTCCTTGGGCTCAGCAGAAGGAAGAAAGAGACGCAAACACGGTGTAGGGGAGAAGAAGCCGCTCGAAATAATTCGCGTCACAAGACTAAGAAACGAATGCGAAGAAAGATACGGAAATGATTGATTGATTGTAGGCTTTAACGCGCCGACGCAACGCAGGCGATGAGGCGCGCCGTAGTGGAGGGCTCCGGATTAATTTTGACCACCTGGGGATCTTTAACGTGCGCCGAAATCTCGAACACACGGGCGTTTTTGCTTTTCGCCTCCATCAGAAAAGCGGCCGCCGCGGCCGGGAATCGAACAGATACGGAAATGCGATGTAGCAGTAAAGGAGTTGCTAATAAGTAACGCGAGGCTTTCGCCTTCATCAAAGGACGTAAGCAGGCTTAATTAACTGCCTCGAGGATTTTGTTTTTGTTTTTTGCTTCAATTAATCATTCCTTACGAATTTGAAAGGTACCGATCATCTAGTCACACAGTTAAAACTATTAATTGGGCTAGTTTCGCCAATTACAAATCTCTGTGCAGATAAAAGGCGGTACATTTGTCGGTTGCGCACTCAGAAATTTTTATCGTCTGGGCGGAGTAGAAGTGCAAAAAAGCTAAGGTGATGACTCGTACTTACCACTTACCACGTGCCAGAACATTCACGGGCAACCCAGCGACACGCATTGATTAATGTTGTTCGCGAGCGAGTTATATACCTCTGGAAGCCGAGTTGAGCAGACGACATCGCGTTGGGCGCCGCAGTCACGTGATATCTCGCTTGCAGTGGCACACCCACGGGGGGTGTTTTGGGGGTTGTAACCCCCCCCCCCCCTCCCCAGATGTCCGTCGACCCAACCCCCTCCACACGTACGCCTCTCCCACCGAACCGAAACCGAAGTTCACCCAGCGCAGTGTGTAGTCTCGGAAGCTTTTATTATTGGACATTCGCAGTTAAATTTCGAAGAAGAATATTGTATTACTAGAGCACGAGCTTTTAGGATTGCGCTTTCAAGACAGTGCGGACCAACTTGCGTATAACTTGAAGTAGTTTAAGAAAAAGAATGAGAAAAAATTTTAGTGACACAAAAAGTGTCCCTGGACAGGAAATTTCTGAATGCTTAAGAATCCCTGGGTTTTTTTAATGATTCCGTAGCCCCCCTGTTGGGTTCGAAACCCTTCGCAACCACTTCAAGAATGTGCGGTTTCATCATTGCCTCTACATTGCACCCTGCTCGACCAAGCGGCGGCGACCACGAGGCGGACATCAGAGCCGAACCAAGCTGAACCTGGCATCACACGAAGTGTTTTCGCTCTGCGAGGAATTCGTGCGAGCGGCCGTGGACATACGATATCCCAACGAATCGCGCGGGGCTACGTGGTCGACAATGCCAGCGCACGCACGTGTGTGTTATGATGCCTTCGCAGGTGGTGTGATGGTGGCGTGATGTTTGCACCACAATGGAAAAGCGCGCCACATTGCGGAGGATCCATTGCAGTGGAGGTGACCCTGTGAATTACGAAGAATGAGGCAAGGACCGTGCAAGACCGCAAGCGACGAATGATCGCCTTGAGAGAGGCGGTTGTGCATCGGATAATTGGCCGGAAGGAACACGGGCCGGACATTTCGTCTGCAGCCAATGGGAAATTCACGAAAGGGAAAGTGCTGTTCTTTGATTGGACTGCAGGGAATCCTTTGTGTTTAGAAAGCCTATATAACCTCTTGTAAATACCCTCTAAATAGAGTAGGAGACGCATTAAACACTCTCTGCTCTCAGATGTCGTGGTTGTCTGATCCTCAAGGTGCCAGCAGATAACGAGTTCGTCTTCATTCCCCATGTCAGCGGCATCCATCTGCCGCTCAACCAGCAAGGCGAACGTAAAGAAGAAAAGGGAAGAACTTGACTGGCGCAGTACGACAGGATCTGCATGGCTGAGCTGAGGACGGCAGAGGACAACGACATCGGCCGAGACTGATGACAACCATCTCCACCTGACTACCGCAGCAACGGGCCAACGAAGCAAGGCTAGTCACCGATTTCCGAGGAGGACGAGTGCCCCGCAAGGCCACTTCAGGCGGGTACCTCTTGATTTCCTGTCGGGCGCAGAGCAATGACAAAGCATTACAACTTGCGAGACAGAGAAAAAGACAACTCGGAAATGAACGGGGACGGGGCAGGAAACTTGCAGGCGTTGGAGGTCACCGACAGCGGCGCGGGGGGTCAGAGTAGTGGCACGTCAGATACGGCGTCGGGACAGCAGCTTGAGCTGCTTCAGCTGCAATTGAAAATTGCTGAGGCGGAAAAAGAGAAGCAGCGCTTGATGTTAGAAAGCCAGCGGCTGAGAGCCCGTAATGGGGCTGAGTCCAACGAGGACGGTGACAGCGTAGCGCTTGGCGGAAGGCCAGAGGAAGACAGACGGCTGAAATTTGCCAGCCTGCTAAAAGGTGTACTGACGCCTATGCCGAACCAAGAGGCACTAGTGCCAATGTGGTTTGAGGACGTCGAGGCAACACTCGATTGTTATGACGTTCCGAGCGAGTGGTGGGCTGGGCTTGTTTTGCCACAGCTGAGCGAAAGGGCACGTGGACTGCTGTGCAGGCTGACAGCGGAGGAAAGAAAAAATTTCTCTAAGCTTAAGTCTAGCATCCTGGACGGTCTCAGGCTTTCGGCAGCGGAGTACAAAAGGTTGTTTTCCGAGTCTAAAAGAAGAGAAAAGGAGTCCTGGGATCAGTTCGCTGTGCGCCTGGAAAACTATTTTGACTATTATGTCGAGAGTTCAAAGGCAAGCACATTCAAAGAACTCAAGCAGCTAGTTGTCGCGGATCGCTTAAAACAATGTTTGAGCCCTGAGGCGAAGGCGCATGTTGTTCGTAATGAAGAGGATGCGTTTTTGTCGCCCAGTGCCGTGGCAAAGCTGGCAGAGAGATTTGAGGAGAGCGAAAGGTCCAGGCCTGCGCAAAGGAAGGCAAGTGTCGAGGAAGGGCAAAAGAAACCTAAAACGCTTGCAGACGGCCCCACGGACGCGAGATGGAAGAAACGTTGTTTTGAATGCAAGAGCACTGATCACTTTGCCAGGGATTGTCCCCAAAGGGGCTTTGTTGCAAAGCAGGGCACTAAGTCAGCAGCGCGTCCAGAAAACAGACCGGTGGTCGCGAGAGTGATGGGGCCTGCATTCGAGTCTACCGTGGGAACGACAGACAGGGTTGGGCAAGATACGCAGCCGAAGCAGCACGGGCTGGCAACGGTTACGCTTAAGAGCTCGGGGCAACCATTTGACGCGGTAGTGGACTCGGGAGCTGAAGTGAGCGTTATCAGAAAGTCTGTTTTACCTAAATACGACTCTACAGGTTCGCAGATAAAGCTGACAGGAGCGTTCGGGCAACAAGTAATAGCGGAGTTGGCCTATGTCCCGCTGACAGCGTCCGAAGGAAGTCCGTACGTAGGATCCGAAGCGGGTCAGGCGGCCGTGCTTTGTGCACTCACGGACAAGCTACTCGAGGGGACTGATGCACTCATCACGCCCAACGATTACGCACAACTTCTCGAGGAAAGAGCGTTTCCAAACGGGGTGCCAGATGAGCGGCCAACAGCCAAAGAAACCGGAGCCGCAGCTGAGGAGGCAGGCGAGACATGCGAGGAGCAACCGGCGACTACATGTGTTCTAATAACCGAGGGCAGCAGCGAGGCCCCTGAGCCGGTTAAAAGCAAACGAGAGGAGTTCCGCGAGGCTCAGGTGGCAGACCCGGCATTGCGGGATGCTTGGGCGCAGGCAAAGGCCGGAACGCATGGCATGCTCGTTCAGGACGAGTTATTGTATCACCAGGAGTCCGTCGCGGGTCGCGCGTGCAAACAGCTGGTGCTACCGTCGCACAGGCACACAGAAGTGCTAAAAATGGCTCACGATTCCCCATGGGCGGGACATTTAGGCGAGCGCAAAACGCTTCAGCGGGTTAAAAGCTCATTCTACTGGCCGCGGGTGTCTCAGGACGTAAAGGAGTACTGTAGATCGTGTCACGAATGCCAGGTGAAATCTCCGGCGAGGCAGAAGGATAGGGTTCCGATAACGCCCTTGGCCAGGCCCAGTGCGCCGTTTCAGACGGTAAATATGGACTGCATCGGCCCCCTGGACCCTCCTTCTGCTAGGGGTCATCGCTATTCCCTTTGCGTGGTAGATTTGCACACCAGATGGCCGGAAGTAGTGTGCCTTCGATCACTAACGGCAAAGGCTACCTGTGACGCGTTACTGCAGATATTTTCTCGGCATGGAGTACCGGAGACAATTTGCTCGGATCAGGGCACCAACTTTACGTCGAGGCTAACGCAAGAGATGTTGCAGAGGTTGGGAGCCACACCCAGGTTTTCCACACCCGATCATCCTCAAAGCAACGGGCTGGTGGAACGCTGGAACGCCACGTTCAAAAGGATGCTTTTCCACATAGTCAGCGAACATGGACGCGAGTGGGATAGGATGATTCCTTTCTTGCTATGGGCCTATCGTGAGGTTCCGCACGCCACTACAGGGCGGTCACCGTTCGAGCTAATGTATGGACGGGTGCCGCATGGACCTCTCTCCATTCTCGAAAAGGCTTGGTCCGGAGACTGGGTTGTACCCGAATCACTGGGTATACCAGCAGCAGAATACCTTTCTAGGCTTAGAAATAGCTTGAAAGAAGCTAGCGAGCAAGCCGCTCGACAGAGCGAGGCCACTCAGAGGGAGTACGTGGGACGCTACAACTTGAGGGCCACGCACAAACAGTTTTTTGCGGGGGACCAAGTACTATGGCTCGAGAAAGACGGAAAAGGCAAGCTAATGGCAAAGTGGAAGGGACCGGTCACTGTTATCGAGAAACTGCGACCGTACAGCTACATGATCGAGCTCGAGGATGGATCGCGCAGAGCTGTTCACGCTAACAAGCTTCGTTCCTACCACACCCGAGTTACCGCAGTAGGAGTAATATTTGAGGGCGACCAAGAATTTGGAGACGTTCCGGTCATACCGTCTAGGACACAGGTGCAGGCAACGCTACATCCAGATGACATCGTGCATTTGGAGTCTGTTCAGCAAAAGCAGCTGCGAGACTTAATCACGAGGCATTCGAGGGTGTTCGCAAACAAACCAGGAACCTGCAGAGTGGGTGTCCACCGAATCAAAATCAAAGCAGGGGAGCAACCGCGACGCGCATATCCTTACAGAGTACCGATAGCGTTAGTGCACGAAGTGGAAAGGCAGGTGGATGAACTCCGGGATTGGGGGTTAATATACCCTGTCGAAAGTCCGCACGCGTATCCACTGGTCTGTGTATCAAAGAAGGACGGCGGCATTCGCATCTGCTGCGATTACAGGAAGCTCAACGAAATAACAGAGGCAAACGCATTTCCCATGAGCGTGCCGACAGATCTCTTATACCAGGTAGCAAAGGCAAAGTACATAACTCTGTTAGACATGTTCAGGGGCTACTGGCAAATACCCCTAGATGAGGACGCGCAGTTGTGCACTGCATTTACCGCTCCGTCGGGCCAGTACGCATGGAAAGTGATGCCCTTCGGCCTGAAGAATGCTACCAGCACATATCAGAGAGTCATCAATGGTATACTAGCGCCACATAGGCAGTACGCTTGCGCATACATTGATGATGTAGCAATCTACTCAGAGAGCTGGGAGGAGCACCTCGAACACTTGGACAAAGTGCTTTTATCGCTGGACAATGCAGGGCTGACGCTTAACGTAAGCAAATGCCACTTTGCACAACAAGAAGTCAAATTCTTGGGTCATATTGTGGGTTCAGGCCGGCACGGGACTGATCCAGAGAAGGTCCGAGCGATTAAGGAGATTCCAGCTCCCGAAACGAAGAGGCAACTTCGTAGTTTCCTAGGTTTGGCAAACTACTATAGAGACTACGTGCCTGAGTACTCCAAAGTCGTTTTGCCCCTAACCAACTTGACTGGCCGACGTATTCCGCAGAAATTACCTTGGGATACACAGGCGCAGGAAGCCTTTGACCAGGTCAAAGATTGCCTAGTGCAGGCTCCGCGCTGCAAGCCCCAGATCCGGGGAAAGAATTTATCCTCGCCACGGACGCATCCGATTGCGCAATTGGTGCGTGCCTAGCACAGCAGGATAACGAAGGCAAAGAGTGCCCTATCGCTTTTTTAAGCAAAAAGCTTAGCCCGGCCCAGACTCGATGGGCCACAATCGAGAAGGAAGCTTATGCGATCATTTGGGCTCTGTCGAAGTTAGAGGCATGGCTTTTTGGGGCCAGAGTCAGGGTGATCACTGATCACAACCCGCTCAAATTCCTAACCTTGACCACACCGCAGAGCGCAAGGCTGACACGCTGGGCGTTGGCGCTACAGAAGTATAACCTGGTAGTCGAGCACAAAAAGGGGCTTCTAAACGCTAATGCCGACGCCATGTCGCGGTTGGTGACTTCCAACGATGACGCATAAACGGAAAGCAAGGCAAAGGGCGCATGTATGCTTTGTCATTGCATGCGCGAGGCAGGGTGAATGGGGTGCAAGCCGTGAACAGTGCCTCACGTGACAAGCCGAAGGCCATTTGTGAACCCGTGGTTGTATGTGGTGTGTGTATGTTGCATGCCTAAAATGCAGTGCAACACAGTTGGAGGGGAGGTGTTGGGTTCGAAACCCTTCGCAACCACTTCAAGAATGTGCGGTTTCATCATTGCCTCTACATTGCACCCTGCTCGACCAAGCGGCGGCGACCACGAGGCGGACATCAGAGCCGAACCACGCTGAACCTGGCATCACATGAAGTGTTTTCGCTCTGCGAGGAATTCGTGCGAGCGGCCGTGGACATACGATATCCCAACGAATCGCGCGGGGCTACGTGGCCGACAATGCCAGCGCACGCACGTGTGTGTTATGATGCCTTCGCAGGTGGTGTGATGGTGGCGTGATGTTTGCACCACAATGGAAAAGCGCGCCACATTGCGGAGGATCCATTGCAGTGGAGGTGACCCTGTGAATTACGAAGACTGAGGCAAGGACCGTGCAAGACCGCAAGCGACGAATGATCGCCTTGAGAGAGGCGGTTGTGCATCGGATAATTGGCCGGAAGGAACACGGGCCGGACATTTCGTCTGCAGCCAATGGGAAGTTCACGAAAGGGAAAGTGCTGTTCTTTGATTGGACTGCAGGGAATCCTTTGTGTTTAGAAAGCCTATATAACCTCTTGTAAATACCCTCTAAATAGAGTAGGAGACGCATTAAACACTCTCTGCTCTCAGATGTCGTGATTGTCTGATCCTCAAGGTGCCAGCAGATAACGAGTTCGTCTTCATTCCCCATGTCAGCGGCATCCATCTGCCACTCAACCAGCAAGGCGAACGTAAAGAAGAAAAGGGAAGAACTTGACTCCCCCCTCCCCCCTACGGCACGCCTGCATAGCCCACGCTAAACACCAAATAGTCGCACAATTTTCGTAGGGCCAGATTGTACCACTTCCTGAACTTCTGTGCGGAACTTCCATCACGAGATTTGAATCATTCGTCGCCTTCTAGAAAAAAGAACGCTGAAATTTCCTATAGTATTGTCGAGCTTGCCTTCTGGCCTCAAATCAAATCTAACAAGATCAAGATCGAAGTTGTTTTATTTCATTTGAAAGCTTAAACAACTGTTTTTCCTTCAATACTAAGCACAATGTACGAGCCCTCCCTCTCCCGTTGAATAAAAAGAAGTTCGGTTTTCCTTTATATATATCGCCTGAGTTTGTAACATTATAGTGAGGGAGAGAGCAACGCTTCATGCGCAGTTACGAAAACCTGTGATCACGGATAACAATGATGTTTTGTTGAATAGGCTTTCAGTAATATGTGTTAATTTGACTGTTCAGTGCAAATTGTGCCAGCCTATACGAACAGAGTTCGTGCTTTACTCTTGGCTTGACTTCACCAGTGAAGAAGGCATGTATTTCCTCCCCACCCTCATCTCCCGTCATCGATTCCCTTCCTTCCAAGTCGACTTCCAAACTTCGGTCCGGAGCTTCGGGAAATGGCAAAAGGCTTCGCGTATCTTCTTTTTTTATGTGAAGGGGCATCCATTATTACATTCCTTCTGCATGCGAATTGTATAGGTTATGGCGGCTGAATAATAAAAACTCGGCTGCTCTTTATAGTTTTATATATTTTATTCTTTGTGGTTATTTATTTTTATTTTTTGTATTACTTACGTTTGTCTTTATATTTGTTCTTTTACATTTATATATTATCATATTTTATATTTGTTGTGAAAATTTCAAACCCCCCCTAGACAAAATCCTGGGTGCGCCAATGCTCGCTTGCGCTATAGGTGTTTCACAATCCTGCAATTTAAACGTAATATTTGTAACAACTTAGATATGTGATACAAGTTTTCTTGGTATACAGTCGAACACGGATATATCGAACACGGCTATATCGAATTATTGTCTATATCGAACTCATAAATTATCCCCTTGAAAATTCTGCGTAAAAGTATAGGAATTCGTACGTTTATATCGAACCGTATTTTTCCTGACATTGCGTATATCGAACGCCGCGTGACCTGGAAGGTGGTCTTCGGCGATCGCTGCACCCCCGATTGAGGTTTAGGAGGATGTGGATTAATGCGCGGGCATGGCGAAGAATGGCTCGCGGAACTAATCCCCCCTACCGGAACGAATTTGCGCTTGCCCAGTCGGGCCCCGCTACCGGCCGCCGTAGCGTTAGCGGACGGAGCCCGGTATGCTAAATCTCTCTAGGCACACAAGCCCGAACGCTCGGAAAATGTGACAATGCCAGGTAGGAATGCCCCGACTGCGCACGTCCTTTTTTTTTTTTTTTTTTTTGCGGCTGCGTACGTTCCCCAGCTTGCCGAAGAAGGGTTTTTTTTCTCTCTCTCTCTGGGTCTGTCTTCGCCGATGTCGTCTCAGGAAAGGGAAGAGGGAACGAAGGCGCCGGCGGCCTCCTTCTTTTGCATTTTGCTGCTGTTGCTGCTGTTTGGCGAGTTGTCCCGCACCTTTCGGAGATCACTGTTTCTCTCGGAGATGACCATCGCGAGCGCTTTGTTGGAGTCTGTGAAGAGAGCCTTGGAATTGTTACCTTCAAAGTTCTTGTGGTACGGGCGCGCTGTTCTTCTTTTGCGTGCGTGTTGTACATGGTGTGCGAAGGCGCAGCGTACTGCTGGAATTTTCTGGTTGTGCAGCCTCGAGAAGATCGAGACCAGCCTCTTTAATTTCATTTCCAGGACGAAGAAGCAGGCCAAGATCAGCTATTTTTTTTCACAGAAATAAAGCGTCCTGTTGCGTCGTGAGTGCGGAATTAGTTGTCATTCTTGAATGCGACGATCGGTAAGTGATCGTCCGCCATAGGTGAGGTCTCAGAGCCCATATTTTTTATATCGAATTTTTCATATATCGAACTATTTCGCGATCCCCTTGGAGTTCGATATATCCGTGTTCGACTGTATATTGTTGTTTTACTCAAGAATAAACACCTTACTTGCATCACGCGACTTCCGTAACGCAAGGTATTTCAGACCGAAAGTAGTGACCAAAATTTCATGCCTCGTACACCCCCCCCCCCCCCCCCCCCAAGACGGACTTCGACACCCCCCCAAACTCCCACCGCCACCCCAATCGAAATTTTGCATAAACCCCTGCTCGTAGGCTCGTACACATGACGAAACGGGTGTCCGGGGGTCGTCGCGACGCCGGCGATGGTGCGATGCGCAAGTGGTGCTTTTCTCCTTACCTGTGCACAACTACGCGATTATAAGGTCATCTGCTGTTCATTATAAAATGGGGTAGATTTTTGCAACCCGTGTGAAAAAGGATCGCTACATTTAGCTAAATTAGTAGTGCTGTTTTTTTGATGGGCGCTTTCCTAAGCGGCGTGTATGACGTTTTACAGTGCACTTTTCGCCCACATTATCAGCTTTTTTCCCGCATGAACAACTTCGTTTGCCCCTCATACTGTTCTGTTTCAGCGAGCGGTCAGGAGCGCTCGCTGGAGCTACCTGCATCGCGCGGGTGGTCTCCGCGGCTGCGTCAGCGCGCGTGTGGCTCGCGATCGAGGCGCGTTTTTGCGCGCAGAAAACGCCCCATACCGGTCACGTCGATGCCCGCGTAGACGATTAAGCTCCGACAAACAGAAACTGCAAATGGAGCTCTACCCATGGCGGGGCACGCGAAAATCAACGGAGAGGTCTGCCGCGGCGTGATCATGGTGCACGAGGACACCTAGACTAGACCCTCAAATCAGCGGTCCAGTGGCGGGAAGGGGAGATGGCCTAAATCCGCAAATTGGGAAAATCAGCAGTGGCCCTCATCACCTTCATGCGCCGGAAAGTGCCACGGTACGTATACATTATAACAGTGTCGTCACCGCGTGGTGCGCGATATACAAGAACACCATCCCGGCGTGCTTCCGTTGCGGAACTGGTCATCGGGCTGAACTCTGCCCCACTCCGAACGAGAAACGCTGCGGCCATTGTGGCTAAGTGGGCGCCACCGCGGACGGCGGTATGGCCCCACATATCAATGC
This sequence comes from Haemaphysalis longicornis, assembly GCF_048455015.1. Taxonomy (NCBI): domain Eukaryota; kingdom Metazoa; phylum Arthropoda; class Arachnida; order Ixodida; family Ixodidae; genus Haemaphysalis; species Haemaphysalis longicornis. Next base: position 258,263,448 of record NW_027526203.1, read on the forward strand.
AAGACCTGCCTCATCTGCGGTGACAGTCACCTCACAGGATCTCACGCCTGCACAGGAAAATTCAGGCGAATCCAGCACGTATGTGGTCCCGAAATCAACCAAAACCGCCCCCCGGGCCAGCGGTGAAAATAAGCGACGCGGAGCGAGCCGTGGAACGGCTGCAACATGCGGCCGAGCACCAGCCAGCCAGAAAAAAAAACACAGCAGCAGCTCAAGACAGCACGGGACCAGGGCGCTCCTGCACTCAGCAGCAGTGATTCCCCTGCCACGGCCGCTGCGCTCTCATCCAGCGGCCGTGCCCCTGCTCTCGCAAACGGCGGCGGAGCTACGTCATCTCCAGACGCGGCGCCCCAAGCAAAGATAAACAAGGGGGCTCTTCGATTTACCGTCTCGGACTCACCGCGGGTAGCCCGCGGGTAGTCCGAGGATTCCCCGAAGTCATAGGGATACATGGAAAAATCGAATGCCGGGCTGCTTCTCGGGGAGTCCGCGGTGAGCCCGAGACTAAATCGAAGAGCCCCAATGTAGGCATGCAGTTGGGTCGGGGTCGCCTCTCGCTCTCTGGGCACTCCTCCCTTCCCCGAACTGAACGAACTTCGCCAGAAGCTAGCAGCGCTCCGGGCAGAAAACGCGAAACTAATAACTAAGATATCTGCACTGGAGGAGGCGAATAAGTCCGCTCCTTTGCCTCTGCCGTCATTACCGTCCCCGGTGGAGATCCCTGCAGTCGAGGCGCCCATGGGCGAAGTCATAGTCCTCCACGAGGAGGATGGTACACGACCGCGGTGATTCACGAGGGAATGCAGGTGGACGGCCTCTTGTTTAAGGCCCCTAGTGCAACGCATGCCAAAGAAGTAACGATCGCCCTCGCAGCTTCCGACGGTTCGTCTAAATTCATCCTATCCGATTCGCGAGGAGCGTGCCGGAATTTCAAGCTGCGTTGGATCACCACCACCGCTCAGGCAATACTTCGAAGAGCTTGTCGGGACAAGGACCCCACCTTCTGATATCTCGTTTGGACTCCAGGTCACCAGGGCTTACCAGGGAATGAGGCTACTCTGCCGCCCGCGCACTTAACCACCGGGCACCTGGCATAATCCCAGAAGACCCAGAGCCAGATAGTTATCTCCGCCATATACAGGGACAAACATCGTCTATACCCGTCCCCCCTCAGGGGGTTAGGCAAGGCCAACGAGCGAACACTTATCCGCCTCTATACAAATGCGCTGCTGTGCCCGGCCATCATGAAACACTTCGACCCTTCTTTCACTGGCCTCTGTCAGTACTGTGGGGAGGTGGCCGACACCTACCACATGGTATGGGCATGTCAGAGAAACCCTTCCCTTCCCCCTAATCCCCACCCCAAAAGAGAGGACTGGGAGGCGGCCCTGCTGGGCTGCCTGGACCTACCGGCTCAACAGGCCTTGGTTCAGCGTGCTTGGACAGCGGTCACGACCAATGGGGTCCCCAAATAGGGACTCCACCTAGTTTTGTGAAGAGGGTGCTATCCAATAGGGACGGCTCTGTCCAAGCTACCTCTCTGTAATATATATCAGTTAATAAATGTTCACATCCATAATCCATCCATCCCAGCCGTGTATGCGCGCCACGTTTTTGTTTGTAGGAACTGCTCCATGTGGTTAACACGACATTTTAATCACAAATTTGAATGTAGCGAAATTTCTATACGAGTTTTACCGACTTCGTTACATCGAGATTTAACTGTACAACATGGCGGCGCGCACACCATCAGCATATCCGTTCAGCAATAATGCTTTTCGCATTCACTACATCATAAGAACAGCTTAGGTGTCGTAGAATTTTTCATAGCACCAAATTGATTTACTGTTAGCTGCTTTTTTTGCCGCATTACCAAAAAGTTAGTTTTGCTTCTATAGTTGCATTTAACTTTATTGTGATGTTTCATGTCAACGCGTCATCCAAAACATCATTTAGCGTGTGTGCTACTTTGTGCGTTTGTAAATTTGCTAGGCTTCAGAGCATGCACAGAAGATTCAGAGCACGGGCAACACAGATTTCTTGTGGTTGACCTTCCCAGTGCTTGCGTTGTTCCTTTCCGCGATCACTAGGTGCATGCCCCGGCCTAGATGCAGGCACTAGATGCATGCACTGCAGCAGCATGCATTCCTGTTTATACAGCTTTGTCCAATCCCCCCTGCAGGTATGTGCAGCTCTGTGGGTATGTTTCACTTTGCTAGAATAGCAGCAGTAACCCTCAGGTATGCGTAGGAGCACCAGAGCTTTGGCCTAACATTTCGCTTTGATGTCTCCCGATGTCAACCACCACCCACAGCAGTGTGTTTTTTTTTTGGTTTTTGTGAGACATTGCATGCCCTACGACATTCATTGCAACATTGCACCCGTTTCGCGCAGAAATGGGAGGGCTGGTGCTGGTTTCCCCATATCCGCCGCTGGAGATCTGGAAGTCTCCCAGGATGGAGCGCTAGGTGTGCCCTGGAGGAATTCCGCATGCACGTGGTTTGAAGATCTCGACATGTCCATAACAGGTGTTTAGAGTCCGTTTTTGAAGCAGGGAGTGTACAAGAGAGACACGTGTCTGAAAACGCTGTGGGATAGCGGGAGGGCAAAAAGTGGGTCATTACCATTTGAACGCGAAGGCTCAGCAGCTGAAATGCAATGAGTACAATGGGTACCTTTTTAAATGGGCACTGGTGGGCAACATTAAGACCTCAAAAGCGTGACGTTGGGCCTAACATTAGGTAACATCAAAGTAGAGCCTTCTGACATGAAAAGACAGCAGCGTCATTGTAAATCGAACTGTGGGTGCTGGTTGACGACGTATAGACCTCAAAGTGTGACGTTAGGCCCAATGTCTGGCTGTCTCATACCTGCATCGCCCCTCGATCCCTCCACTCCGCATTATCTTAACAAAAGAGAGTTATAAACTGGAAAATGCTGAAAGCAGAGCGCGGAGGCATTATCGTCTATATCGCTCCTGTGCCAGCGTCTCTGCCCAATGCTTGAAAGCAGCTTCAGACTGGATTTGCGGGGCTCCTTATAGGCTCTCTGAAAGCTATCCGAACACCACAGGCAGCCATCATGCGAAATAGAGTTTTCACACAACGGTAGTGCATGCAGGGCATCACAATGGCTGCCCGGTCGTTCTGGCATACAAGACAACATTACATCCGATACAGCCACGAGCGTAGGCCACTTCCTATGTAACATGGCTTGCTTCCTTTTTCTCAAGAGGACAGCAATGCCCTTGTAGTGTCTTTGACTGGATAGACTGTGCAAATGTTTCAGTGGTTGTATCCTCACTGTAGGTACTCATCTACGCATACCATTGACTCCAGTTGCGAATTCCACTTTCACGCAGTGTGAGCAAAAGGACTGAAGGAGTGCCACACCATCTTTGCCTCAATGCTTTGTACACCCGCAGCTTCAAGTTTAGGACTGGGTGGGACGATTTACCGCTGTGCCTGAAATGCGCTGTTCGCGAGAACATAGACCATTTGTTGAGCATCTGTCTTCGATTTGGTGTGCACTTTTATGCCCCTCCCCCCTCCCCTCCTCTTTGGAGAGCATGCCTTGTAATTTCAGTATTGAAGGTACCCCAGACCTTGAGGCCTGAGATGAGAAGCTGAATCCCAGCAGCAGACGCACACCTCAAATCTTCTGTAACAACCCGAATCTCAGTAACTCCTCGAGCATTCACAATGACCACGCAGTGAATCTTAAGGGTTTAAAACACTACATAGGCAGCCACGTACTGCATGCACCTATTGTGGCATTGGTACAGCCTGGGACACGAGATTCTCCCACACATGAACAGCCTGCAGGCACTCCTTACCCATGCTGCTGTATTACAGTGCGCCCTTGGAATGGGGGAAAAAAGGAGGCAAACAGGAGAACGTGGGAGGCTCTGTGCTGTAGGGTTTCTTTTTTATTTAATCCGTGTGCTGTATTGGCAGTAGATTGTCCATTATTTTCCTAGGAGCTTGCGACGAGAACAGTGCACAAACGGGTGACCAGTGAGGACCAAGGTGCAGTACAGCTGGGCGCCGGCCGGTCCTTTGTCTTTTCGCAGTCACGTATACACAGCATACACACACACACACACACGCTCACACGTAGCACATTCACACTCGCGCGCTTACAGCAGGCCCTCACTTGCTTGGTGTGAGGGAACCGAGGAACATGTGGAAACAGAGGCAGAGGAAAGGAACTAGTGGCGAGACAGTGGCCGTCTTACTCCCTGTGGACTAACACAACATGTTTTTTACGTGTCCTGCATCTTAAAAATGTAATGGCATGCACAAACTCTTTTGTGAACTCACGAAAACTAAAATTCCAATTTTCGAGACACAGACAGAGTGGATAAAATGTCGCAAAACAACATGTTTCCCACATGCGCAACACTCTTCAAAGCAAGCCACGAACAGCACGTACTCTTATCTTCATACTTTGCAGTAACTGAGAATGGCAATTCATTGTTACCTGTAATTTATGTGAGCACGTTTCAGCCACATTCATTACACCTGATGAGTAAAATTTAAATATACGAATGTGGGATATTGCAACAGTATTGCAAAAGCTACTCAAAGCCAGATCATGGCTTTTTACGTACCATCTGGAGCATTGCACTAATTGGTGCCTTTATACTAAATATTCAAACTGTTTTAGGCAACTTCAACTGTTGAGTCGTATCAAGGGTCTTTATTATTTTTTGCATAACTTCATCATCTGTGGGAAAGATGTGAGTATTTAGAACTGGCTATAACTTGCACATTGTTTCAGATGAGCCTAATTGCGGCATTCAGTGCAGAGTTCAGACAAGTGACTGCATGGCAGTATAGAGTTCACAATATGTGTAAGGTATATATGGGCATTAATATTATGTCAAAAAGATCCTGTTGAAGAGGACAACTGCATGAGCCATGATGGGACGCGTGCTAGCTCTGCTGGCATATTGGGGCGAGGCAATCGGCGGTAAACAAGAAGCTGCTTAGTGGCCCGTTTGAGCCAGCTCTGCTCTTGCCTGCACTGCTCACCAACGAGTTTTCTGCAGTAATGCATGTTTACACTGAAGAAGCCTCTAGTTCAATTATTTTGGCAAGCCCTCAGATGCTTTCAGTATCAAGCAAAGTAGTAAAACCTGAGAGAGAATTTGCCCCAGCTACTTGTTGCACACTGCCTGTGAACAAACATTCACTAGTCAGAGAGAAAGTGAACATAATTCAAACATATGCATCAATAGCAGCGTAAGCACTCAATCCCTAACAAAAAAGACTGCCAAAGTGTTGCTTCTGAGCCAAAACGATTTTTTAGAGCAAATTCACTCCTTAACCAAAATTTACGGTTCTAAAACATCCTCATCTTGCTGTACCCCCAGTTTTATTTTCTTGACTTTCATATATAAGCAGCTGGCGACAATAAACACATGGATGTTTTAGCCACATATTAATTTTTTATAGCATGCGTACAACGGCAGCTGCTGCTGCTTAGCATTATGTGTTCACAGCCTTTTTGTTGTCTTCTGCGTTTAAGTTTGCGAAAAAAACAGCTTATCACAGAGTGCTTCAGCTTTATCGCTTGCTTTGAGTACGTTACAAAGTGCTCTTGGTAGTAAAGAACATCAGTTCAGGATACCGCACTGAGAATTCAGATTATCCCGAAGATGTTTCCTGCACCCTGTACACAACGCATCAGTAGGAGCAGAGGTAAGCGCTAGGTTCTGGAATTGCATGGTCCCTGACACTTTTGTTCAGTATGCACAAGCTTATTATTGAGATGCTATTTACAAGAAGCTTGCAATTCTAGGAGGGAGCATGACACCACTGCCTGCAACACTGTGATGACAGAAGAAACAACTGACAAAAGAGTGACAAGAAAACTGAAGTCTTGCGGTATTGCCATGAATACAATCTTAACGGCCTCATTGTAACATCCATGACCTGAGGTGCTTGGCATGTTTTCTTCATTTTTACCTGACAGAGCTAGAAAACCTGGTAAGACAGGAACCCTTCCAATGCATCTGCCTACTGAAGGCAGAGAGGGACAGAGCGTTTGAACAACAATTGTCGTCTTGAACAACAATTTTCTGGAAATTTCGAAATATTCATGCCAGAACAATTATTCACATTGCAGTAGTTGGGCCTCATTCTGTGAAACCAATAGTGAAAGTTCCTCCAATACCGGTGTGTGGGGTGAAAAGTTTGTAGTATTGCTTTTATGTGCGTACTGTTCCAGGAACAAATATTGCCTCTACTTGGATTGCATGTTCAGAAAAATTCAAAGCCTTCTAAGAGTTGGCTTTCTCAAGCTTCAGCATTTTCAGTTGTCTCACCAGGTGGGTGTGGTGCATTCTCAGACTTTCACAATAAGATATATAAATAAGGGCAGATTCGTCAAGTATGAAATATTGCCATAGTCTCAAAGTGAATTCTGTACAGGGGTTGAGCGTGTTATCACATGGAAGATGAACAAAAAAAGAGACAAATGTGACCTTGAGTGTTGTCTGCAGTAGGACAATCTCATGACAATGAGCTGCTCAACCCATAGCATGCTTCAACACCAATTGACATAGGTACAAGAGAATAGCTAGACAACTAGATTATACTTGATAGGGAAAACTTCATTTTAGCACACTTTTTTTTGCTTCAGTTTCACTCAAAAGTGTGAAAAGCATTCCACCAAGAAGCATTCCTGGTGAGACATGTATGGCAACTCTCGTTACAATTCAGTAACAAAAAAATAAAAACAAAACGCGATCTAATGACTTTCATCGCTATTCCCACAGTGTACCAATAGCACAAAAGCATAGTGTGTGTCTATAAGTACGTGCACATTGAAAATCCACTAAAATATTACAGCCTGTGCGGAGTGTATTTATATGGCGCAATGCGCCCTCTTTTGAAGTGCTTCACGTAGGCGCTGTTATACTTTGGTTGGTTGTATGTACAAAGGAAGGTAAGCAGTCCACACACTCAATTGAGTGACAAAGGGAGAAACGTCTCATGGCACAAATGGAGAGATGCAACAGGCTTTGTGTCAGTTGAGTGCCATTAAATTGCCCATGCCGACTGTTGGCACAGCACTCAATTCAGGAGGGCGAGCACTTTAGTTTCTTCCATTGGCAACCATGAGGAGCTCAGGAAGAGCTTTGCCCAATGCTTTCAGGTATATCTGCACGCACCTTTCCCATTCGGGCCCTGGGCTTGCGAGGTGCCCTGCTATGTGCGAGCAGGAGAACGGGCAACTGGCAAGCCGAGAAAGATGCACGCACACACACAGTGGGTGCTCCACCATTCTCTGCTTTGCGTTGACATACTGCAAAAGTCCACAGGCACTGTCACCTGATTCACCCACACATTGCAAAGGTCCATGAAGGAACGACACAAAACCGCTTGTCCTGTGACAGTAGCTCTGACGTACAGCTTGCCTCACATTTCCTGCGCCTGCCTTCTGGCCCGTGCCACTTGCACTGTGGCATTTCGTGGGCGAGCCTGTCCTCACAATGCCACACCATCACAATGCAGACGATGCACGTGCGCATGAGAACAGGTGCAATCTCTTCTGGGGCCTTACGCACATTGATGCCACTGAGGAAGGGGAGTCAAAGGAGGGGAAACGGCACTCGGCGGTGGTGTCACGTGACGGCGGTGCCAGCGACGCACGACGGGGCGAGGCCAGGTGAGCACAGGTGGCTCATGACTCTGGAGTGTATCCGAGGTTCTTCCGCTGGAGGAACAGGTGGATTTCCCTAAAGTTTGGCCTCTCCGAGTCGTTGCGCTGCCAGCACTCGCGCATCAGGTCGTAAATCTCGCGTGGGCAGTTGGGTGGCTGCGGGAGCTGTGACTGCAGGCCATCATTGTGGTAGAAGTGGCTCACGTTCTCGATGACCTGCTCGTCGCTCAGCGAGGCAAACGGCTGCTGGCGCGCGAATGTGAGGATCTCCCAGAGGGTGACAGCAAATGCCCACACGTCACTCTTGGTGGTGAAGGTACCCTGCGTAAAAGTTAAAAAGAGCCAGTTGGGTGTGAGCACAGCAGCCAGCATTAAAACACACACACACAGGTTGACCAAGAACTCCAAAAGATGGCAGCGGAAAATGTCTTGTATAATACCCTGACCTATTCCCTAAACAATCATGTTACTCCATGTCCTGACCTATTCCCTAAACAATCATGTCCAAGCCCTCTGTTTTCACAATTCTCCATGGCAATTATCTGCTTACATTGTCATATGCTCCTTTGAAATGTAAAAATTCCACCCGTAATAGACTACCTTCGGCCACCAATATTGCAATACACTGTGTTAACACCAACAGGCTCTTCTTTAAATGTCTGCCTCGTCTAAATTCATTCTGCAGTTTCTTGATGATTTCATTAACTTCTATTCCTACTCAAAGTCCTGCTTTAACAGCCTACGTTATGGCCTTACACAGAACAGGTGCCACTGTAAGCGGCCTGTATGATGTGAAACTGGTGATGTGATGTGGTGTTATCTTTTCATTTTATAATTTTGCAACGCTGATACTCCAGCATTTTCTTAGCTTCACTGTACAAATTTTTCTTATGCATTTATCAATGCTTCCTTACTTCATGGTTCCGGTAGCTACATGAGAACCTTGTGTGGCATAGGTGCTTTCTGGATGTGGACCTTCTCCTTTGTCCTTTTGCTGGCGAGGTTGTTGAAATTTATTTTTCTAGGTGTCCAATGCTATTCAGTGTTTAATTATAATGTATAATTATCCAATGTTATTCAACCATATGACATGTTTAAATGGGACATGTTAAATGACATGTTTAAATGGGACACTGAAACCATGCAAATTATCCCGCGTGCTCAGCGCAGTAGCAGCACCAACGGTCGGTAACTGAGTGCGCAGCGCAGAGGCAGCAGTAATGGATCGCAATGAACTAGTATCCAAACCAAAGAAAAAGCCTTCCACTGCCTGAATATAAATGCGCGCAGTATTGTGAATAAATCAGCGGAATTAGAAAGCGTTGCAGTCGCCTACAAACCGCATATCATTATTTTATCCGAAACTTGGCTCCACCACGACATCAGTGATGTGGAAGTAACACCCCCCAGCCTACAACATTTTTTGAAGCGACAGAGACACCCGCGGTGGGGGTGTTGCAATATTATTCAAAGATTCACAGCAGCTATCTAGGTTACCAAACGTCGAAGGTATTGTATGTGTGGTTGCAAAAGTAATGCTAAAAGAACTAAGTTTCATCATTGGCGCTTTTTACCGCCCTCCAAACAGCGACGACGTTTTTGTAGAAACTTAACGAATTTTTGTGTTGTTATCCTTCAAGTAACCTTCTACTCGCTGGTGATTTCAATGTACCCTCTGTAAACTGGGAGAGTGATTTTCCTGAAGCTCGTACTGCTGCTGAGCCCTTTGTTGATCTAATCTACTACATGACCTAAAGCAATTAGTAAAACTGCCAACACACATTCAAAATGGAGTAGAGTCAATTCTAGATCTTTTTCTCGTAAGCAATAGACTTCAACAGCGAAAAATTGAATATCGAAGTCGTTGAAGGTATATCAGACCATAAGATGGTAAATTTGACCATGCAATTTAATTGGGGTCCTAAAGTCGAGCCAGTCAAACGCACTTTCCCAGTGTTCTCCCGTGCCAGTGATGTAGATGTACTGGACGCATTTGATAGTTGGTTTCCGTCTTTTGCGGTTCAATGTCAATCGCACAGGTACTCTGTTGAACACATGTGGTGCACATTTAAAAACCTGGTTCATGAGTGTATACGTAGCTTCGTTCCCACCAGGAATAAAATATTGCAGAAGGCTAACCCTTGGAAGAATAAAGAAATTGTGCACCTCGAACGAAAACTAAAAAAGGCAAGAAAGCAACATAAACAGTCCTTTACCTTGGCTAACCAAGCAAAGATATGTGAACTGTGTACCCTCCTAAGCGATAAAATAAAGAAAGCCAAGGAATTTTATCAGAGAGTGACATTACAAAACTTTATGCTTTCTTCCCTAAACAAGTTTTGGTGCTATTTCTCTCCCAAGAAAGAGTTCATTTCAAACCCTCAGGTTAACAATGATAGTATTCGTGACAAACCTGAAATCGCAGAAGCTTTAAATCAATACTTCTGTTCTGTCTTTACGAAAAACGATAGCACCACGCCAAGGTTTAGTTTCTATGAGAATTTATCACCCATAGGAAACGTGTGCATAACTGATCAGGAAGGTGTGTTTTCACTTTTACTCAAACTAGATGTTAAAAAATCATCGGGCGTGGATGAAATTCCTAACGCATTTCTTGTCAGCTACGCAGAATGGTCTGCCAAATATTTAAGCCTTATATTTAATAAATCACTTGCTTCCGGTGAACTTCCTGAGGACTGAAAGTGCGCTAAAATAACGCCCATACCAAAAGGAACTGAAAATCGCTCTATGATAATATCATACCGACCCATTTCTTTACTCGGCGCATGTGTAAAAGCACTCGAGCACGTGATATTCAAACATATTTCCCATTTCGTCGACCAGAACAATATTATAGACAATCGACAACACGGGTTTCGTCAGGGGCTGTCAACTATCACGCAGTTATTAGAGACCGTTCACGATTTCGGTACAATACTAGATGAACAGGGTCAAGTCGATGTAATCTTTCTAGACTTCAAAAAGGCGTTCGATCGCGTGTCACACTCAAAGTTACTTATCAAGCTCAGAGCAATACTCAAAAATGAATCTTTGCTGGCCTGGATTAAATCTTATCTTTCCTTCCGGCGTCAGACTGTAAGCGTGGATGGTGTTTCGTCAAGCACTGCCACCGTAGAATCAGGCATTCCACAAGGTTCTGTTCTCGGGCCCGTTTTCTTTTTACTTTTTATTAATGATACAGCTCGCGATATCCCTATTAAGATAAAGCTGTTTGCAGACGACTGCATTATCTATCATGCAATCCATAGCCATAGCGATCAGGCCCTCCTTGATGAAGCTCTAGGTAAAATACAAAATTGGAGCACCACGTGGCAGATGATTCTTAATTTAAAGAAAATGGTAGCCCTGACAATCACACGCAAGAAAACTCCGTTGTCATTCACATATAGCATAAACAACCATGTGATCTCGGCAGTTACAAGCTATAAATACTTAGGTATCATGATAACATCGGATCTCAAATGGAATCAACACATTACATACATTCAGAAAAAGGCAATGCAGAAGCTAGGTTATTTAAGAACTCTAGGAAAATCCACTTATGATATAAAACTTCTAGCTTTTAAAATTTAAATCAGGCCTCTACTGGAGAACGCCTTGGTCATATGGGACCCACACAGTGTAACCAACATTTCAAAACTGGAGAACGTTCAAAGAAAGGCTGCAAGATTTATTTTTAATTCCTACAGTAGACTCGCGTCCCCTACAGCGCTTTTGCATACCGTGAATTTAGAAAGTCTCGCAGTTAGGCGCTACCGTGAAAGATTAAAAACATTTTATTTGCTTTATCACCAGAAATTTGGAATTGACACCAGCTCATACATGACCCCGTTCATTCGTCGGCAGACACGCTCGCACCACCCAACAAAAGTCAGCGATTACGCATGCAGAACTAAATCTTACCAAAATTCTTTTTTTCCCCGAACAGCACACGAATGGAACCTGTTGCCTGCACATGTTGTACAATGCCCGGATGTCTTATCATTTATGCATGTGCTCCCAAACCCACCGAAATGTACTTGATTTGTGCTTGAATGATTTACTTTTTTTTCTTTGTTGTGCTGCTTCCTTTCGTTGTATCGCCCACTCCTGCTTAAAGCCTTGCCCCAAGGCTAGCAGTACTCCTTTAAATAAATAAATAAATAAATAAATGAGGGAACACCACTCCTCCTATTTGTCTAACCTCCTGATTTATTACTGCATGCAACTATTAAATGCAGAATGCTTGGGAGCATTTAATCTTGTGTTAGCATGTCATGGACACTACATTTTCTATACAGTACATGACATAACGCAAAAAAACAGTGTCTCTCCTGTTTGCTTGTTCATTTTTTTGTAGAGCACAGCCCCACTCACCATGAGTACGCTCTCCCAGGCCATCCATCGAATGGGCAGCATGGCGCGGCCCTCGATGCGGTAGTAGTCGCAGGCATACAGCTGCCGGCTCATGCCAAAATCGGCTATCTTGATGGTGAACGCGTTGCCCACCAGACAGTTCCGTGTTGCCAAGTCCCGATGCACAAAGTTGAGGGACTCAAGGTATTTCATCCCGGATGCTATTTGGGTCGCCATGAAGATCAAGCTTCCATAACTGTTGGCGGGAAGGAACAAGCAAAGAGTCTGGTGAACACACTGGGTACATTGGATGCCTACAAAGTACTGGTAGCAGCGGCAAGTCCACACAATGTGTGAGAAGATATCTATGTTTGGCAGTCACAAGGAAACAGACCTGGACAAGAGATTCAATATCATGGCATCAGTTCGCAGGTGAGTCGCGACTTCTTTGCTTAGCTCCGCACAAGAGGCCTGATATAGCTTGTATGACATGCGCACAATGCTAACACATTTTTCGCATCACCTTAATATCGTCACAGCTATTTGCTTTAAAAAGTGTAATACGTATATAGGAGCCCTTGATGCTGATCACAGCCCCCTGAAACCAAATTCAGGTTCGCAATTTCATTAATATACAAAATTTCTACTACACACCTACTACTGTGAACTCTTCTTTGAGTCTATGAGTCAAAGTTCTTGAGCTCTCCTGAGCTCGTCGATCTGTTATTTGTTTAGATATATGGCCCCTATTTTAGTTAAAATCACAAAATTTCATGCAGCACATTTGCTGCAGATGCTACAAAGCTGGAGCTGGCAGGCATTTGTCTGTCTTCAAATTGACAACACTCGTACTGGTTTTATTACAAATCAACATATACAGTCTATGCTTGTTACAACAGATCCAGCAACAACAGACTTCCAGTTACAATAGGCTATTTCTGTTTGTTTGTTTGGCCATCCCACATTTTAAATGGAACCCACTCCGCATTATACCGGACCCGGCTATAACAGACATTTGGCTACAACAGACTAAATTTGGGATGAAAAATTGTTTTGCAAGAGCATCAATACTGGAGTTATGCGGTACCGATATACCTTTTTTGTTTACTTTGGCGAGAAATAACTACATTGTCTGGCAACATCATCGGCACAGAATGGGTCGCTGGCATGGCCAAGCCAGGCCAGTGCCAGTGCAAAGTGGCCATTTTCTTCTTTGCGCGACCAGCGACACAGTTGGGCAGAATGGCTGGTTGCAAGAAAAAGCAGATTTCGCTCTCAGATAAGAGAAACATCATTAGCGCTGGCGATAATAGAAGCAAACAGACAGACATCGCGAGAAGAATGGGCCTGTCAAAGCATACAGTAAATTCGATTGTGAAAAACAGGGACTCCAGTGATGAGTTCCAGGAAAAGCGCATTCGAATGCGGAAAGCGGCTCATCCAGAGGTCGAGTCGTCTCTGCTGATGTGGTTGTGAGACGTGTGTTCTCGTGGAATTTCCGTGAACAGACTTTTGGCACAGGAACAGAGCTGAACAGCATGCTGTGATTTTGGGACAGGGCACTGCCACCTTCAGCGAGGGTTGGCCGGTTTAAAGCACGGCATGGTGTTGTTTTCAGTGAAATGTGTGGAGAGAGCGATAGCATCAACCAGAGCGTTGTCTCCAATTGGTGAAAAAATCAGCTGCCTGCACTCCCTACCGAATATGAGGACAGGAACATTTTCAATGCAGATGAAATTGGACTTGTGTATAAAGCCCAGCCCAGCAAGACGTACACTTTCTCTGGCAAAAACTGTCATGGTGGCAAGTGCTCGAAAGAGCACTTGTCTGTACTGTTCTGCTGCAACATAGACAGCTCTGAAAAAGTGGGGCTCCTGCTCATCGGCAAGTCAAAATGGCCTCGTGCCTTGCGTCGCATGAAAAACCTCCCAGTCCACTGGGAGGTGAACAGGAAAGCCTGGATGATGAAGGATTTGTTTAACATGTGGTTGCTGATGTTTGACTGGAAGTAGCCAAAAAGAAAAAGAAAGTTCTCGTGTTCCTGGACAATTTTTCCTCACACATGCAACCCCCTTCTTCGAGGCGACAGAGCTTGCATACTTTGTGCCAAATGCGACCTCGGCACTGCAGCCGATCAACCAAGATGTGGTGCATTCCATGAAGGTTACATACAGGACCCAACTTACACAGACCCGCCGCGGTGGCTCAGCGGCTAAGGCGTTGCGCTGCTGAGCACGAGGTCGCGGGTTCGATTCCCGGCCGCGGCGGCCGCTTTTCTGATGGAGGCGAAAAGCAAAAACGCCCGTGTGTACGAGATTTCGGCGCACGATAAAGATCCCCAGGTGGTCAAAATTAATCCGAAGCCCTCCACTACGGCGCGCCTCATCGCCTGCGTTGCGTCGGCGCGTTAAATCCCACAATCAATCAACCAACTTACACAGCACCTAATTTTTGACATGCAGGCAAAAGGGGAAACAAAAAATGATGTCCTGTCAAAGTTCTGCCAGCGGTTTGGGCTCAGCTCAAAAGTGATACGCTCCGCAACTGCTTCTGGAAGGCAGGCTTTTGTAGAGATGATGATGCACCTAGCACTCCCAGTGCTGCACCACAAGAGCCCTGTGTGCCAACTGTGTGGCCCCAAATTCAAGAAGCTTTTGGGACAGAGGACTTCGCTAACTTTGCCGGTTTTGATGATGACATCATTGACAATGAGCAGCTAACCAACGATGAGATCGTGGAACTCGTCAAGAACTCCTCTGACTCACAATCAGAAGAGGACAGCAGCGAAGAGGTGGAAGCTCTTGTGAAGCTGACTGAACACATTGAACACGCTGAACACATTGAGGCCTTGAAAGGTTATTTTGTGCAGCAACAACATGACTGCTTCACAGAAGTTCTGCAACTTATGCGAATGCAGCACAAAGTGATTGTGGCTTCACTTGCAGGAACAAGGCCGGCCCTTATCACGCAGTATTTTGCGCAATAAAGAGAAGCCATGTTCAGTGAGGTTTGACATTCATTGTTCCCACGCATGCATTGTTCTAGTGCGATGGAAACGGAAAGCATTTTCTGAAGTGCTGAGATGGCCTGTCCATTGTGTGCAGTCTGCCGCTGGTTGTGTGGCGTCGCACTGGTCTAATTTTCGGTTTCTTAGCAGTACTTCATCAGATTACTCAGCTTATTTCGCATAAGCTGTTTTGCTGACCAGAATGCAGTCACTGAAAAAATGCAAAAGCCGTCTTCGGGGAAAGGGGGGGGGGGGGATGTCAAGAAGCGCTCCGTATGATTTGATGAACAAGTTTCGGGCAGACCAATAATGGCCCGAAGTGTCTCAAACTGACCATGGCTGATTTTTACAGCTGGTTAGTGATTGCACCTAATTACTCTTTTTTTTTTGCTCAGCATAGCACGCATCTCTAGTGCTCAGCCGCACGCGCTAGGTCTTTTTTAAGGACTGGTGCTAAACTTCCGAAGCCGCATTAGGCAGTTACTTTCGCAGTGTACATGCTGCGAATAAATGCTGCAGGCGTGCAGAAAAGTAGAGCAGCTGCAGCACTTATGTGCAATAGTGGCTGCAGTTCCCTTTTGACGCTCGTATACCCACCCCCCTCCTGGTTTGGATACTGCATACTCCGGATACAGCAGACATTTTTTTTCCATAGACTGTATAACCAACGCTGGTCATGTTTCTAAAATAATTTTATTGTCACAAAATGTTTCTGTGGGCTCTCCCTCACCTTTTCTGCTTTCAGCAGATTGCATAAAATCATCACCATCATCATTCCACTGCAGGACGACATTGGCCTCCAACCACTCCTGTCCTGTGCTGCTTGAGTCCACAGTTTACCCCGAATTTCTTTATCTCATCCCCCCACCCCACCCCATCAGGTTAATGGCCTTCCCCTTCGTGTAGACCCATTTCTTGGTATGCACAATGTTACCCTAAATGTCCATTGGTTATCAGTTCGTCTCCCTACAGGGCCAGCCCTAGTCCGTTTCATTTTCTTTATTTGAACTATGATATCTTATACTTTAGTTTGTTCTCTAATCCAGGTAGCTCATTTCCTGTCCCTGAGTGTTACTCCTAACATTATTTGTTCCATGGCCTCTTGAGCCGACCTAAGTTTGCTTTATAGTTGTTTAGTAAGGCGCCAAGTTTCAGATACGTTTGTCATAACTGGCAGTATGCACTGGTTTAGATTTTTCTTTTGAGTGACAGAGGTAGCTTACTTTTCATTATTTGGGAGTGCTTGCCGAGTGCTCCCTAACCAATACCTATAGTGCTCCGGATTTCTCTCTCGTGGTTGGAGTCAGCACTAACCATCTGTTCAAGGTAGTTATATTCTTTTACTTCTTCTAGCATTTCGTTTCCTAACCCTAGCAAAAATTCTGATAGAAACTTGTATTAGTCTTATACATTTTTGTATTAGGTGTATAAGACATGTATTAGTCTTATACAAACTTGTATCAGTTTTATAAGTTTCATATACAAGTTGTATTAGTCTAATACAAATACACCTATTAGTTTGTATTAGTTTACAAATACTAATAGATCTGATAGACCTGAGTCTAATACGAACTAATAGAGACGTATTGGTTATAATAAAAACTAATACAAATGGACCCGCAAAGTGCGATTTCCTGAATTTTTATTTTTTCTGGAAAATCACAAGCCAAAAAAGGTTGAAATGATCGCCCTTGAGCAATAATGTTTATTTGGTATATTGTTATGAAGCGTTTTGTTCACTAACAAATCTCCGTAAATCTCCAACCAAATTCTTATGCAAAATAGGTCAACTTTTTTTTTTTCATTTTCGCTCCTAAAAAATGCGCTGGGAGTGCTGCGCTAGCGATAAGCCACCTTACCTGACCTAGCGTAACTAAATAAGCTACGCCTTTATTTAGTGACGCTAACCTGACCTAAAGGCCCTTGATCGGCGTTTAAAGCAGATGATGGGACTTTAACCTGACCGTACCTGCGAGGCTGCAAGAAGCAGTAACTCTGGCAAGAAGAGCAGCAAGAAATCTAACTAAGCCGAAAAAACTGCAACGAAGTCAAGCCAAGCCATGCCAATGGTCTTCGTTGGGTAACCAAGATGGCGACGGTATCAAAGTGCGGCTGGCGTGTGTGTACGTTCGGAAAGATGACGGTTAGAAGGAAGCGGCTTCTAGCGTTATTTCACATCAGACGCGTGTGCATCGCGTCATCTAGAAGTGTTGGAGATGTGTCTAACGCCCGTTTAACTTTGGCAAGTATGAACCAGGCCGCAGCGCGATCCATCATGGACCCGTCACCTCGCAGCTCCGGACATCTTTGCTCTGTCTGCTATGCTGACATCGAACGCCTGCCATCGAAGAAAGCGTGTGCATCACGTCATCCAGAAGTGTTGGCGATGTGTCTAGCGCCCGCCGAACATTGACAAATGTGATCCGGGCCGCCGCCCGAGCCATCTTTGACCCGTCACCTCGCCGCTTCGGACTCCTTTGTTTCTCAACGCAATGCCTCACGAAGAAGAGACTCCATTCGAATCGCGTTTTGTGGAAGGGTGAATGCCGTTTTGAAGTTGCATCGAAATGGGAATGGTGTTCAATCGGCCATTAATGCGCTCGATATGTACCTACGGCTGGACCGTACAGGTTTGACGAGCTTTTCTGATTGCATGCTGCAGCTATTTTGTGGATTCGCATTGCAATTTATTCATTCGTTCTTAATCAGGTTACGAACTGATGTAACATTAAATTATTCACCAGATTTCTGTCAGCCAGAGGAATTTGCCTGTGTACCCTGATAATAAAATGTGTTGCCATGTTTCATTGCTTTGTTCGAACTTGCACTGGTTCTGATAGAACTAGTACACTCTGGTAGACCTATCAGACTAATACAGTCTGATAGACCTACCAGACTAACACACACTGATAGACCTAATAGACTAATACAGACTAATAGACTAATACAGACTGATAGGACTAATAGACTGATACAAACTGATAGACCTAATAGACTAATACAGACTGATAGGTCTATTAGTGGCAATAAGCATATACGTGTATTAGAATTTGTATCAGAATTTTTGCTAGGGTAAGCTGAAGAGCACGTTTTTGGCATGCTTATTCCTCATTACTTTTGATTTACTTATATTTATTTTTAGCCCCAAGGCTGTGCCTTCTGGTTGTAGTTCCTCAAACATTGGTTGCATGTGTTCTGCACTCTCACTCAGCAAGACTATGTTGTCCGCATACCTCAAATGGCCCAAGTATTCCCCGTTTATTCTTAATCCTATATTTTCTAACCCAAGCTTTTTAAATACCCCCTCCAGACGTGCTGTGAATGCCGTATTTACTCGCGTAATGAACCCTCCCCTGACTTGTCATCTTGAGAATTTACTTTTTTGTCACTTTGAATAAAAAATGCAGCGGGAATATGTGTTTATCTCAGCATGGTTTCTGATGCCGTAGACCATCGCAGTAACTTGATATCACACTGTAGTACAAGCAGAAATGCTAAGAAGGCGTTCCAACAAAAAGAAATCTCAACTGTAGCAGGAAATGTGAGCGCGAATGCCGTAGCTCACAATTTAAAAAGGGCCCATCTCCCCGCGAGGGGGACTCGAGTAAATGCGTCGCATAGGGGGTGGGTGTATTGCGTTAACGTTTAGTGTTTGGGGAGTTGGTGGTAGTGAATGCGTTGTATCAGCAGCTTCTTGACGTAGTTTGAATGAGTCAAGGATATAAGGCGCGTTCGTAGCCTTTCATTCTGTGTCGGTTTTGTGGCGCAGTGGGAAGAGCACCATGTACCTCGCGTTCCGCCCACAGGTAGTGAATGCGTTGTATCAGCAGCTTCTTTATGTAGTTTGAATGAGTCAAGGATATAAGGTGCGTTCGTAGCCTTCAATTCTGTGTCGGCTTTGTGGCGCAGTGGGTAGAGCACCATGTACCTTGTGTTCCGCCCGCAGGGTCGTGGGATCGAAACCAGGCGCCGGTAAGTATTATTTTTTTATATAGTGTAGGGGGAGGGATGCAGACCTGTTGAGAGCGAGGAGGGTAGCGTGATGCGGGAGAGGAGGAGTGGGGGAGAGGGCTCACCTGGAACGGTTGTTGTGGACACCGAGGCAAGCCAATGCCGGGTGACATCGTGAGTTAAAGAAATGCTCTGCATTTAAAATGGCGCGCTTACAGAGCACCACCTGCTGAATGCAAAACAAACCTTGTGGCATAAAAACGTTGCTGCGTGCGAACAAGCACGAAATGTACTCTGCACTCCTTCCCTGTTCTTTGCTGTTCTGGCGGCATGCAAACAAAGCGCTAAACGTACTCCTCACTCTGCTCTTGATGTTCCGCGACTTCGCCATTATGCTCTGTGGTTTTGTTGTTCAACTGTGTTCCGACCTTTTTTTTTTTTTTGTGCTCCTGGTGCATGCTGTACGATTGGCCAATACATGAGCTACACAGCCGGATTTAAACTGAAGGTGCATGCATTGATGCACATAAAAAACGTGCAGCTGGGCAGCACTTCAGTGTTGACCCACTGCGTGTGCGCTTTGGGCGAAAACGAAGTTTTTTGGGTGGTGAACAGGGATCGGCATGTGTTTCGTGGGCCCAAAGAAGGAAAGTTTCAGGGTTGGGGAAATGAAGTTTTGGAGTGCCTTGATGGCACGGAAGACGGTGCGCTGTGAGCCGACAACAAATGTGAGGTGGCAAGCGACTTCAGTGAGGAGGACAGCTCCATGGCGATGTAGGGGGGCAATAGCATGTTGGGAATAAAAAAGAAATTTGATTACATAATTACCTACGTGTTTTTACGAAAATGGCAAGGCTCTGACAGCGCTTCTCTTAGCAACTTTATTGTATGAAATTTTAACTTTTCAAACTTGCAATTTTTTCCCGCATAATAAACCCTCACCCCAAATTCATGCTGAATTTTGTGGGAAAAAAAGTGGGTTCATTACGCGAGCAAATACGGTAGTTTTGGTGAGATGGTATCTCCCTCCCTGTCTTACTTCTTTTCAGATTGGAAATTTATCGCTTCGCGTGTCGAAGGTTAGCCTACCCGTGCATCCCTCATATATGTCTTCTAGGAGTCTTATGTAGGTTTCCTCTATTCCCTGGTCCTTTAGTGCCTCTAGCACGGCTGCGGTGAGTATGGAATCAGACGCTACCTCGTAATCTATAAATGCCATGTAAAGGGGTTTAGTGTACTCTGCAGAATTTTCTATCACTTGATCGACGACATGGATGTGATCCATGGTTGAGTACCCTTTCCTAAACCCAGCCTGTTCCTGGGTTTGTTGGGAATCCAGGCTGTCACCGATGCGGCTAACTACAACTTTGGTAAACAGCTTGTAAACAACTGACGGCAGGCTGGTGGGTCTGTAATTCTTGAGGTCCTTGAGATCTCCCTTGTTATGAATCAGAGTAATGTTGGCATTTTTCCAGGCTATGGGCACTTTTTGAGTCAAGCATTCTGGAAATAGTACAGCAAGCTTTTCCAGTACAATATCTCCTCCCTCCTTTAAAATATCTACGGTTATGTTGTCAACACCTGCAGCTTTTCCTATTTTCATGCCTTTGAGAGCCTTTCCAACTTCCTCTTTAGGAACTAGTGGAACATCGCAATTTCAGCTTGTACTCTGAGTAGTTTCCCCTGGTCTAACGTTTCTGTCACACAGCCTGGTGTAGAATCGTTCTGCTACCTTTATTATATTCTCCAAGTTGTGCGTTATGTAACCCTGCTCGTCTCTGAGGGCATACATCCTGTTTTTGCCGATGGCTAGCTTTCGCTTAGTTGCTTTCGAGCTTCCTCCTATTTGCACCGTTTCTTCAATCACTGTCACGTTATATGCACAAATGTTGTTTGTTTTACTTTTGTTAATCAGTTTCGACAGCTCGGCTAATTCAATCCGATGCGTCGTACTTGACACTTTCATGTTCTTACGTTTGGCAATTAGTTGCTTCGTTTTCTTAGTTAATTTTCCGGTTTGTTCCCTACATGTTGCCTCTCCCACAGCTGCTGCTGGTTCACTGAGTGCCGATGTTGGCTTGCCATTTAGCCTGTCTACAATGACCTTGTAAAATAAGATAAAACCTCTTTATTATAAAAATAAAAATAAAACCTCGTTTAAAAAATAAAACCAGAAAATAAAAGCTCTTTATTATAAATTGATATTCATTTTATTCCGAAACCCCAGGGCTTTGCAGAGGGGAGTGGGTACCATATTAGTAATATTCTTATAAACAGAGTACCAAATCCTAACAGAAGCAAAAATAGAGGAAACAGCTTGTCACAAAAAAGGTTTGTTACTGCTGAATGAAATTCAACATTATAAAAAATTTCATCTACAGACTTCAGAAAGTGACTCTAGCTTGCCCATACACCAGATATGAATGAACTGCAAAGCTGTTTTGCATGGTAGGACGGCCCATCTACTTTGTGTCGACAACCCCGAACTTGCACGAACCCTACCCATGCAAACCCTTGGCACCAGATTTGTTGATGTACATCAGTAACGAGTATCGCTGCTGGCTCTGTCATACATACGCATTAAGCTTTCATCTACAGGTTATCCCTGTGGCCTGTGAATGCAGGCACAATAAGCCACGCGCACGTGAGGGTAAGGCGCACCTGAGAACGTTATTGGCAATGGGTGGCGCAAAGGTGTCAGGCAGGTGGTGCTGTAGGAACTGGTGCAAGTCTCCGTTCTCCATATACTCGACCACCATGGTAAGCGGCTCGTCTCGGGTGCACACGCCCAGCACGTGCACGATGTTGGGGTCACGCAGCCGTGATAGTATCTTCACCTCCTTGAGGAAGTCGGAGCGTGCGTGCTCAGTGGCGTTCTTGCGCAGCGTCTTAACAGCAACCAGCGTCTTGGTGCCAAAGCTGACCGGCACATCCACCAGCTCGGGAATGCCCTCGGCTTCGCACAAGTGCACCTGCAGACACACCCATCCACACCATTCACAACCCTAACAAACCACTTGCTGCAAGTACTCTGCCCACACCTCACACAGCATGTTTTAGTACTTAACCGTCAACAACGGCACACATTCTCTCCTTACAAACACCAGCAGTGAAAGTGAATGCACCTCCAATCTGCAAAAGTTTGCACGAAACGGCACTCTGTGCATAGGTGGAAATATTATGTCTTGTAACCAGGTGTGACTGCTCCTGGATCACTACCCCATCGCATGAAATGATTTGCATAGGTCACCTTTTGGGCCACTCCTAGTTTACCAGATTGAACCTGCTTGTGAAGTGTCTTTTGAGTTCAGTGGTGATCCTTTTAACAATGTGGGAGAAGCTACATCAATGGTGCGTAAACTTTCAGATAATGCCAGTGAGACAAATGAACAGTTGTTGATTGCTTTTATTATTGAGAAATAGAATAGGGCAGCTTAGTATCAGGGTAAGGTATGTGCCTCAGGCTGGCCTCTTCTGTACTCTGCATCACCAATGCCCATGTGGCCCGGACAAAAGACTAATTCATATTTTCTTCGAATATATTTATACCCCAGATATAAAAATTTGCATAAGAGGTGGGCAGTTATATCACGGGAGATTTGCAGCTGGCAGTCTACAAATTAAATGAGCTTGAATGGGGCATTATGATATAGGCAGATTGGGTCCTTTTTCATCTTGACAAAGAATGAAGATTGGTCGGCATTAGAGAGAGCATATGGATGGTCTGAAACATTATGGCATTCACTGGACAAATTACGATAAGTTGCATGGCCAAGTTTTGCAGCTGAATTGAGCGAGAGGTGATAAAATGAGTAAATGGTAAAAGTACTGCCTTTCAATCTTGCACTTTCATACGAGGTTACTTGGAATAGCTTGGGAAAAGAGTTTTTATAACTATGGCATACAGACTACATTCATCATAAATAAACCTTAACAAACAATTCTCAGCTGGTTTTAATGGCTCAGAGAGCTTAGGTTGATAAGAGTCCCTAATAGTGCATGCATATTTCATTTATGGTCACACTATCCTTAGTAAGCAAGTAGGGCTTACAGGAGAGGAAAGTTGTATGTTGTCATAACTAATAACTAACAAAGCCTATGGTTAGCTTTATTAGTGACCTTCATTATGTCAGTGGACGAATTGAGATCATGCGTTAAGTTCACGCCTGGATATCTCTATCCATATACTGTGAAGTTGCAGGAGGATGGCCTGCTCTGAATATTGGTACCCGCCTTTTGAGGTTAAATGTCTAATTAACTAAAAGACCCCAAAAAGATCCGAAGCATCCAGGAAGAAGTGCTTCAGCTCCAAGTTGATACCGATAAGGAAGTGTTTTTCAATGTGTTCAGAAATAATGAGTGAAGAAATGCAGATGTTATGCTTGTGCCGATGGGACCACATTTTTGTAGTTTCTAGTACAACTGATCTAAAGTTTTTTCTATCTCCATGCTTTTACTGGATATCTCCATAGTTTGCATGGATGTGATGGTAGTTTGAGTGTGTGTATTTGAGTATAGTGGTATTTGTATTTCTGGTAGTGATGGTATCTTTGAGGTATTTAGATTGTGTGTATAACTGTTAGTAGTGGAGACAAAGGAGTGATATCCATTTAACAACAATAACCTTAACCACTATCAGTAGAAGATGTAACAGCGCAAAAGGTAGCTGAAGACTTACAGGGCACAAGACTCGTAAGTAAATTAATGCTTGCCCCATGTGTCTTGTAAGTCTTCGTCCACCTTTAGTGCTGTTATGTCTTGTTTAGCTGAGTACCAACTTGTCCAACAACATATTCTTTCACAGCATTACCAGTACCTTTAAGTATGAAGCAATGAATGACACAGTCACCTGTAAACTGTTAACTGGCAAGTCATTTATCCTGAAATCCCAAGGAAGGGCCCACCCCGAAATGACAGCAAATCTGATAAAAAAAAGAGGATGGCTTATTTTTTGGCCATCAATCAAGAAATCTTAAAGGTATAAGTGAAAAAATGTGGTCGATGTGCCTTCACAGGAGCATTTGAATATTTATTGTGCATCGATATGAACTTGCACATCACTAATATTTCATTGTTATGGCACCGTTAGGCGCAGCAACATTAGACACTGGATTACACATGGCGGAGCATTGCGTAAATCCTATTGAAACCCCAGGCACTCGCAAACCGTGTGAACGAAACCATACGGGTTGTCAGCAAATCGTTTGGTGAAGTCACAGTACACTACAGCGAAAGGAGCATAATTTGCGGGTCGGCAGTAGTCGTGTGGGGGTGCTTGGCGAGTGACGTCCTGCTTGCGGTTGCTTAGGCAAAGGTGCAACCACATTGGTCCTGCTCCGTGGCGTGTACGCCAGACGCTTGCATTGCGATGAGCTCAGCTTGTGGAACGCAACGGCGGCATTCCACAAGCTGAACGGCGTTCCACATAGGCGGCGGACAGGTAAACACAGCAGCTTACACAGCTACACGCTGCCCTATCGAGGCGCCAACTATCGGCGCTCATTAGCGTCATGACGCACTACTTCGTTTCACCTCGCTTAGACGGCAGCACCATCTGAATGGACAAGTTAGAGGTAAGGACATAAGACGCGTTCATACATCTACCTGGGCATGATTTCATGGCTCAGTTGGTAGAGCGTTTCACACCTCCTGTTGCGGCCAGAGTGATCGTGTGACCTAGCGCCGCTGCGCCAATGGAACTCTTTCTGGTGATGTCATTTCTGTGATGGATATGACATCGGTGAGGTTTGTGCACCCCGGCATAAAACACTTTCATGTTAAAAAAGCATATTTTGCCAAATTTTAGGGTGAGGTATCTTTTGGTGGTGGGATGTCTATCATGATTTTACCATACTAATTAAAAAAAATGAAGTGATCTAGGGCTACCCTTGAAACAATGCGAGACAAAGCAGAGGATTGAAAAATGTGTTGACCAAATCTTCGCCTTTTAATCCCCATCTTTAGCTCGTGCTATTTCCTACCATGGAAAGCAGAGGTGCATATGCTAGCATGAAGCTACTGTTGCCAGTTGGTCAAGTAGCTACACACCCACTTAAAGACAAAATGGACAAGGTTTCGATGGAATCATTAAAAAAAAAGTAGTTTATGTGGGGCTTCATTAAAACTTTTCTCGAAGTCCAAAAGTTTGGAACACACAAATGCTCAAGGTGGAAATTGGCCAGTAGAGTAGCTGCAGAATAAAGACAAGGAACTTTTTTTGCTGTGGGAACAACCTTCCAGATGTTCCAGTCTTGCAGAACCCTTTTAATTAAATGAAGAGAAATGATGAGGAACCATTTCAAATAATGGTGGTACAGGCAGCTTTGGTTTTAATTTAATACCTTAAAGTTATTGATGTCATTTCCAGCTGAAGGCAACAACATAAAGGAACAAATTATTGTAATCATATTGTCAGGCTCAAAAAGCTGACATCAAGCATGTTGGGACAGTCAAGTACCAAAAAGCCTGTAATTTGACATCACAGCTGTCAATGTACACCGAACAGAAAAAGGAGTCCAGTGTCTCAGAAACACCATGATTAGAGATTGAGGCCTTTAAATGCTGTTCAAAGTTATAGGCTTCTTGTGATGAGAGTTACATTTTTCATAATCACCTGGGATTGATGCACAGCAAAGTGAGCGGACATATTGCAATGAGTACTCTGCCTTTGCAGCCGGGGACTAAAGTAACCTTTAATTAAGTAATGCGTACGCATCTATGTGCATATGCTATCAGAGCATTTTGCAGATCAAAATAATCTTGTCTTTTTTATCCAGATTTTTGTTGTGCTAAAGATGGTAATAATTTTGTTAAAGTCAAGGTGGAATCATGGCACTAGCATATGCAGAGGAGGGGATGAGGCTGCGCCCCCCTCCCCCTAAATTTCCAAGCTCAGGAGCGAGGGGGTATATGAGGCTACTAAATCTGCCTATGAATAAATGAAATATTCTGGAGACTTAGACAGCTAAAGAGAACGCATTGTAGCCAGTAGTACCCACGGGCATAGCCAACCAAAGCAAAAGTAACAGGCCACCATTTTGATCATGCCCGCTCAGTTTTCTATACCGGTATAGTCCCTAGAATATAGTATCAGCATTGCAGTACAAGTTTGCCTGCTTGGGGCTATTACATCAGTAGCCATTATGGTGCTCCCAAAGTTGGGCTAGCACTAGAGATCCAGGTACCACTCGGCACTGATAAAAGAAACGTCCAACATTGGAGCACGTCTCAAGACAATCCTGGAATTACATACTGGGAAGCCTGGCTGCAGGCTCATTCAAAAAGTGCCGCATTGCAAATGCACTTCACAGCCCCAAATATTGCACACACTCCATGAGGGTGCAAGCTACAAGGCGGACGATAACCTACGAAGCCAGTGATGACGATTATGCTAAGTGTTGTGGGGATCCTGGTGTCCGAGCCATTGTGCTGTAGCTAGGTTTGAACCGTTGGCGCGGCGCTTTTCCCCTCTCTCCCTGAAATGCTGGCTCGTCTCGGCGCCACTGTGTAGAGCCGAACTGATTTCTCGAACTCCTGCCTCAGGTGAAGGCTGTAGCGACCATTGCAGCGATAAAACAATGTCACGCAGCGGGTACGCCCGCCGCCCAGGTAGGGGGGCTTACCTCACCTCATTGGCCCGTTTGAACGATTACCAAACCCCCCTCTCGCCGGGACGCGAACGCGCTCTCTGCGCGGGGGTCCGTTTGGATAGACATTACCAGGACTCCGAAGGTATGTGATCTTTCTCTACCATCCAGCTGCAACTATGTTGTGCCCGCGAAAGCCCACCAGCCCCTCTGGCTGCTGGCTCATGCCTTAAGTTGCTCCTGTTGCTTTGACCCGACGCTTACTTCTAGGCCGTACTTAACACTTGACGATCACGCCGTGCGGTACGCACCTGTGAGCAAACGGACCACGTCTCCCTCGCTGCTGCAAGCCGATCTGGCCAGCACAGATTTGCCCTGACCGAAGAGCCCACTGGCTCTGTGCAGCGACGATGCGCACACTTATCACCACTTTCATTTAAAGGGTGCTACGTCCCTGTACTGTGAATCATGTAACTGAGAGGTTGGCATGAGATAAATGTCTTCTCTCAGTACCCTGGGCATATTCCTTTGTCGCCCCACTCCACCTGCCCAACAGAGGCGGTGTTGAGTTGGCGCGATGGTGTTTCAGTATCGTGAGCGTGGTCAACTAGCTCGAACCCACGGTGGTTCCTTGCAGTGTGCATGAGGGCATGCCTTGTGTAATGCTAGGGTTGTGCATTTTGTGAGGTAGAGAGATCACAGTGTACCCAAGAGGGTTCATGGCTAATAAATGTCATTTCAGTTTTGTAGCTGTTGAAGCCCTCGCCTACTTCGGCCAGCATGGAATTCAAGAATTTTCTTTGTATAGCGAGGCTGTTAGCCTCTAGTTGGACGGAAAATTTCGTGTCATAAACATAAAACCCATGCAAGACCCAGTAATTCTCGCCTAACACGCCAAGCGCATGCATCAGGCTAATCAGGCATACAGCATAGAGCTGGTATTCATTTAAAGAAACCAGAAAACAAGCAGCATCAAAGCTGCATTATGGATGATAAGGTGCCTGTGAACAATGGGAGCCCCCACCACCACCACCATGTGTTTCTGGTAAAGATTATGTTTGCAGATTACGTTTGAAGTCCAGGCAGGACTAGTGTCAATAAATAGAGCAGTTCTTGCCCAAGATGCCAACCTCATGCATCAGGCTAGGCAGGAGCCAGCATTTGCCGCCAGAGAAGCTGAGCGGAAGTGACAAGCCTCCCGAGATGACAAAGAACATTTCATAACCTCCCCCATAAGCACTTGTAGTGGCTTACAACAGCTTCACTGGACATCCGCTTTTGCAGGGTGGGATGGTGACCATTTTTTATTTTCGAACCTTCCGAATTTCAGGTGTCAGCTTAAAATCGGAGCAAGCCTTGATACAAGTGAATGCGGTATGCTCTGAGGCTATTAAGACCAGGTTGGACGAAGTCATAATAGCAAAAAAAAATTGTTATTTAAAGTGCCAAATTTTTTATACATGGGTTCTGAGATCCACCGCATAGAATAGCTACGAATGAAACTATGCCACCTGGTTTTTGTTTAAATGCACCAAAATCTCTTACACATTACACATGAGCATTCAAGTGTTTTTTTTTTTTTAATTTTTATTAGGAACAGTCTGTGCTGGTTGAGTTTGCAAGGGTAGCAGATAGAATGACTTAGCCCCATGCCTTTATGGTAAGTGCTTTACATTTATTTTGCTTCTAAGTGGCAGCTTTCCCAGACAAAAAAAAACAATTGGAGGACCATTTGGACCTGCCGAAAACACAAATGGTTCAAATGGAACCATTTGAAAATGCAAATGGTTCCATTTGGCCCAATTGTGTTTTCGACAGGTCCAATTGGGCCTCCAATTGTTTTTTTTTTCGCCTGGGTTGCGAAAGCTTATGGCCCTAGAACAGTGGTTGGTGCTGACTAGAACAGGACACAGTTCCTGTTCAATCAGTTGACAAATAATTTCGGTTGTTATCAACAAGTGCGGTCTCAACTACCAAGGCATGAAAGCTACGTTCAAAATAAGGGCGCAGGAGCAGTACAATAGCCTGTGCACTTATGGCTTTACTTTTTCTCTGGCTAGATTGGAATAAAAAACAATTTAACGTGAATTCTTTCGTCATTTTACCTCTTGTGTAATTTTCCAGATATGGAACATAATTTTTAGTACAATTTATTATACATGAAATACAGCTAAATATTGGAGCCTGTCTCACTTCATAGCCACATGCTCGAAATGGAAAAATTTATGAGTTAGGTCGGCTTCTAAGCTACGCCAAGATCAAGTCCCCTCCCCACAGGCATTGTAAAAATGTGCATATATCTTTTTACCCCCCCCCCCCCCCGCCCTCTCCCAAAACCGAAGATTCTTCAGACAAAACCTTGACCCCAGTTTAAGACACGACACTCATGGCATACAATGCAGGTAAGATCTATGAGAATGCCTAGCATATTTGTGCTATGTGCACTGTAGATCCCCAAACACAGTAGTGCATTCAGCATATAGCAACAGGATTAGGAAAGTAAAAACATTGGTAATTGTTCAAATTACACCTACGAAAATTTAAAAGTTCTTGATATATGTTGGGCTGAAATGGGATGTGTGAAATTGCTATTGTTGGGTGTGAAAGATTAACAAGCTGTAGTTTTCTTGCACACGTACACTGAAGGCACTCACCTCGCCAAATTGCCCCTCTCCGAGCTTCTCGATGAAGCGGATCCTGTGCCGGGGCACTTCCCGCACGGGCGGTAGCGTTGCGCCTCCCGAATTCTCGTCGGCCGATGACAGGTCCAACGTCGGCACAGAGTAGACGGTGTTCCCGCTCACACCCTGGGAGTGACAACATAGTACTC
Source organism: Haemaphysalis longicornis (assembly GCF_048455015.1). Classification (NCBI taxonomy): domain Eukaryota; kingdom Metazoa; phylum Arthropoda; class Arachnida; order Ixodida; family Ixodidae; genus Haemaphysalis; species Haemaphysalis longicornis. The sequence continues at coordinate 258,292,849 of NW_027526203.1, forward strand.
GTGAAATTCATGTCGCGAACGAACAATGTGTTCCTGTAAAGCGTGCACCACTGCATAAAGAGCCTTAGTGAGGGGAAGCTTACCCGGCCCAATCCAGGATCACCGGAAAATTACTCGGAGCAGTGGCGCGACGGGATTTACAAGCACATATGCCAAGAAAAGTCGGGGCTGCAGCGGAACTATTCATCCCAATCAGCCGAGTATCTGTTCTTCTTGCTACAGATACTACTTTGCTTCATATAGCCTGGAGGCTTGCATTTTTGCTCCAATAAACACATTAGATGTCACTGTAACCTAGTGTCCCTAAAAATAAAACTGAATTCATACTAGGCCTAGAAAAACATGAGTCGTGCACGTACATTCAAAATTTACTAAACCATGGGCTTGCTGCCACACTAGAACCACAAATGGGTGGCGCTGGGTAGACAGGCAGTCTGTGACTGCACGCTTCCCAGGATCTTGCTCTGGCTCGTTTCAGCGTCCTAGTTAAATGCTGCAGCGCATAAATTAGATTTACAGGTTCGCCACGCAAGCTCGTAACCCACGTCAACGCCTAATTTACAACATTCTACTGCTACTTTGACAAAACAGTCACAGTGAAGTGGCGTTCTGTCTGATTTGAGAACGTTATTTGATTCGCTAAAGAAAATAGCAGTGACAAACGCTCGAAAATTCACACAGGACGAACTTGTGGGTAAACTTCACGACAATGCACTCGAGTGACCAATCCGTGCCGTCAACGAAGCAAAATTTTTGAATTGCAGGAATGTGCTCACCAAATCCAGAAGGTCATGCTTACATTGCGCATTGTGCACGGTGCAGCAGACTGAACCTTTGAGTCGAATCGCCATTTCCCGAATTCGCTTTGTTGGCGGCAACAATTGGTCACACGAGTGGATTGTGGTGAAGCTGAACTGTGGTATTGCCCTACAGCGTATTTCCTACTTCTCCGAAAACACTCCTAGAAAATATTTTCGGTTTATATATTAAGTGGTATGAATAACTGATGGTGTATTACCTTTCGGATTACAAACGTTAAATGTATGTCCTTTTGATTGCGTATGCAATTGCGGCTGCGTACCTGTATGTTTGGCAGGCTGACGACAACGTCCGTGGCGGCGTAATACTGTTCGGCGGCTGGCGGTGGCGGCGGCGGTTTTGTCTGGGGAAACGGCGAGGACTTGTGCGAACTGAGCACGGGGCTCTTGTTCATGTCAGGCACGGCGTACTCGCGGGATGTCGTCGACTCTGGGGAGACAAAGCAAAATTGAAAGCACAGCGCATACGGTCAGCGTCACTCGTCTCGTGCAGCAGTCAGACTCATATATTGTCAAAAACAAATAAAATGCGAATAGTGCAGGAGCCTTCAACAAGCGGGTGCCTTCATCATGACATTCCTTCGCGTGAACCTCTCTCCTCTCTGGCATACACGCGTTAAATGTCCACGCTTCGGCGCAACTGTCATGACTACCGGCGTGCGCATGTCCCGCTATTCCGACTGAACAACGTACCCCGTCCTCATTGAGAAACTCATAAAAATTACAGAGTGAATGCGTGCCCACAAAGAATAAGAGGTGTTGGCCAGATGTCTAGTCGCTTCCAATGCAGTTCAGTTGGAAGAAAAACATTCAGTTCTATTCCACTCTGTGAAGGTGGATAACCAGTGGAGCCTTTTAAAGGTTATTGGTTGGGCCCAAACTCCCGCTCAAACCGTGCGGTGGTCCCAGGAAGCGTTCTTGCATTTTCCGCGTCGCGGTATTCGGGGTCCCTACAAGCATCGCCCTTAAGCTTGGCGCCCGCAGCCTGATCGTCGTCGGTGGTCTCCTTTAGTCGCGTTCGCTATTTTTCCTTTATGGGCAGGCTTCACTGCGCAACGTAGAATGTGGGAAAGCCAGCTTACAAAGACCAAGCTTTTAAATTCGGCTTCAGTTCTAAACTCGAAAGAATTGCTCAGAATGCCTTTTTCGGTGCAATATACGCCATCTTACATTAAAATATGAAACGCCAAACGCGAGCAGGTGGCCGAACGGATAGAAAGGGAGTGCGGAATTAAGGAGGGTCGAGGGGAGCGGCTTTTCTCTTTCTGCTCGCCCAAAAAAGACGGGGAAGTTATGGAAATGTGCAGCTAGCAGCGGCAAATGCAGGTAATATTTTCCGGAGACTATAAAAGCTACGCTGGAAAAGGCCAAATCCATGCAAAAGAAGAAAAGCGAACAGTGGTCACACGATTTACAACCGTAACTATGATTGGGACGGGTGCCTATCACGGCGGTCGAAGTTCTCCTCTATTCATGAGCTGATTAGCGCGCTCCCGTCGCTGCCGTTGAAGCAGTTAGTGTCCCCGTCTTGCTCATGGGCCACTGCAAAATTCAGTGAAGGCGTTACGTTGGTGTTAGCCGCGTGAACAGAGACGTGAGAGACGCGAAAGTACCGACTAGCTAGCTGCTAATAAACGGGCGCCTTGTCAGACAAACTATAGATAAGGCCGACGAATATATGTCGCAAGTTCGAGACGTTTGTGATAGCCCCGCTTGCGGGCGTCGTCGCGTCCTGTTAAGCCCGACTAACAACGTCTAGCTACAACGTCCTAGCTACAACGTCGAAATCTGTTTTCGCCTTCATTCTATGCGTTCCAGATGCGACGGCTTTTACCGTAGCCGCGTCTATAGCGTATTCATCTGCTCTTTCGTCTTTTCACTTCCCAGTATTCGCACTTATGGCACATATCACATGTGTAGGCGCTACCCAATAAAACAGCCTGCTCCCAGAACCAAACCGCTACAATTAATAAAAAAAAATGCGGCACCCTCATCTTTGCCGAAACTCAGTTGCGCAGCGTGCGCGAACGACGACAGCGCTATCAGTAGCGGGCGTGCGCCACACGCCGTGGAAGGGAGAAGGGGGAGGAGCACCCTGGAGGAGGCTCGCCGGCTTCGCGAACGCAACGTTCCGTGCCCACGACGCGCCGTCCAGTTTAGCGCGTTGCCGGAGGACGTGCGGCGGAAGTTAGTAGTCGCCGCGTTTGCTCTAAGTGGTGAAACTGTCTCATAATTTTAATTTCGGTGCGAAGATTATTCGTTATAGCCCGTAATAGGCAAATTTTACTTCGTTCAAGGGAGATGCTGAATACACAAGCTTTTATGGATATTTTCACGGGGAACTACGAATTGCTCGTTGTATCTATTATTTCGTTATAGGCAGTGTTGTTGTGACGAAGTTTTAACTTTATTTTTCCGAAGCAGACTTCCGCCGGCGTGTCAACGCTGCCTGCGCTCCGCCATGAGAATAGCGCTCCCTTGCTACCGCGCACCGGCAGTGATATATGTGCTTCCCTCCTTCGCGTTTGCAGCTGGCAGTATACAACTGGCTCTTACTGGCGCCGAAGTTGGGATTTTTTTATATATAAAGCTTGAATCATAATATTTCAAGCACGTTCACACCTGTTCGTGAATGCACTGGAAGATAAGAAAGAATGATCGGTTAATTAAGAAAGAGCGTGTGCCAGGCGATCGGAATCACATCCGCGCATGCAGCACGCACATGGTGATCAGCCAGCGGCCTTTCTCACCGTTGCTGTAGGTTCCCGGATAGATGGGCTTGAAATCTTGGGGTTCGTGGTAGAGTAGCTTGTCAGGATCTGGATCTTCAAGGGCAACCTGGCCATAAAGATTCCCATTAGCTTCTCGAGCCACGTACGGGGGGGAATAGGCTAACGCGAGGTCCTGCAAAGACACCCAGAGCATGCGCGCAGCTGGTCAGCAAGGTCACCTGTCGGCTCGACAGAAGCACAAACACCACCTACGAGTCTATTATAGCCGCTCAAAAAACAGGCCCGCCTTTGCGGCATCTGCTGCCACAAACTACAGGAATAGGTAAGCGGGCTTTGAAATTGATTCAATTTTACCGCAAAAAATATTGCGAATTCGGTCTTTTTTAGAAAATCCGGAGGACTACTCAGCAATTTTACAAGTGAAAAGCGTCAATTTGGGAGCTACCCAGCCCGCAAGCAGACAGATGAACCAGTACCCGCGGCTTGAAGTGCAATGAGTACTTTTTCCAATGGTTGCCGCTTGACGACGTTACAACTTGATCAGGACGTTAGGCCTAACGGCTGACGTTTAGGCTTAACGCTAAGTAACCTTAATGTTGAGCCTTACGACCTGCCAAAGAACGTCACACGCATTGTACGTCAAGCTGCGGGTATAGACTTAAAAGCGTGTCGTTATAGGCTTAACATCTCCCCGTCGCATACCCGCGGGAGGCTTAACAAAACCGACCTCACAAATTTACCGCGAAACCGGCAGAAGCCGGCTAATTGCGCTTTCGCCCTTGAAAAAAATGGTCCATCTAGAGAAATCGGCACATGGGCACCTTTCGATATCAGTTGTGGGGCGTAAACATGTTAACAACAAGGCTCTGTGAGGGGCGCAAAGCGCGTCCCGAGTGAATTCGTGCGCCAGCAAAGCCCCAACGGCAGCTAAGCGCCACAAGCGAGAAAAAAAAGCTGACTTCGCTCAGCGATGCTGTCGTTCCAGAAGGGGAGCGCGTACCTTCATGTTGATGGTGACCCGGCTGTCGAGGGGCTTGAGGATGGCGTGTGGCGTGCTGTGCTTTCGGCGCTTGTTGCGCGCCACGATGATGAAGATGACGAGAACGAGGAGCAGGATGACGGCGGCCAGCACGCCGATGACCAGGCCCACGTACTGCTTAGACATGGGGTCCTCGCTCATGGCTGTGCTCACGATGGGGGGCGCCGCGGGGGCCTCCTCCTCGCTGAAGTTGCCCGCTGCCGGCACTGCACGGGGCATTCCCGAGATTCCGTGAGCGCTACTCTATCACGCTTCCTCAAGACAGCGCTCCACGCTCACGCCTAGGCGACGTCGACTAGATCAGAAAGCAAGCACGAGGTACTCTTCCTCAAGGTGAGCTGCGTAAATGAAACCAAGCAATTACTTCGTGCTTATTCAGATAACGAAGGTACACCTGTGATTACCAAACTTTTTCCTGTCCATTAAGGGATCATTACAGGAGGAAAGTGCAAAAAGCAAACGCCATTGCTGTATGACAAGAACACATCTGCCGAGAAGTCTATGTGTAAGTAGCTGCTAGGATGTAAACCCCCCCCCCCCCTCCTCGCGATTGTGCCATTTTATTTTTGCTTTGAGAGAGCTGGAATGGGGCAGGAGTAACACAATCCATCGGCCATTTTATGTACCCTACGTCGGCCATTTTGTGTGTCAGGGAATCCGGATCTTCGACCAAAAAAGTGAACTGGCGCTGTCGCATTAATAAGAATGCTACAAACAGAAGTCATAGGTGTGCCAAATAAAAATGCAAGGTCACCTGGCACGGCTTAAAAACAAAACTTTTGCCCCTAAAGTTGGTTCTTTTCAGTTGTCTCAGGGTACAAGACAGTGGCGCAGTTATAGGCCCATGCAGTGTCCTGCTTCCCCGTGGAGAGGACCGACTTGAGCTGCCGAACTCGATTAGCGGGCACTTGGGCCGAGAGTTCTCTTATAAGGCAGCCATCGTCAATGCATTTCCATCGGTGGCTTCCAGTTGCCAATCAATGTGCCGCTGCGGTGCACATGCTTCACTCACTGCGGAGGCCGAGGAAGGAGGGCGCACAACTCGCGACGTTTCCGAGAAATTGTGTTTTTTTTTTTTTTTTGCATGTATAGCGGCACGAACGAGAAGGCAATCTTTGCTTTTGTCTAAGAGGCGACAGTTTCAGCAACTTAATGCGTTCGCTGCGTATTGAAGCCTGCTGATGTGTTTATTGCGTGGTATGGTGCACTTCATTTCTATATCCAGACTGCAGTTGTGCTAATGGTCCCGCATGATTCGCAAAATAGCAATATGTTGCAATGTTCTAGGAAATGCTAGACAGGCTGCACGTTTGTTGCTAGCTATATTAAAATTCGTGTGTGAGACCAAATGGTCACTGAAATAGCATTTGGGAAAGTTCCGCCGTTTAAAGTTATTCCAATAAATTGCGAAAAAATTCATCGCACGCGCAGCGGCAACAAATTACGCTCGCGGGAAAATAAGCGCGCAAAGACGGTAAGCACGAAAAGGGAGAGAGAGGGGAAAAAACGTTGATGTGGCTGCAAAGCGATATTTTGTAGCCATCTTAGATGCTTCGAGTTCTGCGTGCAGCAAAATATTGGGGAATAGAAACGAAGGCGCGAAATAAAATTTTCAAAAAGGCGTGCCGAGATGCGACGGCGGCGGGACAGGCTGAAATTCTTGCGCAAAGTTTACGCCGCGGGGGCGCCAGAGATGTCGTTGCAACGCTCGATTACTCATGGCGCCCTCTCGGTTCCTTGCAGATCGACAGCAGCTTTTTCGCGAATCGCCGGGCGGTGATGGCGCGGCGGGGAGAGGAATCGCGGAGCAAAACTTCGATTAAACTCTTCCGGCTGCGCCGATCGGCGTGTACGTCGGGAGTTTACAGCGGCGGCGTCCGTCTGCGCCTCTGGTAAACGTTTTCCCAATCGATAGAGGAGCTCAGCTTTCGCGCGTAAGCGCCAACAACATGCGTCGACCATGCTGCAGCTCATTTTGTCGCGAGTTTCAACCGTTGCTAACAAAGTTTCAAGTGGCACGCACGCGAAAAGCAAAACAAAGAAGTTTCGTCTCTAGAGAACAGCGGCTGCGACGCTGTTTTTGTTTTTGTAGTACAAAAGTAAACTTCTAACGCGCACTCAGAAACAAGGTAATCTCTGAAACGCGGTACGTAAACAAAGGATACAGCGTTGTAGTTCACTGCAGGGGTGATCGATTTTTCAATACCGGTATTTTTTACAATTTTAGTCGCCGTGAACTGCTTGCACTGGGCGTGTACGGCCCGATGGTACGTACATTTCAGGTCAAAGGCGGTGAATTCAGGGTTCAGGTTATTCTTTGTTTACCGTTGCTAGCATGGTATTATTATTATTATTATTATTATTATTATTATTATTATTATTATTATTATTATTATTATTATTATTATTTTAATGCTTAACAAAACCGACCAGTTGCTGGAGACCGTGCCAAAGCTGGAGTTCCCCAGGGTTCAATTTTGTCTCCCTTAATTTTTAACATCTTTATCAATGATTTTTCCTCTGCGATTTCAAAGTGCACAGTCTACCAATATGCCGATGATACCGTATTGTTGGCTAAACATGTATGCTACCAATCGGTGATCAAAATGCTCCAAAATGATGTCTATAACGCAGTTGACTGGTTTTTTTAAAAAATCTTCTTGCTGTCAACTTCTCAAAAACCAAACTTGTTTGCTTTAGAAATTCGTTGAAGATGACAGTAATAGACCAAAAAATTTATCTGCATTCTAAATCCTGTGCACCATGCATTTGTGTTCCAGTAGAGTATGTGCAATCGATAAAGTACATGGGAATATTTTTCGATTAAAACATGTCGTGGGATACTCATTTGGCACAACAATGCGGCAAGCTTAGGAGTGTTGCATGGCTGATGTATCATATCAAAAGCATTGTCCCATTCCCGGTCAAAAAAACTATTGTGCATGCTCTCGCTTACGGGGTATTAAGGTATGGCATAACGGTTTTCGCTTTCTGTTTCGCACGCTGGGAGGCCCGTATTGATGCTTTGTTAAAAAATATACTTAAAAGCGTGGGCTACAACTTTCCTCGACTTCCGTCTGAAAATGTGGTCGCCGCACTAGGCTTCCCTTCTTTCCGCTCGCTGTTTGCTCGAACAGTGGTGTTGAAGTACTTTTGGAGCACCGAATTTAAAGTTGAAAATAAACCTTGACGCATGCTCCGTTCTCGCGCGCGCTTCGTTGTGCCTCGTTCTTCAACGAGATACGGCGAAGCACGGCGCTGAGTGTACATTCCGAAATTGTTTAGCAAATTACAGAAGATGTGTTGTTATCGTCATCGAAGAAAATGCTGAAGAATAGGCTTACTGCAATTTAGTGCGATCAGTGGAGTTATTAGGTCAATGTCTCCCTTTTCACAGCTTCTGATGTGACGTTTGTACGCATTGATTTCTGTTTGCAGTTTCGTTTCCTCATTTTTCCTCTTCTATTGTGTTGATTCCATTCGCGGATGGTATTACGTTTTGCCGTTAAGTGTAACGTGCGTGTGTTTTCATCAAACAGCAATGCTGTTTTCCTTTTTCTGTTACTTCAACATGTTGTATTTCCGTACCAATTGCCGGGCCATGTCCCACAAGCCTTGTAGGCTTTGACAGCCTTGTTAATCATTGTATTTCTCCTTTTGTGGCAATAAAGATTATTATTATTATTATTATTATTATTATTATTATTATTATTATTATTATTATTATTATTATTATTATTATTATTATTATTATTATTATTATTATTATTATTATTATTATTATTATTATTCCAAATGGCATCGTCGGCTTAAAGTTTAGCGCAAGGGGTAGAGGTATACCCAAGCACCGAGTGTTCTTTTCCCCGAGTGTAAGCAGGGTCAAGCCGCTTCGAGCACCAGGCGACACCGTCGACGTGACCGCGGACGGTGCTGGCTCACCGGAGGTGAAGGAGACCTCGCTGAGCAGCAGCCACTTTGCGGCGAACTCCAGCTGCAGCTTGACGAAGCGGCCCACGTGGTGGTGCAGGCGGATGGTGACGTTGCGCGTCTTCTCGTTGAACAGCCCGGGCATGAGGTTGAAGTGCTGCGGCTCGCCCAGGTAGTGCTTGCCGCCCACGCTGAACGAGAGCCGCGCCGCGCGGAACGGCTGCACGTCGCGGCTGTGCATGTTGTTGCAGTGCAGGAACACGGCCGAGAAGTTGCGCACCGAGTCGAACTCGAACACCAGCTCCAGCGGCTGCGAGTGCAGCGAGTCGTTGCGCCAGCCCACCCACTCGTACCCTGCAGCGGGGCCGGGGGAGAGAGGCAGAAGGTCGAACGACGGCTGTCGGTGAACGGAGGCCACCCCAGGGGCGCCGCCGGGTGCGCCAACGGCAGCGATGAAAGGATGAAGTAGTAACCCAAAGCTATTGTAACGGTTTACATTTACCGGGGGGCCGTAAAATGCGTCCTCAAAAGCCCGCCTCGTGGACTCAGGAAGCTGTACTCTATGCGGCGTAGCACACTTTCTTTAAATGTACAGTTTCGGCTAGCTAAGCTCTCATTTGCAGTTAAATCTTGAGAAGCTGCTAGAAGTGGCAGCATCTGGTAACCCCATCCCCTTTCCCACAGCGCCTCAAGGCGCAATCAACTAGTAGTAAGCGTGTTTTCATATTTTTCCCTTGAGCGAAATAACGGCATCGAAGCCAGCTGATTGGGCGAAGAGTACTGGGCCGGACAGGTTTTACTGCTCCCTTCTGGGACGATTTGAAGAGACTACGCCATGCCCGCAAAAGCACTCATCTCCGCCGTACGATCTGCAACTACGCTGTGGGTGTGGTCACGTTCGGGCGAAAAAGCGTCGCCATGCTCACCTTTGCCGTATCCCGAGACGTCGAGCTTGAAGTTGTCGCTTCCGGCGACGCCGTCGGTGAGCTGTCCCAGGCCGCCGTGGAGGTAGCTGTCGTCCTTGATGCCGTCGTACGTGGCGTCCGATAGGTCCACGTCCGTGCCTCGGCGCTCACCTTGCGGGATGGAGTAGGACAGGATGGCCTCTGCGAGAACCACCATGGAGAATTCATTCGGTTTCAGTGATGAACAAACCTCGACTTTCCCTCGGGCCGCGTTGTCCTTCTTAGTTAGGAACATGCGTCTACTATGCCGGCCACGCAGACCACTGAAACTGCTCTCCCCGGGGTTTCCCAGTGTTAGCATGCTTAAGTTAGTGAACTCGGCGGCAAATTAATGCTGTCCACGTTGAAGCCAACCAGACGTCGCTGCCGTTGGCACACCAGTTTGCCATTGCGCCAAACTTTTAACTTCAAATTACGATGGCAGCCCGCGTCGTTTTGTTCACATTGCAGGTACGTGACGAATTCCTCGCTCAATGAGTATGAAAACGGTGAAGGAAGGAAGGAAGGAAGAATTAGAAGAAAGGCAGGGAAATTAACCTGGCTAGAGCCTAGTTCGCTATCCTGCACGTGGGAAAGGGGAAATGGAAAAAAAAGAGAAAGAAAGGAAAAAAAAGAGGAAAAGTTGGACCAGACACGTATGCCCAGCACTGAGGCACTGACCGTGATTGAAACTGGAGGCTCTCAGTCTATAGCCTAGGGGCGACGAACTTGAATGAAAACGGTGAATTTTTTTCTAGTGTTGGCGCCTTGCTGAATGGCATGCTCCTGTTAGCTTTGCATTCCCCGCCCCTCCCCCATTTTACCTTAATTTCCAGCTATTTTGTTACCTCCGGTCTCTTCTAACCTGCCAAATATATTATTAGCAAACGCAGGAAACAGGGTGGGAGGGAGGGGGGGGGGGGAAGTGGGCCACTTTGCTGGCCAAAATATTTCCTGGGGATTTTTGTGGCACATGGTTACTCGATGCAAGGGCAGTCACGTTGCATTGATGTTTTGCGTAAGTCAGTGGCGTTAAGTAAATTTTCGACTACAATAGTGTGCCAAAGAAATCAGCAACCCTACAGAGCCAAAAAGTTTGAAACGTATTCTGCATTGTTGCCGTAAACACTAGGGGCACCACACTGGGCCGTTCTAGGAAAAGCTCGCATAATCCTGCTCGTAGCGAAATGTAAAGAATAGATACGTAGTTATTTGAGGCTATTTGTGTGCGCGTGTTCTGCTGAAAACAATATCGCAGCGTGAAAATTCTAAAGCTTTAGTAGAAGCTTTAGAATTTTGAAGCTTTAGAAGAGAAGGGGCGGAGCAGTGGTCGCATACAAAGTGTGGCCGCGAACTGCATGACCGAGGCGCAGCTGTGGAACCTCGTCCAAGACCAAGAATTATTACTTCTCGCTAACAACGCACACGTCCCCCCCCCCCCCCCCCCTCCCACTCGGCCAGTCGTAGCGGGGAGCCGTCAAACTGACTTGTAGTTGCGTAACACTTGCAATCACCCGTTCGTGCATTGTTATGCTGAAAGGACATATGTCCCCTGCAGAAACTTTACACTAAACGCGCAAAGACGTTGTGGACGTTCCAGTGTCCGTTCTGCCCAGTTCTGTTTATCCCTGGTTTTCTTTCTGCACCGATGATACCTTGCGTTAGCGTTTAAAGTAATAATTATAATAGTAATTATAATCTGCTCAGAACTAACAATCTAAAATTAGCGAATTCACCTGGCATCAACATTTTGCGCATTACAAATACGATACATGCCACAACAAAGATTTAATCTGACGCGCTATATATCGTTCTGTTTTCCCGATAAGTTGGAATAACAGAAAATTAAAAAAAAAAACACATATTCGGAGGGAGGGGGGCGGGGCATACACATACTCGGGAAACGCGACCTTTAACGGCGTTCCTGGGCATTCTCGCGCAGCTATAAGAGCCAAGCTCCGATGGCTCAGAGGTCCGAAGGCATGTGGCCCATATGCCGGCTCGGTGTTGTTTCACGCGGCACGCAGCCATCCGCCTATCCAAGGAGACGCGTGACACGCGTCAGGGCAAGGGTGTGCATGTCACACCGCGCGAGGAGATCCGGCTCGTATCTCCCACCGTGCGGTCGTCGAACCCCTCCGGCAGCGCTTTTTATCATCGAACGACGTAAACGTCGACTTTTATTCCCTTCCACCGCCCTCCTTTCGCTTCCTTTCGCCTCCCTGTGAACCTGTAAGTTACTGGTCCCGGCGTTCGAGTGAAACAGCGTGCCAAGACCGAGTCCGTGCTCGCGCGGTCACGCGTGCGTGCCAGAGCGGCCGAAACGTCGCTGAGCGGCGGAAGTGGCTCCTGGCGCAGCAGCAGCGTCAGCAGCAGCAGCAGCTGCAGGCGAACGCTGCTCAAGGGGTTGAGAGCTTTCTTGTTTACGCTGCCGCAGGGTCCCCCAGCAGCCGAGTGGGCGGGCGCCAACTATTTCAAGCGGGCGCGCCGCGGTTCATCAGGGCCGAGATGAAAGCCGCGCCAGCCGAGATTCTCACGAAGCACGGGGACCTATGGCAAGCCTCACGTGAGCAAACACAAACCCCGGAAGTGCGGCTGCCAGCGGCAGCAACGGCCACGGAGACAGATCGCGGCGCAGGAGCGCGACGTCCTCGGTCGTGAGAAGCGGCCCGGCGACGCGCCGGCTTTGTTGATCTGAGACAGCGCTCGCGGGCGTAAGAAAGGACTCAATTTCTCCCTTCTGGCACCCACGCCGTTCGGTGGCGGAAAAGAAACGATGGAGTGAGGAGTGAGTGACGCGCAAATATTTCGTTCACAATATGTCCCTCGTCGAACTGCCGCTCTTAATCGGCAGCACGGATTCTCGTTGAATTGCTTTTCCCGCCGGTAAGCACTGTGTCACCGCGATTTCACTACTCCTGAAGTGTCAAGAGTGGGAACTTTGGTCACAGCACCGCGTGAGAAAAAAAATCACCTGCGCTTGCTTTACTTTATCGTGTGGAATAACCGGGAAAATGAAGTACACGGGGCTTTGGACTCGAGCACGAGGGGCTTGCTTGGCGGCAAGCTAACAATTCGCGTCGTTGCGTGGTGCGCAAAATTATTTAAAATCATGCTCTGCGTCTATTTCAACCACTGTCACGTGTATACGTCTTATAGACGTAATTAAAAATTCTGAGCAGACAGTTTGGTTGCGGGTAATATTTAGTAATGTGCGCTTACTAAGTCTCGCGCGGTGCGCGAGCCCGATTCATACATTCGTCTTCGACGCCGCATAGCCACTCTTTCCCTGTTTCACAAGGTGTTTCATTCGCCCCTCAACCATCCTCCATACGTCATCCCCCCGACGTACATCTAGCACCGCACCAGCCACCCCCTCCAAGTTTCCCGTTACCGCACTAGGACTGCTACCTTCTCCGCGTCCTTCTTTCCGCGTGCTGTGAAGGACTGGAATGACCTCCCAAACCACGTCGTCACAATCACCTGCCCATCAACTTTCACTAAAAATGTAACGACTCATCTCTGTCAGTGAGACCTTATGGCAATGTATATATCCACCCCTATGTAACAATGTTTTATACCTTGTATACGCCCCTTATGTAGCAAAAGTTTGTTATATCCTGTATACCAACCCTTTATGTGGCAAATGTTTTTGCTACTCTGTATATCCACCCCTTATGTAATACCCCCTTGTGGGGTCTTTAAGGAAATAAAATATGATGATGATATGATGCACATGACGACGGATAAAAATATCTGGCTCTCAAAGATCTTATTATTCAGCCCACCATGGGGTATTCATTTAAAAACAAGTTTTGAATGGTAAGGTAACATATACCTAAAGTTAATTATGGGCTTTTTATGCGCCCCTTATTCGGCGGGGGATAATTTTTTCGTCAATATTCGCGTTAATTGACCTGAGGACACAAACAAGATTAATCGAAAAGAGAAACCGTTATGTGTTTGACTGGAGGAACTGACGCGCTTGGCGTCACAGTTTGGTAATCATTTTGTTTTCACCTGAATAAAAAAATATTTACATCAAGTTGGCATTAGGTGCACGTTTCAAAAAACTACACCCCAAATTTCCGACCACGACTACCAGTTTTACAAACCAGAAACCAGTAGCTGAAATTTCTTAATCAGGTGTCCAACTGTTGTTCTATGTAGCTTCGCGGTTAGAAACTGTTCCGTTGAAAGGACCCCGAAGACAGAATTATAAATGCATTCCAATTACTTTATTCCCTTGAAGTCTATGATATGTAGGTCATGTTCAGGAGGTTTTTTTTTTTTTTTTTTTTGTGCCGTCTTTCCCGCATTTTCTCGGGAGAAAGCCGCGTTCTGAATTTCTTGTTCCCTTGCATCGCCTTGCCCGCGAATTATAAATACGTCGGCTGTGGCGAAGAACTCGCCGGGAGAAATCGAACGAATTTCTTGCCATTTTCACCCGTGTAAACTGTTCATAGACAGATAAAAACGTGCTACTAGTTACAAAACTGGTGAAAATCCAGATTTCGAAGACGTTAATAGCATCGAACCGCATTGCAAACCATTGCGACGTCATTGTCGTAGCACGCGAGGCCGACGCAACTAACACCCGGTGTTTTCTCTTCTTCGGGTCTTCGCACATAAATTAAGGCATCTCAATTACGCTAAATAACGAAGTGAATGGTCACTTCAAATTGAATTGAACAATGCAGCAACAAATAAGGGTTTATCATGCAAGCTACTCGTGGGACAGGAGGGGTACCGAGGAGTAGCCCTAAAGATCAATTAATGCCGCCCATTGTTTCCAAACACGCGCATAAATCCTGCCCACGAGTGCGTTGTTCTTTTTCGCCTACGTCACAAGCACAGCCACCGCAGCTGAGAGTCAAACAGCAGACCCGGGGAGCCACAGCCGGGCCCCTTCAGCCGTTACTATAAGCTACTGGATCTAAAAACACATTTGTCTACTTTTCGTTTGTACTCTGTCAGAACTGAGAACCAGTGCCCAAGGTATACGGCTCAAGATGTTTATACCCGGCAAAGTAGGAGTATCAAGAAAGACGATATCTTTACCTCGGTGAAGCTAAAGCAAAAAAAAAAAAGAAGAAAGAAAAAAGAAAGGGTGGACGGCCGAGGCGAGAAGGCAGCGAGGACGATGCAGGATCATCGGCAGCCTATGAGCAACACGAACAGAGAAAAGAGCCTTCGGTAGCATGGGAGGTCGCCGCTAATCAAGGCGCCTGTTATTTTTCGGGGCGTTCCCCGCCGGGCGTCTTAATTGCCGGGAGCCGTAACATTCTTATCGAGCCATTACTTCATGCATCTCTATTGCGCCTGTAGGCCCAACGTCGTCGCCAAAATGAGCACGCGGCTCTCGGCGAGTGTTTTGCTTGCTCCCGCGTGCCTAGCCCAGATTTATTACGCTTCGCGCCATCCGCACAGGGAGCGCGTACGGGGGCCACTCTGCGTGTGGCGCTGCCGAAGGTCGCTCGCCGAGGCACAGCGAATCAATGCCTGTCAGGCATCGCGCGTCCTCCGCTGAGCTATAGATGCGCACTGCTCGTGGCTCTTGTTTTTTGCACGCGTTGTGGTTGTAATGATGCGATTACATCACTGCAGACACGTCGGAGCGAATTATTCTGAGCCTGGCTTTTGCGCGAACGTTACTCACGCAACAGCCGTGCATTGGAGCTCAAGGTGGTTTTATGCACCATCCTGCATGTTGAATTGTTTTTTTTTTATTTCTACGCTTTTAGCGAAGCTGACGCACTGATCGGTTCAGCCGTGTCGATGGCGATGGCGTATACTCTCCGCAGACGGAAGCATCTCGCCGTGTTTTCTGACAACCTTGGATGCTGCTTGGCTTGAGCGAAAGCCGCGAGCGAGTCGGAATTACAGTGAACAGGTCTCGCGCAGAGGTGCTTCCCGACGCACAGTTCTCCGAAAACCACGTAACACTTCGTTTTAGAATTGACACCAACGCAGGTTTAAGCGAGAGTTCACAGAATGAAGAACGATTTAAATGATTTATATAAAGGAAAAATAAGAATCCGAATAGTAGCTCCAGTGATTTTTATTCTTTAATTATGCGGGAAGCAGTGATAGACCACGCATTGCGGAACTGCGGTCGGCTTAGAGGACGCGCACACCGACCACAAATTCGCAATGCGTGGTCCAGTACTGCTTCCACCGTCATTAGAGAGAGAAAAGAAGAGTATCGGTGAAATATCAGCAATGAAATGCAACGCCACACCAACCGGCTGCAGGTACCAACAGTAAGTTGGCGTGGTGCTATAGGCCACGATATCTTTAGTTTTCTGTGCCGCGGCTTTCTGCCGCGTACATGTGCCGATGCATGAGAGCCGTGAGCGATGTGACAGCTCAGGTCCAGGGCGCGCCCGCCCTCCCACAGCCGGACTCCAAATTAAGTTTCACCCCCATCGTCTGAGAGAGCGCGGAACAAAAGAGACCCGGGAGCCCAGTGCGTGGGGAATTTAATTTGAACAACTCCCCGGATTAGCAGCAGCCGAAGGAAGAAGCGGAAGAGGGGTGAGAACAGAAAGAGAGGCGCTCGCAGTGCGTTAATCTCGAGCTGGGAAACGGGGGCAGTCCGTCTGACAAACGCTTGGCGTGAGGAGTGCATTGGTGAGCCCTAGGGTGGAATCTTTTGGGGATAAAACGGAACACGCAAAAGAGGACAAAAACGGAGAGAAATAAAAAAAATAATAATAACGAATGAACAAGGCCCAAATACGCCGTACACAGTGACAGTGTTTCTGGGCCAATTATCTTGGCTTTCCCGGTTTACCTCCGATGTCTCCCCGACAGTATCGATGTAGCTGAGCAAAGAGCACGCGAACAATGAGGCCGAACCGCGCCGGAAATCGTGTGGCCTGCGCAGTACCAAGCCCACAGCTCACCGCCTAGGACAGTAATCAGTGCCGTACTGGAAGACGAGGAAAAGAAAATAAATGTGTTGGGACGGCCTGCTGCAAATTTGTTACAGGTGCCTGAGCCCGGACGCGTTCGTGGAGTTCTGTCGATACACCTTGATTTGTTACGACGCTTCTTTTCAAGACACCTTGGTTCGCTTTAGATGCTTCTTTTCAAACACCGCTCTGTGGATCGCACGCTTCGTTCTATGCCTAACGCGCCGACACGAACAGCGTGCTGCGTCACGCGCGACGTCATCCTTTTTGCACGTGGCGCGCTTTTCTTCCGAGGCTCCTGAGACTGCGCGCCTGCGATCCGCCTCTGACGTCACGCACCCGCACTGTGCACTCAGTTGCGTTCCGGAGTCTTCGCCCACCCCGAAAAACATTCGGCCAGTTTGAACCTCCTCCGCATACGAATATGAAAAGTACAAGTCCCGGTGACTGTGAAAGTGCGTTAAAGTCTTCCATACGCCTTTACCCCAGTACAAATGTTCTTAGACAAGATAGTACAGAGGCTTCCAATAGGGATTCGCGCCGCGTTATCCGCGCTAAAGAAGGGGCACTCACGTGTCCAAGGGCAGCCGTAGAGCTCGATCCGCATGCAGACTGTGCGGAGGATGCTGCTGTAGGGGACCACGCGCACCTTGGAGGCGATCACTGGCGGGTCCAGAGTGCGCCGAACCTCCGTGTACGTGTTGGTGTTGCCTTCAAAGATCTGCGAGAGAGGCACGCGGATCTCTCAGTCGGACAACCGGGGAGGGGCGCTCCGCTCCGTTCACGCGACATTTGTCACCGGTCCCGTCGCTTAGTACGTGCCCGGTTCTCTTCTTTACAGGGGCCATGCATACAAAGCGCAAGTTTGGTCCATTCTAAAGATTGTCTCGTTAGAATAACACTGACACCACTTTTAACGCAATCTTAATTCACCCAAATAAGCTATGCATAGTAAGGAAAAAAGAGAATGGCCATGCGACCCACTATCATCATTTCCCGCTCTAGAACCTATGCCCTGTTATGGGCAGTTGTGCGATTGGCCGAGGTCGGTAAAAGCCTCGACCGGACGCAAGTTAGGCAGGGCTTATAAGCTTGCAGAACGAGCTGTTTTCGCTCAAATGGGATGCATGTTCATTTTATAGCAGTAAGAATGGTGGGGTAAACATTGCAAGTTACGAAAGTAGACGTAAACATAGATCACCAGTGCGACTGTTGTTGGTACTTCGCGCACTATGCTTACAGCTGCCCAGCAGTCCGGCGCTATGGGGTTGTCTCACCCGACACTGGCCGCTTTGCGTAAGCGATAGTCTTACGTGACCCTGTTTGTCGAGCATACCCAGTGTTTCAGGAAACGATTACTACCAACCGTAAAACAAAACAAGCCAGGTGCAAACACGGTCAGAAACAAAGCGATGGCGGAAAGCGCTCCTGCGCAGTATGGTGGCGCTTCTAGGAGGACTGTCTTATGACTCCGGATTTCACAATAGTGATGAAATGCGACTTTACAGCACAGGGAGTGCGATTAAGATCCCGTCCCGCAAGAAGCTACCTGAACCCCACCATTCGTGCCCCCTGAAAGAACAGCAATTCTTCCTTGTCAGATACCGGTGTAATGTTATATGAACGCCGTTCCAAAACAAAATCGCACGCGTGTAGGGAAACCATTGCCAGAACGTCAAAGTTCTAAAAAAAAAAAAAAGGTGGGAGGAGGGGGTACCAACTGATTCACTTCTCCCACCCTCTTTGTATATATGCACATGTGTACGCCGTAATTGAAGCGCTTGGTCAGTGGAGGAAGAGCGTCGACGGCGCCGAGGCAAGAATGCCTCACGACCTGTTTTTTTTTTTTTTTTTTTTCTCCTAGCGAGTTCTTACTTTCCCTCAACATTTGATCAATGTTGTCGAACCTGCAGCAGGGAAGAGCGCACCTCCCGTTCCGCCTCTTTATCTTTTGTTCTCCCTCCCAGCTCTGTCCGCATTGATTCGGACCAGCTGGGTTATAAATAATGGAAAGCTGTCACTAGGGATCTTGCCTTTGCGCAACGCGACAGCGCTTCCTGCCCCCTTGGTCTTGCTATACGTCGGTTGACAGGCTTGTACAACTTTGTACACAGCATCGTCGTACTTTTTCTTCTTTAGTGAACAAGATGTTCCGCGACATCTCGGGCGAACCGTTGCTTCTCTTGGACCTCTCTTCGTGCATGGGAGCCTCACGCACTTCAAAAGTGCAGCATAGGAGACTCCATACCCTCAGGACCTCTGCCAGATGGAAAAGTGTTCATGCAAAAAAAAAAAAAATCTGAATCTCCACAGCTCAAGAGCCATGAGACAGCTTGAAAAGAGAGAGAGAGAGAGAGTGTGTGTGTGTGTGTGTGTGTGTGTGTGTGTGTGTGTGTGTGTGTGTGTGTGTGTGTGTGAGAGAGAGAGAGAGAGAGAGAGAGAGAGAGAGAGAGAGAGAGAGAGAGAGAGAGAGAGAGAGAGAGAGAGAGAGAGAGAGGAAGCATCCGTAAGAATGTTAGCACTCGCGGCGACATAAGGTATAGGCTTGTTACGTATCAACTCCGCATAGATGGTTCTTTTTAAGCGTTTCTGTGCTTCTCACGCGACGTTAAAGGGGCCCTGCAACATTTTTTTTAACTTTTTCTGAAATCTTAAATGCTTGCATAACGTAGTCACCCAACACACCCAGTACTTCGATTAGGGGGTCGCAAAGTACCTCAGCCAAAAATTACTGCTCGATGGCCATCAGGTAACTTGTAAACTCACTCAAAAGATTTATCTCTCTTTCCCGCTCTTGACGTTCTTCGACGGCTCCAATTATGTCACTGAGGCCATGTAGCGGCTGTTGGCCGGTTTTCCTTCAGTTGCGGCAATGGACGCTTTTCGATAGCACCTTTAAAAAAAGCCACAAAAACAAAGCAGAAATAGAAGGCGTATCTGGTGTGACGAGCAAATTACGCACTGCCGCTCCGTGCTGGCGATAACTATAGCTTTCGCAGTGGTTCCAGACGCGAAGGAAAGAGTGAAAGCGCTAATAGATAGTGTTGCAGGGTCCTTTAATGCAGGGCCTAAGAAACTAGCATTGGCGTTAAGGATGCAAGTGTGATTGCATGCCAAGGGGTGTCATTTCAATGTACACCGAGATTACGCTTGCACACGAAGCATAAACTTGCAATTTTCTTGCAGTTTGTCACCATGGCCATTGCAAAATTTCTTTCTTAGCAGAATCTAGGAAGCACACCGGCGCGCTTGATGATAAATCCTACTCGTAAGTCTAGAGTAAAGCATGTGCATCTATCGAGGATCAGAATGATGTGTA
>NW_027526203.1:258312644-258405626 GCF_048455015.1 Haemaphysalis longicornis
TGATGTGTATCTTTAAGACGGGGGCATACGAGCGAGCGGCTCCCTCATCTACATTTCCGGGTTGAAGTTGCGCGCCCTTCGTTTGCTCACTTCTTGTATTCCAGAATTAAACCCCACCAAGGGTGCAGCTTCACCAATCCTTTTCGTTCCCCCTCCCCAACGACAGCGCGCGGGGCATTGTGGCCATAGGCCCTTTCTTCCTCTTCTGAGCCTGAGTGCTTCATAGAACAAGCTTGCCTCTCTCTGAACCGGCGAGTGGGATTTGCCGTCATATTGAAACCCGGGCTCGTTGGTCGAAAGGCCCAGGTGTCCAATGAGTTCTAATAGACGCGTCCCATTTTCTGTCCTCTCACCCCGGAGGTCCTCTCTCGCACTGGAGCGGTGCTGTCGGTCGAATCGGTTTGCTCTTACCCGTCGGACAGGTTTCGCGACCGCGGCTGGCGAAATGAGGCCGCCGTTCCGAGTGCGGCCGCGAACGTTGAGAGGTTGAATCTCGGGCGGGGTTCAGCTGCGCCGCACCGGGCCGCTGCTCCCCCAACTCCCGGACTCCCAATTAGGTCCCTTCCCCCCTCACTCCGGCTCGTGGCCGCACTCTGCCATGTTTGCCGGCGTACAACTGGCGATGGCTTTCCTGCCTGGCCGCTTTTCTGTCAGCCGACACTCAGCTCATCTACCCACATCAAGGTGCGCTCAATGAAAGCACGCCAGTGGATATAAAGGAACAACTAATGCTCAGGTTTCGCACTGGGACTGTCATGTGTAGCAAGAAAGGTCGCTGAATAACCAGCACTGCAGAAATCAAGTAAGGTTCGCAACTCAATTCTGCACAAAACACGGTTCTCGTGCAATACGCAAATGATTACGACACTACTACTTCTCTGTATCTTTTGCTCCGGTTACCTTAAGAGCGATAAGAAAAGCGAGTACATGGACTTTTGAACGAACTAGCTGGCTAGATTAACAAATTTATTTGCTCGTATATAAACTCAGAGCCTTATTTTTCCATAACGCCTACGATGTGATTACAGAGATGGACACCAAAAAACGCGGAGGGCAACAGGGCACCGGTCTTAAATCCCGCTTGGTTTCTCCTGTGGCTGTGGGGGGGAGTAATGTGCGGAGGGTCAGTGTAAAAACATTCGAGGAACTGGAACGTGCGAACCCAAGTAGACAGTCCTGATTTCATCACAACGCAGTGCTTTCCAATTTAGGACAAGGCGCAAAACGTAGAATAAAACAAGATGAAAGGCTAAACGTGTTTTTAAAAGTATTGAAATGATACATTTTAGCAAACTGAGTACCCGTGGAACCAGAGTAAACGAACTTTTTTTTCCTCAATATTAGTGAAAAAAAATATGTTATGGAAACGTCTACACGCCATGGCCTTGAGGGCGCATGGTGATTGTTCATCAAAAATCAACCAAACTTCCGTTTGTAGCCGCCCGTAGTCCCTAAACCAGTCGGGCAATGCACTGACAGAACAAGAGAGAGGCGGTATGCAGCGGAAAGCGCGGTAGTTTGGCGGAACTAGCAAGCTACTTTGATCCTATAAGGAGGCGGAAGGAAAGCAGTTTCGTTTTGCATCAGTGTTACGGAGGGAAAAAATGGGAGGGGTGGTGGGAAGAGAGAGAGGGGGGGGGGGGGGGGGGGAGGTTAACAACAGAGCCGCAGTACGGGGGGCGAGGGGAAGCCCCCTCGCGGGAGAAGAGCGGGAGGGGGCTGGGAGGGGGGGTGGGGGGTGGCGAGAACCGCCGCGGGGATAGCCCTGGATTTGGGATTAATCGAACGCGGGGAGTGGAAGGGCCGCAGATGGAGCTATCCGGCGGGGTCATTATACAGATGCTCCGGCGCCTCGGCCATAAACAGCCACTGGGAACCACTTTCCTCCGGCGTGTCAGTGCCAGTGTGTGTCGGTGGGCGCTAGGCTAGACGTAGACACGGGGCCCAGCAAAGCGCCAGGGATCCCCTAAGAGGGCATGTATCGCGAGAGAGGCGCAAGCCGGCGCACGCAGTCGCTTTGCTCTTGGACGCTGCTGAGCCGATCACCCTTGCGCGGAGGCCCGCTGAGCTTGGTATACTGACGCTTCGGAAGAGGAGTTGTACACGACCGACGCTTGCTTGTAGTTTCCCAGCATCGTGACGCTGCTAACTACGGATTATTACGTCTCGTGAAGCTGCCTCTATAGAAAAAGAGTTATATGCTGTAGTGAGAGACTTCGGAATAACTTTACCCGCCTGAGGCTCTTAATATGACGCGAAATGACAGCACACATACTTTCTTGGCGTGCACATTACTGGCACTTACAGCGGTTACACCGGCAACAGGCCCGACAGACCTGTGGTGAGCAGGACACTAAATCTGAGCCATCGTACTGCGTAGCGCCAATGATGCCCTCAGCTTATATACCTGCGCGAATGACGCCGTTCTTGCGTGGCGTTGGCATCTACAACGACGTATCGTTGCGATCTAGGCGCACATGTTTTTATCGCTTATCTCTCTCTCTCTCTCTCTCTCTCTCTCTCTCTCTCTCTCTCCTCTCTCTCTCTCTCTCTCTCTCTCTCTCTCTCTCTCTCTCTCTCTCTCTCTCTCTCTCTCTCTATCCTCTCTCTATCTATCTATCTATCTATCTATCTATCTATCTATCTATCTATCTATCTATCTATCTATCTATCTATCTATCTATCTATCTATCTCTCCCTCTTTCTCTCTTTCTGGCCTGACTGAGGTAGAGTACCCAACGAGTCGCCATCACCAATCCCGACTCAAGCCTATTCGTTCGCTCATGGGAGATGTCGCTATTCAAAATGCTGCAAGTCGGCGCTATGGGCGTTATTTGTGGGCCGGCTCATCCCCCGCGACATTTATCGGCTCTTACGATACGAACCACGCAGTCTCCACGCGTCACCCAGCAAGCAGCCCGAAAATCTCCCTTTCCTTGAGCTCACCCTTGTCGAAGCTCGTTAAAGAAGAAGCGCCAAAAGCGGACCACTAAAACGCCAGATTTTCGACATCCGTCAACTCGTCGTCAGCGCCGAACAGGCAGGCCGTTTTACGACCACCGGTTAGCACTCCTCTCCCCTCCTGCCTGTTTATCCGAGTCTTTTCGCGAACCTACACGCAGCAACAGAGGGCGTTCATCTGCCGCAGGCGGCGCCCAAGAATAAACAGCGCCATTCGTCTCGAAACGAAAACCTTTGCGCTGCAAATCGCGCCGACAAACCAGCGGCCTGATCGCCCCCGCAGAGAGACAGCCACTCGCCAACGTGCCAAGCCCTCGCCATCGCCTCAGTTGCATGCAGCGCTGCAGCATCTGCCGGCAATGGGGAGAGGGGCAGGCGCCCACGCGTCGCAACACTGCGACAGACAGGCTGAGCAAAGCTGCACCCATTTATCGCGTTCAAAGAGGCCACGCAAGAAAGATAGGCTCGGGCCTGGCCTTGCATTGAAAACGAATGAGTACGGTGGTGTAATCACCGACGCCCCAGGCTTGTTGACTCCATTTAGACGCGCTATCCCATACTGGCAAAAAACACCCCCCCCCCCCCCCCCCCCCCCGAGGAACGGTAAAATAAATATACATGTGTTTGTGTGGAGAGCGAAAAGAAAGAGTGCGAGATAGAACGTTCGTAACTTTCACCTTCCATATGCAACGGTTTCTTTTTTTTAATGTTGGTCACCTGTCTCAGCCAGCAGCGCACGAGACCCGAAACTACACTTCACCCCTGGGTTTAAGCACAAGTGCGCTCACTTCCGCGTCCCAGTTAAAGCTCCACTGCACCTAATTAGTTAGAAGATGTATAAGAAAGCGATGCGCCCGCCGTAAAAGAATGTGCCCACGCCTTAGACGAGCGTGCGACGCTTGGGCGTTTATGTTCGCAAGCACGGGGCCGCTTTACGATTTCGGACGGGGCCCCGTGTTTATTTTCCCAGAGGTCGGATTCGCACCCTGGAGCCACCTGGCTAAGGCTGACTCGCCGTCGCGACTGCATGTCGGGAAGGGCCTAAAAGAACGGCGGCACCCCCCACCGAGGGACGCCGATAGACACGCGCGTGAATGCACGAGGGCTTTGTCTTGCCAGTCCGCGGGGCCGCACGTTGCCAACACGTGGACTTCATGCTGAGTCCGGTAGTGCGGCGGGTGAACAGAGCGAAAGTCGCGCGCATGTGCCCGGCAGCTTATTGTGTCACAGCCCAGCAAACTGCCCAAATAGACTTCGAGCACGAAAAGTTCCATGATCCCGTTCGAAGAACCCGCATGGCCAAAAAGATTATATATATTTATAAGAGCTGATTTATTGATTGTAGGGTTTAACGCGCCGACGCAGCGCAGGCGATGAGGCGCGCCGTAGTGGAGGGCTCCGGATTAATTTTGACCAACTGGGGATCTTTAACGTGAGCCGAAATCTCGTATACACACGGGCATTTTTGCTTTTCGCCTCCATCAGAAAAGCGGCCGCCGCGGCCGGGAATCGAACCCGCGACCTCGTGCTCAGCAGCGCAACGCCTTAGCCACTGAGCCACCGCGGCGGGCATTTATAAGTTTTTGTAAACACGATTAACAAGGCTCGAAGTCAATGCTTCCTCCATAGGCAGTAGGTGATTGTGATGGCGGCGAGATGGTGGCGTCGTTGTATATTTGCACATATATGCTACAGGCCTTGCTTAATCTGGAAAGCCCTCCGGCGCAGTATAACGTAACCAGTTAGCTCCTACAGAAGTACAGCTATTAGCGTAATCAGGTTATCGGTTATTAACTTAAGACTGCTATTGCCGAGATCAGAAGGGATGAAAAATTGTTTCGTGTTTAACACGCCGATGCTACAGCTAGGCAACGAGAGGACGTGCCGTAGAGGGAGGAGGCTAAGAAATCGTAAACTTGAGTTATTCAGAAATCTTGTGAACGGGGCTGCCGCATTACATCTTTAAGGAAAGCAGCATTTGCTGTCGGAAATCGAACTCACAGCCTCCTGGGTATACCAGGAGGCTGGGGCCTATATGGTCTTAGGATAATATAGGCCACAGTGGCGAGCAAAATCGCAGACTATACTGTGTGAACCAGCTGGTCTGCAAACACTCGCAATGTTTAAGCGTAATCGTGCTGATCTTAAACGTTCATGTTCGCAAGTTGAACTCGCCTCCATTGCCCCTGCATCTATCATTAGGCTCTTCGCTGCACTTTCTCTCGCTGTTTCTTTTCTGTGTGAAGAATGCTCCCTGAAAGAGCCACGGCTTACCGTAAACTACAATGCGCATTTACGAGCACAGCTCAGCATTTCAGAGCTTGCGCGATTAGATATACCCAACCTTTCTGTACGCTGTCGCGAAGCCACCGTTCAGTTTGCTTTTTGTTTTTTTGTAGACAACTTCTTCGGTCGCCAAGGCCCACTTTTTCTTTAAAAAATGCATGCGGCGTGTGCCTTTGCACGCCGACCGACCGGAAGAGGCGGCTAATACGGGGTGAGGAGACCGCCCTGGCCGTGCGTAGCCCGGGCTCGCGTTTCCCCGTTGAAGACGATTCCGCGCCCTGTATGGTGTTCGCTTCGGCCTCCGAGCCCTCTCCCTACTTGCAACGGCAGCTTCTGTCTTTTCCACTCTTTACTTTAGTGTTTTGTCTGAACCACTTTGTTTACGTCAATAATAATCTAAGCGCGCGTTTTCCGGTTCAAATTTTGTGTTAGTGTGTTATTGGTTTTTTTTTTTTTTTTCTCTTTTGACGGGAACATGGCGATTGGTGTAAAGAAACGCCTCCCCGATTGGCTGCGGAAAATGCCTCCAGGGGCCGAATTCTCTAAAAAAGGGCCGTCGTTCTGAAACGACGCGGTAGCGCCATGCAAATGCACGTGTCCTCGACTCCTCGGGTTGGGGTGCCGCTTTGAGGGCCGGAGACAGAGCAAAAACCGCCGAGGGGAGCACTGTGGCAAGGCTACCGCGCCATGCAAATGCACGTGTCCTCGGGTTGGGGTGCCGCCTTTGCCTTGCCACAGTGCTCCCCTCGGCGGTTTTTGCTCTGTCTCCGGCCCTCAAAGCGGCACCCCAACCCAAGGACACGTGCATTTGCATGGCGCTACCGCTTTGCCTTGCCACAGTGCTCCCCTCGGCGGTTTTTGCCCTGTCTCCGGCCCTCAAAGCGGCACCCCAACCCGAGAACACGTGCATTTGCATGGCGCTACCGCGTCGGTTCAGAACGACGGCCTCGCGTTTTTTAGAATCGGGCCCCAGAGCGCGCTTTTATACCATGGGTCCGGTTGAGGCAAATATAAGGTCGTTCCGCCGGCTGCTAGTGGTGGCCTGCACCAGGGACTCATTTTAGAGACGCTGCCGCCCGTCATCGGACCCTTACGCCGGGAGACCGCCATCCATTCAGCTATTACTCTTGGCCTCTTGACTACTGTCTCATTTGATGTAACAAATGTATTGTTTGAAATTTATATGTGTTAAAAGTCAGTCAATGTCATCAGTAAATTAAACCAGTTAACCTTAAAACTTCTTCGGCGTCTCGACTTCTTCACTGCCGATCACCATGCTACCGTAGCGGTAGTGAATGGGCAATTTTCGTCGCTACAACGTACAGGGCATTCGTTGTCCATAAGGTGATGAGCCATCGTTCTGAATTTAGCCCCCTACAGCCTTTTTCCCCCTTTTGCACGCTACATCCGACACATTATTAATGAAACCTCTGCAGTCTGTGTTGCGTAGCGAGCAAAAGTAGCATTTCTCTCCCTATAAGGGCGGCATTCGGCTGGAGCATTGCGTGTGCCGATGCGTGGCACCTATTCTGGGCGACTGATGCTTCGCAATACACCGCCCCTCGCTATGTACGATCTCCGCTCTGCGGAGCCGACTGTCGACGGCTGCCCTGAAGAGGACGCGCTGTACCTGGCCTCGAGAGCGGTGCGCGTGCCCGTGGTCGCAACGTCGGGTAACGCGATGTCGACGCGAGATAGCATACCGTCCCGCTTCGTCGGCCGCCACGCCACGGCGCGCTCCTTACCGCGAAGCGCCCACACATGCGCAGCGTCGAGCGCGTTTTGTCATCGCTCCATTTTTATACGATGTGGTCGAGGCACGCGCGGCCGAATATGTTACTAAAGCGGGTCTCCTGCGCCAACGAATCGCGGCTGTCCACGATCATACCAGCCCGCCGTTCTGCCTCCGCAATTTCCCGGGCGGCAGCTCGCGACGCCCGCTGCGATTTCTTGGGACGCGAATATTCTGGGTTTCGAGATGCGTCCTGCCAGATAAGACGCGTTGGTCGACGTGCGAGTCAGGAGAGAGAGAAAGATTGTGTGTGTGTGTGTGTCTTTCAACCCCACGAACGATGGTGGCGTCGCGACTCAGACTACGAACTGTAGTAGGGAGCACTTATGAATGTTTCACCTTTACGCTTACGAGCGGCGTAGTATACGTCGCTTTATTGGTGTGGGAGTTCATGGCTCTTTCGGGTACAACCTTAACCTGGCAATCAGGAAGTACGTCACTCTCATTTCCCTCCTTTCTGTGACGTGGGAAAGAGTTTTAATTTCTACTCCTTACAGACGGACCTCAGAACAAGCAATGCCAGCATCGAACCGCGAAAACATCCCGTCTCTTGTACCCGGTACCTCCACACAATCCCCCGTAAAAGTGGGCACCCTCAAAGAGAGAATCGCTCCCCTTAAAAGCAGAATGGGCGAGCCGAATGCGTTTGCCAGAAATTGGCTAAGCAAGGTAGGTGCGCCCTAGCCGATCGAGAGAAATTATGGCCAATACGAGTTTTGCTTTCATTGTCGCATATGCATACGAGTTACAACTCACATTCGGCTTGTAATTGCGCGTCGTGTCCTGTTTCTGAGTACATCACTGCTTAAATAAAAATTTTACGATCATGTTGACTGTAAATAGGCGAATTTTGATTCCTAGATATCTTTTTCTGGTATTTAATAGCGGCCAGCGTGGATATCATTTGTACCAGGCGAACCTGGCATCGCAGTGGGGACAGAGCCTTTAAATACCCTCATAATTGCGTGACAGCGTCTTATGCTTACTCGCGTTTGTTCTAGCTGTGCGTAAAGTATAAAGTTCACAAATGTCCATTTGCCAAAAAAAAAAAAAAAACTGTATTTACAGCTTCGTTACCACGTACAGAGCGAAAGTCATTGTAGGCATTACGTAAATTCTGCAAGGTACGCGATCTGACTTGGCGCCGTCATATGTGAGCGAAATGAACAAAAAGAACAGGACAGATCCCTCACACCACGGCACTCGCCCCTGTCGCCTTGGCCATGTTATTGCAGTATTGAATAAAAAATAATCGCTCCTCGCTCCGCCTTTTCCATCTTCCGCCTCATTTTTGTACTTGTTTACAATT
The DNA here is from genome assembly GCF_048455015.1 of Haemaphysalis longicornis. NCBI lineage: Eukaryota > Metazoa > Arthropoda > Arachnida > Ixodida > Ixodidae > Haemaphysalis > Haemaphysalis longicornis. The sequence goes on from NW_027526203.1 coordinate 258,320,993, forward strand.
CCAAGGGGGGCATGGTCAAAAAGTTTGCGAAGTTGCCATACAGGAATATAACTTCAGCGGCGAGCGTCCTTTACTGGTTCAGTACATCTCTGCATACGCGTCCCTAAAGTCAAGCCCTCGCTATGGATGCGCTGCGAATTGCCTGTTTTCTGAGTTCTGAACTTCTCCTAAGGACGTGTCTCACCTAAACAACATCTTCGGCTGTGCTTGTAAAGCCACTTGTTGTTTCTTTCTTCTTTAACCGTAGCAACTGGACAGTGCCTCCGGGTCACCATCAGCGAACGCCCGCAGCGCGTTGATCGCCTGCCGTCCGAGCTCCCGTGACGAGCGCGCAAGACCTCGAGGAGAGAGAAGCCTTCGTCGCGCCCCGAGGGTCGAGGAAGAGCCGCAGCGCGGACGGAACTCAGAGCGTCTGATTACGGTCGGCGATCTGCCTCACAAGCCGACCAACAAGGACCCAGCGCTGTGCTCTGTCGTCCTCTCGGTCCTGCAGCCCGTGGCACCCTCCGTCTGACTTTTTTTCTTCTTTTACCTCCTGCAGCGATGTTCTTTTCCTCGCGTGCGTCGGCATCTCTCTCTGCAGAGCGCTTGACGCTGCGCTGTGTACACTGAGCAGCCAAAGCGGCCCCGGCGTGGCGTTTATTTGTGCGCATAAAAATAATAATAATAAACAGCGGCGACGACAGCGGTTGGATCCGCCAACAGTCGCCCAGTTTGAACCTGGGGTCGCGGTCCCCTGCCGCGTCGCTCTCTGGGCGCCCGTCATGCAAACCCACCGACAGTGCTCGAGCCTGTTCGGCACTATACTCCGCCATATAGCTCTAAGTTTTCTTCTTTTTGGCACAGCTTTGGCTGCCATGTGCTGCTCAGGCGGCTAAGGCGCCTGTGCTAGACGCAACCTCCAGGCTCTAGATTGGTATCATGAAGGGAGAGCATGCGTTTACCGTGCTGCAGCACGTTGGCGCACACAGGGGGTCTAAAACAATCAGCAGTGGCCCAGCACGCCATTTCCCACAGTCTGATGAGGACGTAAAAGGTACCGTTATGATGGCCTAGCGAAACAGATATGGCATTTTGCGCCTACGCGTGTGGGTTTTCATCGGAACGATCCCTGCTATGCGGTCTTTGGGACAGTGGAAGTAACACTGCCCTGTGCATAAAAAAGAACCTTACCAGAAATTGTGTACGAATCTGCAACGCAAGATTCACAAGGCCGAACGGCTAGGATCCCATTTAATGCTGTTTTGGCTCGGAAAGAAGCACATCCTACTCTCGCGAGCACCACGCTGTATTAAGTGGCGGTTTTTCACGCGTTAAGCTTATTTAACAAAAATCTGCCTTGAAATGATGATGTAAAGTAGCCTACGTGCTTCCAAATGGTAGCTTTACACCGTGTAACATTAACAAATGCGTGTGCGGAACTGTGCACCGAAGAAGGACAAGAGAAACAAAACTAAGCGACTCCGGTCGTTCGAAAAACATGGGCACAAAAGAAAATTCATAAAGGAGGTGCACAATCTCTCAGGCTCACCTGGGCAAAATTTTCGAAGCACGGTATGAAAATGGGAAAAAATCGGACGAAATAAACAAAAAATTGGACAGTTAACCATTAGGCATCCGCTGGCCAAGTGGGAGCTCAGAGCGACAAAAAAAGAGAGAATAGAGCTCGCGTACAACTGGTGGTATGCGCCGAGGTATCTAGACTCCTTACAGGCCTTCCATGTAAGGGAATCCTCTCGTACAAAATTAGAACTCCTGGGCCGAGCAACTTGGTCAGATCAGCAGGGGACCTGAGATTCGTTGCATTCCAGGCCTATACACGAAACCAAGAACGCTCATTACTATACCCCTCCACCTTCCCCTATTTTCTCTTTACAGCCTGGCTAGCGCTTGGGAGCACCGCTATTTACTAAATAAAGGCCGCTCTTCTTGCGCAGCACCTTGATCATGTGGGCGAGAATCAGTCTGCCGCTATCACGGATCGGAAATCAGTTTACGGGTGTTCAATTGTGAGATGCATCAAATTTCTCCGTAAAGAGGGAGACATGGAGGGAGGTGCAGCAGACAATTCTAGACAAGAACTGAGTACTGCGGTCTCTTAAACAGAGAAGCCATTGGTGGCTCCTAGGTGTTGGACTTGGGACACCGACATAGGTGGAACACGTGTGCCGGAGGAACGACGCCAGTCGGAACACGCATACAAAAAATACAAAGCGGGAAGGTAATACACGCGCGCACCGCCTGTCTCCCCAGTTTCGTGTTTATTGAGAAAAACCCGTTCAGGTTCACTGTTATAACACACCCAACAAAAATTCACCGAAAAAAAGAGAAAATACTGCAGCGGGCAGGTGAGCCTCTAATTTAGTCCTTTTAATTTTGAGGCTGCCACGGTATCCTGAGCCATTTTCTATGCCTATTTCCGTGTGTGCAGATCACAAGAACGCCACGTTCTTAAATGCAATTTGGTGATTGCGCATAATATATGCAAAGCATCTTATACACACTCTGGAACACCCAACATTGAAGGAAACGCTACATCACAAACACTTGTCCAGTGTTACAGACGTATCTCCGGGTCCCTTCAGTGCCACTCCAAATGAAAGTGCAATAAACTTCAACACACTAAACTTGAAAATCTTGCTAGAGTTCTTTCTCCCTTTTTCTGCGAGTTCGATGGCTTGTGATCCTAAGGCCTGCATTAATCCGGAACGACATCGCGGTAAAGTTAAGCGGCGTTGATTAAATTTTAAACCGAAATGCTGATCATCATTTGTTCTACCTTCGTCGACTATGCGCAGGGTAACTCTTCCCTTAACTAGACATTATAAATACAAAACAATGTATTGAACCAAAATCTGAACAATTTCAAATCCGGAGCTCCGTAAAAATATTCGCAGTCAATGGCCCCGAGGGGATTTTTATTTCATCTGCTCGCTTAAGTGAATTCGTCCCTGTACATAGATTAGCGCTCGGGCATCGCAAAGCGAAGAAATTTCTCCCAAACGAGCGGGCAGTCAATAAACAAGTACGTAAAAGTCTGACAGGGCCCCATAAAATTTCCGACCGTAGCGATTATTAAGCTCCGGCTTACGTTGGCACAAAACAACGATTTGGGCCTACGTACGTCAGGACGCAACGCAACGTCTTCGTCATGAACCTCTCGCCGCTAACGTCAGTGAGGAGCGGGATGAACGAGGAGAGGAATCGGGACGCCACACCTCCTGGGAGATGGTGTCGGCGAGTGAAGCATACTGACGTGCCACTGTCGCTCTGGAAAAGCGAGATCCACTTTCCACCTGGGGGACAGCGATGCGTCATCCAACGAAGTACCTTGCGAGAGAATGCCTGCCGTGATATCTCTCTCAAAAGTGACAATAGCTGCCATGCTCTCATCGTGTTTCGTGTTAGTAGTGGGTAGTCGATTGAAAACAGTGTGTGTGTGTGTGTGTGTGTGTGTGTGTGTGTGTGTGTGTGTGTGTGCGTGTGCGTGCGTGCGTGCGTGCGTGCGTGCGTGCGTGCGTGCGTGCGTGCGTGCGTGCGTGCGTGCGTGCGTGCGTGCGTGCGTGTGTGTGTGTGTGTGTGTGTGTGTGTGTGTGTGTGTGTGTGTGTGTGTGTGTGTGTGTGTGTGTGTGTGTGTGTGGGCGCGCGCGCGCGTGCGCGCGCGAGCGTGTGTGTGTCACGATTACAAATACACTCATCACCTGTCATCACATTTGAGGCCCTCAACGACTTCACTAAAGGAGGAAACAGCCGGAATATTTTTTTTTTCTTGTGCGAACTAATCTGATAAGTAACCCCAAGCGCACTGCAAAACAAACATCTCCGAGTGCCAGAACAAAAGGATCATTTTTTTTTTTTTGCTGCCTCCGCTTGAAAAGGTGCTGCGTACCTCGTGGCCCGTCCTGTTCCTGTAGCGCAGCCATTTGTGGAGGCCCGGCCGCCAGTACTCGACCATGAACTCCTCGGCGAACTCTCGGCCCTGGCCGTTGCCGAAACGACCTTGCGTGGCCAGCGACGTGAGCACGTGCACGGTGCGCAGATTCACCTCCAGGTACTCGTGCGTCTGTGGCGAAATCTGTGGCGCAGGGCACCAGGCGCCGCCATTCAGCTCACGCAGAAGCCTGCGAATAAAAGAGAAAAGGAAACATTTTCAGATGCTTACATGGAGAGGCATTTTGTCCATGTAAGGTTCAGATTGTGCGTGATCCGAGAAGTGACGCAAACTTGTTTAAATATTGCGGGTCACTTAACCTGTTCTGGGTTAAAACGAAGGTAAGCCTACTTTATTGTGCACACGTCTTACAGGGCCAAGCGGTCACAGGTTACCTGCGAAGCAACACAGGCGAAAGCGTTTATCAGCCAACCGACGCGAGGTAGCAGGAAACCATGAGGGCTGCCTGTAAAGGGTGCTCCACAGCAAGCACACTTGTGCTGCGGTGAAGGTTGAAGGTAACGAAACGGAGCGGGAGGTGAAAAGTAAAGGTCTGTCCAGCGCAGCAAACCCACGAACCCTGTCAGCAAGCATTGAAACAAAAATAAGATAAAGCAACTTCACAAGAAATGAATTAATCGATGTTCGACAAATTTTTCGTTAAATTTCATTGTCGCGAACAGGGGTCCTACATTACTCCACGTTCCACAGAAATTAACGGGTTTCTGCGAAGATTTTACCGCGTTCGCTGTCACTTCAGCACGCAGTTTTGAGAAAACTCCCCACTATTTTTGTGCGTCACATTCATAAGAACTGAAGTGAAGAAAAGCTTTTTTTTTTTTTTCCCGCACGGTGCTACGTACCGGGTCTCGTATTATTTGTGCTCGCTTATAATTCACATTCTGACTCACGGCCCACCTCACATGTTGTAATGTTGCACACTCTGAAGAATGTTTGCGGTTGACTAATTGCACAGAACTGACTTCCGAAACCAGGGTGCGAAGGAAAACACCAGCCGGTTGCAGAAGCATTTGTAGAAATCAGCGGATGCCGTGTAAAGCACCTCCACACTCTTTATGTTCGGTATTGACTAAATAAACCGGTGTATGTTCAAATATCCCACCTGTTTTTTGTTGTTGTTGTTGTTGTTTTTGTTTAAACACAGACTGGGATGTATGTCCGATTCCAAGAGCACAAGATAAAGACACGGTGTGATCGTTATTATTATAACCACGACTCACTCCTCATTTACCACTGGATAATATAACCTCAGCGAATCCTGTGGCCAAGATCTCTTTTGAGGAGATAAACTACGTGAGAAATGAGCGGACAGCCCCAAGAGTGAAATGGAACGTCATCGACCTCCTCCTCATGGGTAAGAGGAAAGGGTACTGCAGTGAAATGGGAGGCGGAACCATAATGACTTTCCCTTCTGAGGAACAACTGCGTGTCATACGCTGCTCACGTTATTAAAGAACCGATTGAGCAGATGATTGGGTACGATTGAGTGCACGATACTCTTCCTGGACGGAGACACACACAAAGACAGGCGCCATGCGCAAATTCACGCCTGAAGATGCTTGAAAAGTGTGTTAGTAAAGCTTTCAGCATCCTCCAGCTTCCCATTCCAAGTTCCACTCTATCCCTCTTAAAGAAAACGAGTGTAATTTTTTGCCACATCCGCGTTATGCGGAATGCCATTTCCGGGGGCTGGATCGAGTAAGCAAACGTGAGAAAAGCTGACGAGCACGGAAAACGAAACTTGATGCACCACAGAGAAGTTGGGCAGCCAGTGTCTCAGGTTCTTACGAACCTCTTTTCCTTATTCATAACAGCGAACAATGCTGCGAGATGCGTCCCCTCGAGCCTGGCGGAAGTTTTTGGAGCTCCCCCAGCGGAATATGGCTTCGGCGCCGAGCAAGCAAACGCGCGCCACGCACTCCATCATTAGGCGCTCGCACGGGCTGCCGGGGGAACGCTATCGCGCCTGTCCAGGCGTTCGGCGGACGTTGCACCTGGCCCGCCTCCTTACTCCCTCCGCGCGCTGTTCGGAACGCGCACCCAACTTCTTTCCCCGCAGTGCTTGGTCGCACTGCGGGAAAGCTCCTTGTTCCCAGATTTCATGTTTCCCGGAGAAACCCCATTAGGACGACGGCGGCTCGACTCGGCCATATCTGACGGCCAGTGTTCGGCCCGGCGCGGGCCTACGCTACAGACAATCGGGTTTTAATTAAACCACGCCGCGAGGCCCAAGATGGAATTCATTAGGTTCAGTCCTTGGGCGCAGCGTACTCGTGCGGCTCGGGGCCCCCGCAGCGAGCTGTGCTAGCGAAGATCGCCGGGTATTTGACTTGGAAACCGGGGACCGCATTGCTATAAATTTGGCCGAGGGAAAGAGTGCTGGCACGAGACATGGGGGCCGTCGTACGCTTACAATAAATTTACGCGCCAATAATTTAAGCCAGCTACAAGGGCAGGAAGGTTCCTTTGGACGTATTTACAATGTGGGAGAGAGAGAGAGAGAGAGATAGCTTACACAGGCTGGCAAAAGCTTGCAAAGGCATGACGGCAATCCGTACACCCAAACCGCATCTGCGAAAAGCTAAACGCGCGCATCCCACCATTCCACTAACGAATGCGTACCGGGAAACAGAAGCAGACGTTCCTATACCTGATTCGTCAAAACCGAGTGTTCCTGTGGATAGATAGCGGCCTGTTAGAATTCAGTCGGCCATTTATGTTTTGACTCTTATTTATACTACTGTTATCTCCCGACAACAAAATGAACACTTTTCCCAAACAAGAATATTTATTGTTATTTCTTGGCTCTGGTAGGCGCAAGTGAGGCTATTTTGTAGGTCATTATACTGCCTTAGTTTTCGAGTATTGCCTGCACTCTGAATTACTTACTTTCGGCCCGGGTATCATAACGTCTTTACAACATACGTACAATTTAAAACGAATCATGGCCAAATTTTGACCGTATCAGTGGTCATCCTTGGTTGCTAAAGACGACACTCAAAGGGAAAAAAAAATGTGTTACTGTGTAGCGCCAGGCGATCATCTTCGCGTACTTCGGTCCTTTATTTTGCCTGCGAGCCACATTCGTTACGCTTCGATCGGTGTTTAAAAATCTCTTAAACAATGACAAGGACCGCAAAAGTTTGCCGCCAAATAAAGCAGCGCGCCAACACGCATTACAACCTAAAAGTCTGGCGTTATCTTCGGACTGGGGGCAGAGTGTATTTTTGTTTTCTTACCACCATAAGCGGGCGGACCAGATGTAACAGTAACCTTTTTTAATTAAATCTTTATGCAGCCTTAAACAAAACTTTGTTTACAGCATACGACGGCGGTTTTTACGTTCGCTCTTTTATGAGGCCGCCCACGAAGAAGTTGACCGACCGATGGCCTTCCGTATACGCGCTCCGCCAAGATGCCGCAGCAGCAGCGGCAATAGCCTGCCGAGACCGTACTCTTTTCGTGCGCCCAGACCGCGACCGACGCAGTTCCTCGCACTGCAAATGAACCCCGCAGGCCGCGCGAACCGGCGCTGCATGCGTCCACACGGGCCCCGCTCGGAAAGTGCGGCAATAACGCAGCCGAGCGGAGATATGAATCACCACGACAGATGTAACGCGGCGGCGGCAGCGCGCACGCAAGGCCGGGTAAAACGTACACGCACGCAAAAAGAACAAAAAAAAAAGAGCAAGAGGCGGCGAGGGCACGACTGACTGTGGCGAGGAGTTTCGGCAGAGAATCACGCGAACACCTCCCAGATACAAGTGAGGTAGTTCCTGGTCTAATCGCCTTTCTGTTGGCAGTTTCAGACCAAGTGCACCGCCGTAGATTCATATCGGTGCACTCAGACAGGCGAAGCCTCTGTCCTCAAGTTGGTGGCAACGCTCGATACGGCCTTATGGGAATGTGCAGACTGCCGCCGCACGCACGCTGTCGCGTGCTTATGGCCAGTGAGGGCGGCCAGATCAATAGACTGTCAGCCGTATGCGCCGGAAAGCTTTATGGGTCTCCTGTTCCTTCGCGTATGCTTGAAATTGGCTGTTTGAGTTTGGATTTCAGCGACGTGGACTGCTCCTCCGCGTGTGCATATGCAGAACACCCGTGCGACTCGCTGACACTGTTGCCCCGTACAATGGCCCTCCCGCCCCATCTGCCTCTGTTTAGGACAGCGTCCTCCCAGACCGACGCGAATGTATTGTGCGTAGCAGCTGTCGGCGGAATTAGCTCTGAAGATCTTGCCGGCAGATGCTCTGCCTCAGCGCACCCATATCTTTCCAGGCAGTGCAGTCAGCTACCATTCATCCGACATCGTCAATGAAATTAAGCAGTAACCTAGACACCGGGTGCACCTCGTTGCTCTCAGCAGCTCGGCCAGAGCACGACAGGCACAGTGTCCGGAGCGAGACCTTCCCGTTGAAGCAAATGTCCCGAAGTTTCAACTGTTGAGGGGTGCATGTCACCCAGCCAAAGATAAAGTGGGAAACGACCCCAATCGCACTGCAAGCCACGCGGAGAAATAAAGGAAACCTTGTGCAACTAGGCTGGCGTCCGCGCCAATTCCGTTCGAAGCCCGTACGTTCGTTACAGCCCCATTGTAACGCAGGGCTGGTGCAGTGGGGGTCGAATAGACATGGAATGCCGACGGCGTGGTGCCCGTGGAGGACTAATTCTGTCCCACTGTCCAACCTCAGCTTCGTGCAGATACAACGCCTGTTGAGACAACTGGTCAACAATCTCGCCTCCCTCGATTCCCACGTGTCACCGGGTCCACTGAAACCGGACAGTGAATCCCTGAGTTCGCTACTGTGTAATTAAGACAAGGACCTTCATTGTGAATCTATGCGTGGGAAGAGCTTGTTGAGGGCGCTAGAGGCTGGATTTGCAATCACTGAGGGCCACAACAACCTGTTAAACGCAAAAGTTTGTGCTAGTTGGTGACAGATCTTCGACGCGATAGAAAGCGCTAAAAACGGGAACAGAAGGAAGAAAACTTACACAGCGATGGGCGCTCGTCTTGTCTAGAGAGTGTCCCCTGTGTCACCGCTTCTTAGCTCTTTTTACCGTCATTCAGTGGAATCCTGCAGGCATGCACGGCCGCTGGCGGGTTTTGGACCGAAGCCCATTCGTGAGTTCGAGAGTCTGTAATTGTTATCGTGACTTGTTATTAGCGATCGCGAATGAAAGCTTATATGAAAAACAGCGATGACTTCTGAGCTTGAAGCCCTTGACGAATGAAAAATTACTGCGGGTCAATTTTCACGAGGTTACACAGGTAGTTCTATTCGTTACTATTAAGATTCAACGACACGGCGACGAAGAATTGCGAAATTCGCTGCCCCACACACGGTCGGAATAGCTAAGTTACGACAAGCGGCGTCCGACTATATAAGCATAGGCTTGGACAACGTATGTTTAGGGTTGTTTGTTTTCGAGTAAAACCTGATTTAACCGATTTTTACGCCCCGAGCATGCTTCAGGAGAATCCGGTTAAACACGATTACTCACCGAATGGACCTTTTCAAAGCAGCGATCTGCACAATCGTAACTGACGGTCCTCCGTTCTCAACCTGTACTTGCTGGAAGCAAGCCCCACAGACACAGCTTGCGAACTCATTGAGTATTGGCATGACTCTACCGCTGGCTACCCCAGGCTGGAAAATGCTGCACTGCCGACGTTGTTGTGCCTAGCTAATGGCAGCTGTGATGTCGAGAGAACTTTCTCCCGGCTGAGGTACGTTCAGCGATCTGGCAGGTTTCGAACGGAGGCCGACATGTTGTATTGTAGATGCATGACAATGTTCGTAAAAACGGATGTGTAAAAAAATTGATGACCAGTGTTTTGCGAATAAAACTTTTCATATCTTAGAAGTTGTCGATGCTCTTCAGTGACATAACTACTGATTCATTTCCAAACCAACGCCATATTTCGGAGAGTATTAAATGCAGAGCATTTCTTTAACTCATTTCTTTAACTCACGATGTCACCCGGCGTTGTCGGCGTTGGCGTGCCTCGGCGTCCGCAACAGCCGTTCCAGGTGCGCCCTCTCCCCCACTCCTCCTCTCCCGCATCACGCTACCCTCCTCGCTCTCAACAACAGGTCCGCACCCCTCCCCCTACACTATATAAAAAAATAGTACTTACCGGCGCCTGGTTTCGATCCCACGACCCTGCGGGCGGAACGCAAGGTACATGGTGCTCTACCCACTGCGCCACAAAGCCGACACAGAATGGAAGGCTACGAACGCGCCTTATATCCTTGACTCATTCAAACTACGTCAAGAAGCTGCTGATACAACGCATTCACTACCTGTGGGCGGAACGCGAGGTACATGGTGCTCTTCCCACTGCGCCACAAAACCGACACAGAATGAAAGGCTACGAACGCGCCTTATATCCTTGACTCATTCAAACTACGTCAAGAAGCTGCTGATACAACGCATTCACTACCACCAACTCCACAAACACTAAACGTTAACGCAATACACCCACCCCCTATGCGACGCATTTACTCGAGTCCCCCTCGCGGGGAGATGGGCCCTTTTCATCGGGAAAACTGATGTCCCCCCGATTGCCAGATTGAAATAAACACCAATTTTAAAGCATTAGAGAAGCTCGTGACCCTTTCCGATAAAATAAGCTGAGTGCATTACATAGCACATAACCCCCAATTTCTCCCCGATTAGCAGTTTTAAAAATAGCACCCGATTTTTACCCCCCATTAAAAAATATATAAAACCCGAAAACGAACAACTCTGGGTATGTTGTATCCTCCACAACCTCTATTATTCTCAAGCGACCAATTTTTTACTTTTATGCTTTCATTTCTGACAGCCCATACGGTAGGTTGAGTCAAAAAGAGCGTGCGGACGTAGAACGGCATGCCCGACGAAGTGGCACGACCCCTTTGAAAACAGTTGTTGCAGCCACAGCGTTGTAATGTATCACTTCATTCTTCAGTGCTAAAGTGTGCTTTCAGCGATTTCCCCAAAAGGACTTCAACAGGGTGATTGAATGGCAGCCCGCAGCTTCACATCCAAACCAATTGGATGTCGGACACCAACTTTCGCGTTGCTTCCTTCGAACGCCGCTACATGCACAATTAAGTTGTTCCCAAAAAAGAAGCCTTGGGCCGTAATACACGCCACTTCTTCCCACCCTCTTCAGCGACTCATGGTCAAGCAGCACAACGGAGCAGGTACGGAATTACGTACGCAGGGGGAAAAAAAGGGCAGACCGGGAAAGAGGGAAGAGGGATAGCACCATAATGAAAGGCACGAGAAGACAAGCAGCGGCCGCCGCGCGAGCAGCGCGCAGCGGCTCCACGTCGGGCCAGGCCTGCGGTCCGTGCTCCGGTCTCGCGTCGCTAGGCGGTCCGCCCCCTCGTTTTCCCCGATGTCTATCGGCGGGTCAGCGCCGGGCGCTGCAGCGCCGAGCGCGTATTTGCGATTCACCGGCCGCCGTGTTCGGGCTCATTAGGATGGAACGGGTATTGTGTCGTGACGGATTGGCCGCTGCTCCGTGATGGACGAGGTCGCCGACAGGGCACGCGTGATGCACACGGCGGCGACAAAGTGCGCGGCCCGCAGGAAATCACGTGTTTTGCCGCTCACTCGCCCGCTGGAGGGGCTGCGCGATGCACGGGAGTGCGACGCGCTCCACATGCGTCCACGGCCTGCATTTAGAACGCTTCACCGCGCTCACTTATCGCTATTGGACAGGAATTAGCGCCGTCGATTGGCACAGTGATGGCCGGAAGGGGGCAAAACACGTTTCTCCAAGCCCGGTGTGAAACTATAAGTGTAGGCTGATAAGACACCCCGCTTGCTATGCGTCGCGTAAATTGTGCAGTGCACTCGTCTGTGCAAAAAACTTACCGCTAGTTAAGTGTCTTTGCAAGCAAATGTGATTTGTCTCCGTTTGGCAGCGCTCTGAAGGATCTGTTGGAAGGTTCCTCTTTTTATGGAACAGTTGTGTAAATTAAGCGTCTGCTTATTCCGATTTCGGCAATTCACAGAAAATTCATTCAGTGCAAAAGTAAAAATGACCCCTTCCCAATAAATCTGATTCAAATTAGGTTGATTGCACTATAAAAGTAAAGTATATATAATGGCGATGACAGAATGTGAGCTAGCCCATGAATATCCCGTGGATAAGTGTCAACAATTCCCAACCTTAAATAAGCTTTTAGCCACAATAAAATATCAAATGAAAAAGGTAGAAGTAACTGAAAAGATGAAACTTTGGCAAGTATGAAGAGGGGTAGGGGTCGGCATCGCCAGGGGGGGTTGGGGGGGGGGGGGGGTGCTCTGCCCCCCTGGCAAACACCGGAGGGGGGCCGGGCCCCCGAGGCGCCCCCCTTCCCCTCTTCCTCCGCAGTCGGCGCCTATGACGCGAGGAGCTGCTCAGCAAAAAGGCACGACGCGAGAGTTGGGCAGAGTATTTCTTCTCTTCCTTCAACTCCTCCTCGCTTCCTCGAAGAGGCAACATGACAAGGCAGCAGCGCCACAGTCGGTCTTGTATGATTCTTCGCTCGCCCTCGGGGTACAGCCACCGTGAGGGCCCAAAACCAAGCACACTTGACGCGACCCGACCTCGACTCGAAGGGCACGTCGACTCGGGTTCTGCGTCGGCACTAGAACACGGACGACGGTGACGTGTTCTAGCCTTTGCCGTCGGAACAATTCGCGAAGCGCACGCTCTTTTGAACGCGGTCCGCGTCGTGGCTGGCTTCTGCAAGCGGCGCGGCTGTGTAAGCACTTGGAGAAGCTAATGTTTCGCCAAGCGAGAGAAAAGGGGGGTAGACGAAGCGAGGCGAAGGGGGTGGCCAACGTAGAGAAATGGAGCTCGTTATGCCATCGGATCGCAGGCATATTCCTTCTTCTTTTCTCTCCCCCTCTCTTTTCAATGATTTTACAAGAGGTATTGTGCGTGCTCGCCGAAACTCGCCGCCAGAAGTGGTTGTATACCCGAAGTGGAGGGCTCGTTGCGGTGCAAGAGACGGCGGCTGCACCGACGCAGGCCGAAACCGGTACTTGGGCACGTCCTGTAGGTCGGAATTTGCGCCCCTCCCCCTTCCCCACCTCTATTTCCTTTAGAAATGCGGATGACGATAAGGGCACCGAGGTTTTGCGGAGACTGAAATTACCGACGACTGCTGCACTTAGGATTCGGCAATCCATAATCTTGTTTTCGTTCTTTTTTTTTAATAACTGCACTTCGTCTTATTCCGAATCAGGCTGCAAGTGCAAGCCTGACCCGCACAGGTTTAAATGTCCGCGAAATTCTGGTGTATTTTTCAGCATTTGCGGTAACTGACTTTCGTGATTTTGGACGTGGGCCGCAAAGATCACCTGATGCGCAAAATTTTCACGAGTCCTGAAGTTTTACCACATTACGAAATCACAACATTTCGGAAAACTAAGGGCGCGCAACGTGAAAGGTCTTCAGCCATCTTCCAAACATTTGGATATTCATGCTTCGAATGGTTGGATCGGGCGGGATCAAGAGCCGTTCGGATTTCTTATTGGCTTCGTACATGTCTGCGACTGTAACATCGTGGTGTAGTCGCCGACTCTACGAAGGGGGGGGGGGGGGGGGGGGGGGCGATAGGGGGACACTACGGTGTTTCCCACGGGGGGGCAGCTAGGGACCCCTGGCGAAGCTCACCGCCCCCCCCCCCCCCCCAATTACCATCACTACCCAAAGTTCCATTACCAGTGCGTTACCAGTTGAGGTATCTTTCGAGTTGCTTCTACCTTTTCACTTAATATTTTATTGTGGCTAAAAGCTGACTGCATCCTTGTTGGAGCGTACGGGCATGGCATACTTTAATACTTTTCATTTATACCTTCAAATCATTATCATAGGAGGACAGGCGCCCTAGAATCAAGAGCGGCAGTTGCGTTGTCCGTATTTTTGTTTCTTTTCTTTTAACTTTTGACTATGAACGCCGTGTACACACCAAATACATTTAAATATGCACGCATGAATAAATTATATTTCTTTAAAGAGATATCCCCAGAATTGAGGGCCACGCGCCGCCGAAGCCTGATTGCGCCCTCTCCCGGCTCTTCGCTCGTCCGGGGCGTAACTGAATGGCGCAGAAAACAAATGGCCACCATTTGACAACGGAGACAGGGAAAACGACTCCGGGATTCCGTACTACGGCTCCGGTGCCGCACTGTGACAAAATTTTAGGCTTGTACGACTAACGTACGAGGTTCCCAGGGTGTCTAAATATTTTCGGCTGCTGCCTATGAGAACCGGCTGGATTTCTGCGTTTCGCGCCTCTCATTGAAAAGGCTCTTCGCCAACTTGCGCATAATTTATAACACAGTCAGCAGATCGCATGATTCACCATTTGTGCTCGCACTGCTTCTGGCTGCCTTTTCCCCAAATTCCCCTTAACTTACTGTCGTTGCCTGCGGATATACGCTTAGGAAACACTGCACTCGGTACAAAACTCGCGAGAAATGCGCGGCTAATGACCCTCCCCCAAGAGATTGTACATAACGGAAAGCTGGCAACTAGGTGTGCACATGTAAGTACACAGGTGTGCGTGTCTGCGTGTGAATTCGAATGACAGCGTGGAGAACAGTGGGACGAGGGGAATCACCGCGATTCCGTTTCTCGTTAACAGCTTGATCAGAAAACGGGATCGGCACGCTCATACTCGAGGGTATTTTTTACGCACATTACAAGCTGCAAAAGAGGCGACGCTGCGCCCGTAGCCAGACCAGGGCTATGAGAAAAAGCGCGGGGCGGTGGGGAGGGGGTTGAGAATGGTCGTCAGAAAATAATTCGCCTTAGCAATTCAAGTGGGACTACCCTTCGTCGCAAATGGATAAAAAGTAGTTATTTCCTGAAAAAAAAACAGGCAGGCCTTCGGATCCCCGTTAAGGTGGCCTTCCATTATTTTACAACACCCCGTTACAACCGCCTGCGCTATAAAACAACGCCATAGACGTACTCTAAAATGTATCTTTTATCCAAGAGGAAACGTCCCGTCTTACGAAGTAGGGATCAGTCGCCAACAACTTCATCACAGCGTTAATGGCCTGTGTGCTGTCATTTCGGTTGCACGAGCCACCCTAACGAGAATTCGGGCACGCAAGACGTTCGCGTCCTAGACGCATATGGTTCATTTAGACATGCACGTAGAGTGTGATGGTATGTGGGCCCATAAGGAAAGGCCTACGACTAACGCCATGCAAATCCTGCCAGAAACAAATGGCCCATAAGGTCATTAACTTTCTCCCAAGGAGGAGGAAGCTGCGCCGGCCGTGTTCGCGTTAAGGGGCTGTAATAACCTTCATTTCGAGAAGATTACGCGTGTTGTCCTCCTAAAACCTTCATTCTACAAGAGTAGAGCGTAGCTGGCCCGTGAGCCTACTAAGCTGCCCCGGGACGGACTCTTTCTCTGTTCTAATGCGAGGCTTGTCCCGTGAGCTGGCTCACTGCTAACTGCGGCCCTTCTGTCCCTCGCGGGGTGCCATGAGTGCGAGTATTACGTGCGGCCGAAGGAACGTGCGTCGTCATCGCGAAGGGATCAGCGAGGGCGGATGGGAAACGGCGTCGCCGCGCAATGCAAGGATGCGCATCCTGGCGCGAGTCAGAACGTCGGGAGCGCAAGGGGAGAGCGCAAAGTAGAAGGGGAAGCAACCCGCTCGCCCAGAAGCCGGCCCGAACACAACCCGCGCGTGTAGACATACCCTCATTGCGCGGAGCAAGTTGGAGCGCCCTGGTTATGGGCACAAGGCGAGGGAAATGAAACTGCCGGCATGCGCGCGTAAATTCGGGCGATTCCTGGCGAAAACTGTGGTCGTAAAAAGGTCAAACAAGCGCTCCGGTTCGCCGCCGATGACGCCGGCGGCGCCGGCAGAGCGCCCAAACGTATAGCCGTAGCGCCGAGGCCTATATTGAGGCGAGCGCAGGAGGCTCTCTTCTCCGGCCAGTGGCGCGTCTACACGTCAGGCCTCTCCCGCAGGGGCCGCTAATGAGTGCCCTAAACCTGCCGTTATAACGCGCGCGCTCTTCAATGGGCTGCTGCGGGGCCCATAAACGACGCCAGCCCCCGAAAGTGCGCCCCCGCGGGCGGTTGTTAAAGTTTTGAAAAGTTCGAGGGCTTTCTGCTGCATCGGGCTTATACGCGCTACCCTCTGAATGGCACGCAGCTTGTTCACATGCGGGCTCTCCTCAACACCGTGCGACTCCTCCCTCGCTCTCTGCTTATTCAGCGTCATCGAGAGGATTTCAGAGCGGCTCACACTGGCCCGAGTGAGGCGAGAGAGAAAAAGGAGGACGGTGATCCCGGGGGCCAGGGCCTTCATCGCGTCCTCAGAATTTAATGACGGCCGTCGAGAACAGGCTTCGCTGCAACGCGAGAACATGTGTCGTCGGCGTACACTAAGTGCCCCAGCCACCTCCGCGGGTCCCGCGTTAAATCCCGATTGAATAAGCGCTCTCCGATGTCCCAAGTTTCCGCCCGCTATGGCATATTTTGCAACACGGCTGCGCGCTAAAGTACTGCTACAAAGTAGCTGCTTTGATTGTATTACCCGCGAACTGTGTCTTATCGCTATAACTTTAACAAACTACTTTTACTGACTCCGCAGAGATGGTTCCCTGGTAGTCGTCGCTGAAAGCTAATGACAACAACGCGGAAAATACTAATCGAATCATTTATTTATCACAGGCATGCGAATGATTATTTGCGGAAGGCATAGAAGAAGACCGCATGAGCTGTTAAACTGATTTGGCCGATTGGGCGACTATAATGTCGCAATTTCGCGTGTCTTAAATTTGTCTCACTTGATTTCACCATAAGAAGTTCTCAAGGAAGATAAATCATTTGATTCAATCTTTGCTAGGTTTAACTAAGATGTTAGTGCCAAAGTCGGACATGGCTTAGTACAGTCGGTAAAACGCTTGTCTGTAACCGCGATTTCAACAACTACTTACATCTAAAAACTGCCGAAACGTGCTATTTATAAACATGTTTGAGACAAAAAGGGTTGGCTAAGACTGCAGAACTCCGCATTAGTTTTCTCCTAATCCCGCTCGGGAAAAGCCGATTAAGGCTGAAAGTACGGAAGCTGCGTTATAGACAAGCATTTTACCCGCTGTACATCCAGCGTTTCAGTAGAGATGCGAGGGGTACTGTTACAATATATGTGGGGTTGCATCTGCCGCACGCTACGTGAGCACGCTGTCCCATGCTCATAACGGAGAGGGGAATGAAGGGAGGGAGGGGCTATACGGCTACCCTGCAAGTAGGAACAGGCAAAATAAGCTCACCTGGCAAACTGCGGCCCGACACTGGCGGCGTTGTGCGTGGAGCTGGCCGAGATGTCTTCGTCCTTTATTTCGCCGCTGGTCATTCCAAGGGTTTGATTGCAGGAACCTGCAGGCATACAGGAGAAAAAAAATCCCAGCTCAGTGTTTAACTCGGAACATGAAATGTGCCGGCATGTTCTAACCCGAAACTAAACACCTCAACAAAAGGAAAGCGGTAACGAAGGACTGTAATCTTGTTTGAGTGTTTTGAAGAATTACATTTGTTTCTAAGGGTTCGAATAAAATAAACGTGCGACGTCGTGTTTTGGAGGCAACGTGGGCAAACCTCATTCTGAACTAGTCTATAATAGTCTCCAAGACATCTAAAGCTTAAAGGGACCCTGCAACACTTTTTTTAACTTTTTTATACATTTAAATGCTTTCAGAACGTAGTTCGTATAGTCACAAAGTGCCTCAGCCAAAAATTACTGCACTATGCCCATCAGATAACTTGGAAGCCTGCTTAAACGTTTCTCTCTTTCCCGAGTCCTGACGTTCCTTGCGCGCTTCAGTTACGTCATTATAGCAATGTAGCGGCTCTTGGCCGCGTTCTTTCTGTTGCAGCAATAAACGCCTTCGATAGCCCCTTCAGAAAAAAGCCACAAAGCAAAGCATAAACAGAAGGCAGATAGTTTTGCTGCGACGAGCAAACCACGCAGTGCCGCTCCGTGCTGTTGATAACTGTAGCTTTGACAGTGCTTCCAGACGCGAAGGAAAGGGTGAAAGCGTTTATCAGAAGTGTTGCAGAGCCCCTTTAAAATATCTAGTTTTGTTCACATTGCGATATACCTAACGGAGCTCGGTTGTGTGAGAGGGCAGTACACATCGACGGGATTAAGAAGGTTGCCAGTAGAACAAATAATAAAGTTACCTTGGCTCCAGTTAAAGAGCACTCTAAGGCAATCCCGTGATTCAACTACAGTGCGGTGCACTCGGATTACCAATCCGTGCCACGTGATCTGCGCGGTGGCATTGTGCAATGCAGAACGTCATGCTTGCCTTGCGTGATGTCACAGCGAGGACGGAACTTTTGAGGCAAATCGGGTACTCGACATCGCCATTCGCCGAAATTTTATCGTCGGCTGCATAGATTGGTCAATCGAGTGTGTTATGTTTGAAGCTGAACCACAGGATTGCTTTATGGTGTGTTTCACTGGAGGTGTCCTCATTTAAGCAGCTCCTCCTGTTCCTTTAGCAACCGCGCCCAGGCAACGCCACTCGGGGCTCATTGCGAAAAAGAAGGCACCGCCCTCTTGAGGACATCGACGTCGCTGTCATCATCCCAAGCCTCACGGCAACTGATTTTCATTTTCCTCCGCCTCCTGTCGTCTTCCTTCCCCGGCTATTTGTACACACAGCGCTTTACCATAATAAAGAAACCTCACATTTTGCGGAAACAAGCTTATTTTCCTTACTAAAATAACTTCACGGAGCACATTCGGGGATGTGTATCGTTAATAATTCTATTCGTTCTTCCACAGAAGTTGGGTTTCAAACAAAGGGGTAAAACAACGGTAAAAGAAGATCGCCACATTTTTAATGCAGCTAATGTATAAAGAAGCACATCAAAAGGCGCATACTAAACCGGCGAGGCGAGCAACTTGTGTTCACGAAATGGTAAAGCAAACTTCGATGTGAAGCGAATACACAACCCGCATTAGCCGCGTGTTCCCTCAACGCAATCGGGCGCAGGCACCTTCTTATGCACTTGCCAGTGCACAAATTCACTACATGAGGTAACTCGATGGGTTAACACGAAGGTCACCGGCAAGCAATTTGCAATACGTAGGAGGCGCTAGAGAAACGCACCCTACAGCTACCGTCACAGTCCAGCGCAGAAATAAATACAAACAACGTCGCGACGCACAGAGACGCGTCAAGCGCAGTCTGCCCGCCCGTCCGGAGTAAGGCCCGGGCGTGGCTGCACTACGGAAAGAAACTCCCTCGGCGCGAAAGGAGTAAAAAAAGGAAGGGCGAGGGGAGTGGGTAATGAAAGGTATCGTCTCACGGCCGAGCTACGTGGACGCTCACTAATGCCGCGCATTCCGCGCTTTATGGAGAAGCAAGTGTCCAGGGCTCCGAGTCCCGCGAGCGCGCGCGTGTGTGCGCGGTAGCGCCTGCCGCTTGCCGCCGAGCCGAGGATTGAAAAGAGCGCTGCTGCACCGGCCGCCCCAGCCGTGGACGGACTACGGTGCGGGGCCGAGCCAAGCTCTGCGACGCGGCGGACATTCCCGGCGTGCCAGCGGACTCTATCTGCAAAATGTGCCCAAAACATTTTTGGAAGCCGCTGCTGGAGGAATTTGAGCGGCTGCGCACAGTTCTGCTCACGCGCATTCGCCCGCTGTTCTCTCCCTGCTTTTTGCTTCTCCCTCTTTCCCCTCGCCTCGGAAGCGGGAGCCGCGCAACGCGCCCATCATTTGCCGCCGAGTTCAACTCCCGGGCGCGCGTCATCTCCGTGCGTGCACGCATTGTTCGCCCAAGTCGGAACATTCCGCCCCAAGGCCGAGAGCTTTGGGAAGTGAAGCAGGATTCCCTGTCCGCCTCGCAGCCCTTTTGCGGGTTGCGCTTGCTACGCTTCCGCGTGGCGTTTTTTAGTTGCGTCCGCATGTACGTGAAGCCCGGCAGATGGAAGCTTGGAAAGAGGTGTTTCCATCTCCGTGCTGGACACTTTGTGGATCGATTTTTCATCAGCTTGGGGCGGATAATTTTTTACACCAGTGTTCGCGTTTCCGGATGGTTCCGGACTATATGACTCCACAAATGAACGTGGGCTTTAGACAGGAATGTAACCGACAGGTTTTCTTGGTGAAATCAACGTGTCCCAATGACCGAGACGCAGTTTAAATGCGTTGTGTAAACGCTTAACGGTTTAAAAGCGTTACCTATGATAATTTTTTTATGGAGTCCGCATTCCCGCAGACATGTAGAAAATACTCCCAACTTTACTTATACCGGCACACAGAGAAGGCCTAGAATCCGGTGCTCTTCTTTCGTAATTTATTTTCGGCGACCGTCATATTGAAAAGTCGTGCCATTGGGAGCTCTCAACACGCAATTCTACGGTGCCGACACTGCTTCCCTTGCTCGATCACTTGGTGAGCCCGAAAGCGCTGAATGTGGGCGAGCTTCTAATTTTATTTCAGGAGCAAAAAGCAGGCCGCATAACTTTTAGTTATGCGCGCCTTATGTTAAGAGTACATTCGCCCAGGGTCTAGAATCATTCGTGGAGTGGCATTCCTAGTCAGATAGGGAAAGGCGATACGAAGTATGAGCAAAATATCACCCCATTAAAGAAAAAAAAAAAACCCTTCGAAATCATATGGACCCCCGCATTTAAATCTTCCGTGGGTCTGCTTAACCCCAACCCAGCTGATTGACCGATCAACGAGTCTGATGATGGAAGTTTAACCACGAACGAGGCCTCATATACGATGTTACGCGAGATGCGATCTGCGCTACAACTTCATAGGATTCAAAGTGTCGTGCTCGTGTACTGCGCAGTGGAATAGCGCGGACGGCAGTTTGCGACTAAAATGATCTGGTTGTTCTCGTCACTGGCCTAATTTCTTCTCATCGTCGTGACTGGCCATTAAAGGGACTACGAGGACGGATTAGAAGCTCGGTTTATTAAGAAGACCGCTTTGTCCCGGTAACAATGATACCAATTTCAAGGCAAACTAGACATTAAAGGGACCCTGCAACACTTTTTTACACTTTTTTTAAGGAATCCTAAATGCTCGCAGAACGTGGTCACCCAACACACCCAGTACTTAGACTAGGGGGTCGCAAAGTACCTCAGCCAAAAATTACTGCTGTATGCCCATCAGATAACTTGGAAACTCGCTAAAAATATTTTTACCTCTTTCCCGGTCTTGGCGTTCTTCGACCGCTCGAATTACGTCATTAAGGCTATGTAGCCGCTATTGGCCGGTTTTCCTTCAGTTGCAGCAATGAACGCTTTTCGATAGCAACTTTAAAAATAAAGCCACAAAAGCAAAGCAGAGACGGAAGGCGTATGTGGTGCGACGAGCAAACCACGTAGTGCCGCTCCGTGCCGGCGATAACTATAGCTTTCGCAGCGCTTCCAGACGCGAAGGAAAGTGTTGCATGGTCCCTTTAAGGAAAACAGATAAACCAGTGCATGCGACTCGCCCGCCACTGTCTCGTCCAGTTCTCATACGGCCACAGGGACTTGCGTGTGCTATCGGCGGCCGCCAACCAAAGCCAACACAAGGGGATTGTGTTGGCATTGTGGAACTGTGGAACACAGGTGGAACTTTGCGATTGTAGAGGTGCTCTATTTCCGTTTAATTGTACCACTTGAATGCTAACAGGGAGTTATCCCGTTGGTAACTGTTTTTAGTATTAGTCCTATTACGTTAGCGCTGACGTGTAGCGAGAAGTTTGGAAGTTTTTCAATATTTCTTATCTTTTTTCGTGTGAAAACAACGTCTTTCGGTACCAGAATGGAGTTGAGTTAGTTTAGCACCGTTGCAAGGTATTTGCAATAAGCAAGTTGTTGCCTTCATGTTCCCTTTAGGGCAAGGATAAGGTGGGTTCAGGGTGTTTTTTTAAATGTTGGGCAACGCGCATTCCACGGGAAACTGAGGAGCTCAACAAGAACCACACGAAGTTTGGAGAACATCACGGTTCCCTTCCTCCGTTCCACATCTTAGCCCGCAGCTCGTGCAACAATCTAAAAGCACAGGGGAGGCGTGGGGGCCTCCAGAAATGCTTTGCATATCAGAACGTCATCAGCACGAGATTTCGGGGTCTAAATTTCTCCGTAGCCTCGCAGTCAAGGCGACATTTCGGAATTTTTAACCCTAAATTTGATTGTGTGCTTCTTCATGTGAGCGCGCGGATAAAATGACTTGCCATGATACGCGCTTTCGCTGGCCACACCTCCCTCCCCTTCACTTTTTTTTTTATTCTACTGCGGTGAGTTCATTTCCTCCATCGTGTAATGACGTATCCCCTGGGCAAGGAGTATAGGGACGCCGAGATTCAATAAAGGTACGTTCTTTCAGCAAGGTATGACTCAATTTACGTCCATGCCCCGATAATTGTGCCTATTTCTTTCAGAGTCAATATAAAGGTGTTACAGGGGGTGTGACAGGAGCTTCAGTTCAACGCTCAGTCGTTGTCACCTGCCATGACTCATTCCCGTTAAGTTAAGCACCTCCATTAAGTTACGGGATGTTGCAGGACCACTAACTTGATAACTACCCCACAGATATACAGAGATATTGACATACCTACGCAGCTTCTGGGTTTGGTTTTTTTTAAGTGTTATCACCGTAAAGAAATCGCTGACATCGTAAGAAAAAGAAAAGAACGGAACGAATGCGCTGCAGCAGAGATTTTTAGAGGGTGGTGATTAACGTCAAATGCGGAGATGCCCTCGCGGGAGCGCTTTGCATCGTAGCGCGTTGCTGCGGTCATTTAAATCATGAGATGTAATTTGTAAGCATCTCCGACGTAATGAATCTAGCAAATAAAAAGCAAAATAAAAAAAAAATCAAGCTTAATTTATATGGGCGGCGACCCCAAAGGCGGTGCAGCCTGTCAGCGGCAGCGCAAACAATGCTAGCCCTACTGTCTAACCAGAACTACCGCGGTGAGCAACACTCAATGGAGCATACGAGTAGAGGGCGCTGAGAGTCCTTTCTTTCCCTCCACAGCCCGCCAGAAAGAGCGTTGATTGCGGTTCCCACGCAACTTCGCGTTGCCCCACCCGCGCACCATCGTCATTTCGCGGCTCCTTGCTGCGGTGATAGGTGATTTCTAGCCAGCGTGCGAAGACAACGGCAGCGGCGGAGAACAACGGGAAACGTCCTGTGCTTTCACTGTTCCAAGCAGCTCCGGGTAACAAATGGACGCGGTGGGCCAGAAATGTTGCCGGGAGAAGCAGGGACGGTGCGCTCCGGGTCTTATCTGTGGGACATCGCCAGATGTCGGCGCTCACGCACACACGCACAGGGCGGTAGCGAGATCAGTCGGGTCGCTGCTGAGCCGGGCTTTGCGGATTGCGCATACGCGGGATGATTCGGGGAAGAAGAGGCTCCGAGGGGAGGGACGAGAGAGATGCGGAGACCGCACGGGCGAGGCGCGCCGGAGGAACGAAATCGCCCGAGACCCGGAGACAAAGTTGGGGAGGCGCTCAAGAAGGCCGCGGCAACGGGAGAAACAATGCGAGGCAAACGAATGGCGCGAGCACCGCAGAGGGAGACGGAGCGCGCAGCAGGTAATTGGGGAGTTGCACGCCCTCACCCATCAATCTATTTCTGCTGATTTGCGCCACGGGAAAGTTTGCGCCCGGGTGCACGGTTCGGGTGATGCCCATAAATCATGCGGTGAGAATCGCAACAGAAGGTTTCCGTGGCCGACGCGTGAATGCCACGGGCCGAGGAGGCGCGCGCGCCGCGGGGGCGGGAGCGCGCCAGGAAGAATCGGCCAGCCTTCGATGAAGGCGGCCGAGGGGACCGAACCTATATATGCGCGAGCACATCTTGTCTTGCCTGCGCTGCTGCTTTTGATTCTTTCCATTCGGCCAGCTCTCTTGCGTTTGCTACGTTTTCCTTGCCATCTACGCGATCCCCTCCCCCGAGACCAAGAAAAAAGGGGATTTCGCGTTCCGAGTGGGTTTGATCTTGCGGAGCTGCTGTACGCGTCGATTCCAACTTTGTTTTCTTTTTTGCGTTATTCCCAGTAGTGTTGTTTCCGTCTTCTATCTTCTGAGGTTTCACACTCTTCTTTCTGTCAGAGGTTCTTTTTTTTTTTTTCTTGGAGTAAATCTGCTCAAGCTAGAGCTGTTTCTCGAAGAGACGGAAATAAATCCCCAGATGGGAGACATCTCGAGCATCTGCAGGTGCGGCGCACGACGTGCTAGCATATAGAAACAAGAAATGAAGGGCGCTTCAGTGTAGCTCATGCTCATAATTTCGGACCTTGCTGTTGGACAATCATTGAACTGAAAGAAAGGAGTAAGAAAAAAGCGTGCACATCTTGCTCCAAGAAAGGTAGGCACGCACTGCTCTCCTGTCTTGGGATGCCATTATTTTTTCTCAAACAAGTTTCACAGAAAGAGAGTAGAGCAAACTTTGCGATTCTAGAGCTCTTTTTTGTCCGTTATTGGAAACATTAGCTGGAAAGACGCCGTCACTGCCGTCAAACTATCCTCCATCCTTATGCGCATTATTTGACGTCATATTACAGTCGCTATACAGGGGCTAAAATTCAAAATGAGAACATCAGCGCTGGGCAGTCACTTAACGCTACCGCAGTTTGACTCGTAAAATGGGCAAAAAGCAACCCGTTTCCGCTGGCAGCAACAGATCTGACCACAGACGCAAAAAGAAATCTACGCGTAATACAATTCAGAAATTCTAAGGACGAATAATCACAGACACTTTAATGTGGTGAACACGCCAAGCTGCCCGAGGAGCCTTCCTCGCAGCCGTGCCAATGTAAGAAATGGGAAAACAGTACTTTTCAGTTCATTAAAATTTCATAGATCATTTTAATGCATAAATCTATGTAAAATAGCCACGAAAATACTATCACTGAAGCTCAAACATGAGGTTGTTCGCGGCCTTAAAATAAAACCATTTCATAGCTTCGATCTTCTCGCGGAAGCAAAGTGAATTGTTTTCTCGCGTTTTATAGGCTAAAAGCCTGCGTCGAACGCTCTGTGAAAGGTAAAAACAACCAGCTTTGTGCCCCACCGCAAAATATTCAATGATTCAAAAGGCTTCAGCATTCGTGAAGCAACAAAATGAACTTATTCTCCATCGAATCTCCCACCCGTCCCCCTTTCCCCCGTGGCTGTAGCGAGCGGCAATTTGGCGTGCGCCGTCAAGTTTGGCTCAGGTGCTGCGTTCCAGTTGAACAAAAGCGCCGGCCCACACGCGTGCAAGGTCATATTTGTGCTACGATGCCGAGATCTACAGAGAAAGCTGCATGAATGTATGCAGGAGAGGGCCTGCTTTCTTCTTGGGTGGCCCCATACCGAATTCCGTTATAAAATGGCGGAGCAGAATGCGCTGCACGTGTGAGCAAAGCGTGCTGCGCTGCGCTGCATATGGCAGCAAGTGCTGCAGGCACAACGGTTCGCAGACAGACAGGGGACAGTGATTTTTCTAAGCGTTCATTCCAACCCGACACTTCAAGGGTTCGTCAGTATTAATTCGCTGATGGCGTGAAAGCGGATGCGTAGGTTTAAAAAGAACGCTTCAAGGCGGGCAAAATCGCCCAACGCTAAAATAAACTAATGTGAAAGCACTAGAACGCTCGACCACAAGAAATGTGCACGCGTACTCTGAATCCTGCGCAAGAGCGAAGGGGATAGTGCGAGAATGAAATAGCACAGCGAAGAATAAAAAAGAACGCGTGATGCCAACATACGCCGCGCCTGCGCAGTGGGAGCGTGCCACCGAGGTTTCGGGTGTGGCTCGGCACGCGGGCGTGTGGGCATGTTCACAGCCTCCGTGATCAGCAACGGCGCGAGAAATGAGGAGCCGCGCCGGTAGAGGGAAGTGTGACAGGCGCCAAAAGAAATCAGTCTCTTAGGTATTAGACCAAGCAATATTTATTTGGGCCCACTTAGTGCTGCAAATAAACCAAATGGGGCTTGCTTGCGCACTATGAACGAATTGCATCAAATCGGCCCATTGTTGTCACTAATCTTCTTGTCTTCGCACAGCCAAACAAGTTTCTCAAAACAAGTTTCTCAATAGCTCTATGGCTAAGCCGCTGCTGCAGTGCCTTGCCTTATTACGTGTCTGCGACAGCATCATCAACCAATGTGGGTAGACCATCCGTTCCGAAGGAAGGGCGTTGAGTACGCCTGCTGCTCACTTAGGCGCAAGTGTGATGGCAGCCCTCAGAGCGATGAGCCGCATCACGAGGTTTAGGGTGTCGATGATCGCCTAACAAGTTTTTGTTTAGTACTCCTGTGTATAGTACTCCTGTGATGTACTCCTGTGGTCATCACGGAACGTACACAATTAATCCGTTTAATAAGTAACAAACTGCGGCTCCGGACCCGTGGAATTTACGCACGGAACTGATATTTCCTTGTCACCGTGGTGCGCTGCTGCGTGCGCCGAACTCAAAGCAGCGTTTGTGCCTCTTACCCATGACCATCCCATGGTACTAAGAGAACAAATTCGGCGAATACGCATATACGCCCTGAAATAGAGTTTGATTTGCGTTGTGGTGCAGTGTGCAAATCCCACGCTTTATTGCGACGAGCCCCCAGTGACAGTCCTGGAGTGCGGAGGGGACCCGGTGATGTTTACCAGTGTTTGACTAAAACAGAGCACATGCAGTATACTCAGCAACTCCTTTTGACGCATATGCCTGGAATACGGGGCAAAGTGTGTAACAGTTTGGGCTTGCGGTTAGGCATTGCCTCTGTGCTCCGTGCAAGGTACCCCAGTTAAAATGGACATCCAGGACCCATTGTTTCGTGTTCTGCTGCCGGTGCATCCAGGAAAAGATTACCGAGATTACAAGCGGCACCACGGCAGTGCACAGCCGTAGGATTTGTAGGCCACAGCCTTGAGTAACCCCATTGTGTTCCCTTGTCTCTACGGAATCTACTGCAATCCCACCAACTGTAATTAAATTCCAGTGACACCAACCAGCGACGCTATCCTTTCTCCTACTCAGCGACTGTCACTAGCCCCTTCCCTGTGCACCAGCTTGGATTTTATGCATCTTACCAATGTTAACAAAAAAAGCCAAGCCTGGATTCCACCCTTGTGTGTAGAACATCGAAGCAATATTGCGTCGGTAAAATGAAGTTGAACGAAAATCGTGGTAAGCAACAAGAAGCCTGCGGTTTGAATAGCAGCATAATTGCATGAAATTTATCGTGGTTCTTGCCTGCGAAACTTGAAAGATAATGAGTAAAAATAGACGGGGTACTTTCGGCCAATGCCATGTACAAATAACTCGTGCGGGAATACTATTTCACGTAAAATCAAGCAAAGGTAAAAACTGCTAACCCAGAAAGTAACTGGTTGTTTGACATAAATATACGAGAGTTCCAACAATGCAGGTGCAGAAAATTGTTTTTTTTTTTTGTACTCCCAAGCGCTTATAACGTTTACAACGCAGTGCAGTTAATTTTTGAGGAGCGTGCACTATGCAGTTCCTATGCACTGCAAACCGCGTTTTGAAACAACCAATCATTTCACTGTGCACTGCTACAAAAATTGCAATGCCACAACTCCTGGAAACGTGATGAGAAGCCGTGCAGTGCACCGAAGAATGTCGGATGCCAGTACCTCTTTCAAAGGTACAGTCTGGATGTTTACTTGCATGAATCTATGTGTCATGCTTCGTGCATATATGAAATTGCCTGGCGTGCTTGAGCCTGACTTCTTAAAACAAATAAAAATAGCTGCAAAAATATCAAATAGTTGAAGCAACCTGAAATTTAACCACAGCGGCAATTTTGTTGAAAAAAGCATTCGGCGTTTGTTTGTTTGTTTGTTTGTTTATTTATTTATTTATTTATTTATTTATTTATTTATTTATTTATTTATTTATTTATTTATTTATTTATTTATTTATTTATTTATTTATTTATTTATTTATTTATTTATTTATTTATTTATTTATTTATTTATTTATTTATTTATTTGTTTATTTATTTATTTATTTATTTATTTATTTATTTATTTATTTATTTATTTATTTACAGCAAGCGACAGCTTGCTGGCGGGCGGGTTTCCGACACTTGAATTGGCAGCGGGCACGCCGTTAATCGGGCTCGTTCACGAGGGGACGAGCGTGCAAGCAAAACTGTCCCTACATTAACTATTTACGGCAGTCACTATTTATTGCTCATGGTTGGTAGATTCATAATGGGAAATAAACAACCTATAGTTTAATCACTTTTTCATTAAGTACTGGTAATATTTAACCATTGCACTGTCCACAATCAACCGTTCATTGACGACAACTGAGGGGGAAAAAAAAGTAAGCTGCAGTATGTACGAGGTTTCTTGCACGTTAAAGTTGCTTCGGAAGCCAATTAATTTGTGGTCCTCGACTACGACGTGCCTCGCAGGGCAGGTGTAGTGACTTGGGCGCGTCAGACGTCAACTTGTTAATTTAACGTCTGTGGGGAAGAAGATAAATCGGTTCATGCACGATCCAGTTTGACAAAAAAAAAAAAAAAAAAAAAGAAGCGACTATCTCTTTTCTGAAGTTTTTTTCTTCTTCTTTATGTCTGAGTAAACGTAGAAGTGAGAAAAAATATGAAAAAAAATTGTCATCAGACAACCACTACCCGCTTTCCGGTCTCTATACTTTTTTTTTGTCTTTTTCTCTAGTTCCTCTTTCAACTTTATTTCCCGCCCAAAACCAACATCTGCAGCCGAGCGCGGAAACGGAAATGAGGCGTTACCCTAACAAAGAACACTGGCTACACCAACGGCACGTTAGCGCCACTGGCAACGAACTCGGTTTTCGCCCGCGCTCCCAACGCGCCCGAAAAGACGACTAAGCTGGCTAAACGACGGAACCAGGCGTCGAGCGATTTGCAGCCGCGACGCGTCTCAATCGCTGTAGACAAAGGGATCGGAGTCCCCGGGGGAAAGAAAGGCGCTCCCCTCCCCCTCGCCACAACAGACAGCGTTCGAAAGTCGGCGCGTCCTTGTGCCGCGAGTGCGGACTCAGGGGACAAAAGCAGCGGGTCCCAAACTTGGCGGCTGCCATTCACAGTGCAGACGCGCCGCTGGTCCCGCGTGGAGAAACGCGCGTTATCTGCCAGTTCATTCGCTGTTCGACGCGCGCGAACCTCGGAGAAATATGCCGCGACGAAACTAGAACAGAGAGAGCCTCCATCCCTTCTCTTTTCTTTTTCTTTCAACAGCCAAAGAAAGCTTGGAGTAAATTTGTGATTTCTTCTTCTCTTTGTACTGAGAAGTTTCTGCTACCCGTACATGCGTTTACGAGCACGCATTTCGCCGGTCAAGGACACGCCGGATGCGGCCCAGCTTTGAATCAAATCGAGAAGTGAGGGTGGACGTCATCTTCCCGCGATTCTCTGCAGCCTCCCGTACGCGGTGTCATTTCCCACGATTAGTGAATAAAAATAAGCCACGAAGGTCGGCTTAAGGGCCACCTCGGGAGATTCCGGCGGCAAACAAAACGCCCACAGCGCGCGTTATGACTGAGCAACTGCATAGCAACGGGAGAAACGAGGCTTCATAAATTCAAGAAGGCAGCAAAGCATGGCACGTTGCTTTTCCCACTTTTCCTTCCCTTCTCGTGCGCCGCAACACGGGACGCCGATACAGGGACCCTCAAGAGCGCATGCCGCATAAGGAAGCGCGTGCGAAGAAGAGCCGGGCGTTCGGCGAGTGGTCCGCCTCGGAGCAGCGAAATCCCTCCCGAGGGCGTCGCTTTTCCTTATAAATCCCCAAGCAAACGCCGCACCCTGGAAAGCAGCGGCGGCCGTGGTGTGTGTACAGCCGTGCCGTCGCCTCACGCAGCAACGGCGAGGGCCATAGGAGGCGGCAGTAGGAAGTCAATCGGCTCCTCGGCATCTGCTTCTCGCCCAAGAGGTTTTACTCCTCGCGAGGAACACAAGAAAGACTGCCGCTGCTCGCGTCGGGATTTATGAGCCACGCGCTAGTCTTCCCTAAACAGGCAAACTGGCCGGCCCGGAGCCCGCGTCGCCCATTTCTTGGCGCAGCCGACGACTATCTTCGCACCCGCGTGTTGACTGCGCGCTCCCCGCTGCCCTCGCGTGCTTTCTCCGCATTTCTGAAAACGTCTCGCCCGCCTGGGGCCGTCTTTGCATGGTAAACCCTAAGCTTGGAGCGCCCTATTTTTCTTATTCCTACAACATTAGAGCCAGCCATCGGATGCACTGAATTGAAAAACGAGTGTCAAGGGACAAAAAGTTTTTTTAGGCGCCTGCTCATTTTATTTTGCGCGTCGTGAACCCGTACTTTCAATGCTTCAAATATTGTGGATGTTATTATACTGCGCAGCCAGGTTTAACACCCCCCGCCAGTGAAAGAAACTGGCTTCGGGAGTAACTATATTATTACTCGCGACTCCTAGAACATCACTACACGAGCGTAAAAAAAAAAAAAAACCCAACAGCGCAGGCAAGTGTCACGTATGTTCTGATAAAACTGACATATTTCTGGTTCCCAGAAGCGTCGCTATATTTTATTGTATTATCCGGCACTGATTATAACAGTGACGCGTTGTTTGCTGCGTTCTTCTTGTTTCAATGCAACGAAGGGGAGAGCGCACATACGCAGGTCGAAGTCGCTATCGTCCGTGTGCCTATAGTCGCAGCCGTCTGCTTACTGCTTAGGCCGTTCAACAACAGGCGACCATACAGAATTTGAAATACTACACCGAAGCGGTGCGGCATGAGCGGTGCACGAGAATTTGCTTGTGCGCGCGCACACACCACCTCTGAGATCTCGGAGAGGCATAAAGGAAGAAAAAAAAAAACTATGAAAACTAGTCCGCAAACATAGAAAAGGACACATTTCTAGACCGCGCATAATAGTTATTTATGAGGACAGGAAAAAAATAAACCGCGGAAATGGGCCGGCCGTTTCGGACGCGCCAATAACAAAAAAAAAAAAAAAAAGCCAGCCAAATGTTCTCGGGTCGCCGTCTTTTTCCCCCGCATACGGTTAAGGTCCCCGCCCCTCGCGTTTCTTGACGCTCCCCGTGCCCACGTCGAAGGCCGCGGCGACAAGATGCTTCGCAGTTGCAAACGGAAGCATCTTTATTCAATTGACCTCTCGCGCGCTTGTTACCCAGTTCCTTTCTGGCGAAAGCGACCGCAAACTGAGGGACCCCGATACTTGCTCGTCGAGCGCTTCCTTCCCTTCTGCGTTGCCTTCTTTTTTCTCTTCGTGTTGTTTGAAGCGGGAGACGGGCAAAAATGCCTTTTTAGTTCACTGTGCTCCGGATTTCCGATGCCGAAACATGTTTTAGACTCTATTTGCGCCTTATTAAGTATTCGACGATGTTTGGGTGGAGTTCGGAATGCTGGAAGACAAATCAGTCGTTTTTTTATGGCAGCGCGCCACACAAGATTTGCGAAAGGTGAAGAAAAATAAGAATGCAGCAGGCGGGCGGGCACTTTAAGTTCGCGCTTAGCACATGGGGCTCTCGAAACTCCACCAAATATAATTACAAAGTAGACGGCCTACGCAAAAGTTTCCCGCCCCGCCATAGGCCCTGCGCCCGGGGATAAGATGTCGCCATGACGGTTCCGATGTCGTTTAGAGGCTCCAGCCCGGTTGAGAAACAGAAAATAAGTGAGCCTGGACATTGAAAAGAAAGGCTTTACCAAGAGCGCACGCTGTAGTAGGCCGCAAGCATCTACACTCCTCCGACATGTCGTTAGGCGATTGGGCGTTGCTTGAACGCAAATAATTTGCGTCCAGGCCTTGGCATACCAGAAGCGTCGAAATCAGAACTCGTCACTCCGTTCCGCTTTTGAGGCGGCTACGCCACACCAAAGCGAGATATACGAGTGAGCATCGAAGTATACGTAACAGACTGGTTCTGATTTCCACCTTGAAATCCTCTCGGGCCATTGATTCAATCCATATAACTTCCCAATTGGTGAAATCACTGTATTTATTTCATGCTCAAAGGAAACAAGGGTTTTTTGCGTGACATACGTAAGCTCCAAATGAGAGCATAGCAGCATGCTTTCGCTGCAAAAACTCAAATTTCTGCGGCCATTCGGCTTCTCTTCGGAATTTGCCATTCACGGCTGTGCTGTGCTTGACTCTGGTACACAGCTAGTGACACAAAAAGTTGCAGTCTTGAGGTGTAAGACGCCATTGCGTTACTTCGTCGTCGAGGGAGCGTTTTGTGACTGAGCTCCAGCTGCATCACCACGCATGCTCTCCAAACACCGAAGGTCAACTGAGGTCGAGACTAGCAGCAACGGTTTTTACACCGTGGTACGGTGACTTGTCGGCACGAGCACCGGCCAGGAGAGCACGAACTCCACTGCGCAGCCCCGGTACGTGCTAAAATCACAAATCCTCTCTCTTTCTCCTCGCCGTACTATGTCGGAGAGCCTAGCGGCCCGCTTACTCCTTTCCGCCCTTGAGTTTTCGCTGTGCCCGATTTGACATTCATACAGGCGCTCACTTCTCGCCGCAGCCTTCGCCGTTTAGGATTGGCAGAGATGACGTCATTGACCCCAGAAAATCGTTAAATGAACCGAGTAACGCTATCGCGTTAATTTGCGCCCGTAGGCAAGCACGTTCGCAGCGGCATACTCAGCTGTAGGCCCTATATAACTTGCCTCCTTGTCATGGCACTACTCTGGAACTTTCGTTTGCTTTTTGGCTTCCTTAAAAGGATAGGCGCAATGCAATCGACGGCGCCAGCAGGCTTTTAACCCTTTCTATGTGACCAACACACTGCAGAGAGAGAGAGAGAGAGAGAGAGAGAGAGAGAGAGAGAGAGAGAGAGAGAGAGAGAGAGAGAGAGAGAGAGAGAGAGAGAGAGAGAGAGAGAGAGAGAGAGAGAGAGAGAGAGAGAGAAATTGCAAGCAAGAAGTTCCCAAATGTAAATGTACGCGTGCGTTTGCAGTACAATGAAGCTTATGCTGCTTAGGTGAAGACAACTACACAATTCGAATAAACTCTTATCACAATTCATGTCAAGAATTACGGCAATGAACCGAATCAGAAAAATAGGTCAAGAAGTGATAAAATCTGACTGGCTTACGTTTAGTTCCCAATTTATCAAACTGCGGGACCGAATATCCAGCTGGAGCTACGTTTCAATCGGTTTAAAAAAGCTTCTGTCATAACCTATTCATTTACGACACACGTGGGCGCCCCAGGCATTGCTTATAGTATAAACAAAAAAAAAAAAAAAAGGCAGCACCCAAACATACATCTGCAAGCAGCGGCCTTGGCGGAGGTTTATAGCCCTTCCTTTCGTCAGGGCGGCGTGAAATAGCCTTCTTTTGTCCGCTGTCCCCGCAAGTCTAGCGACAAGGCTCTTTTCTTGGCATCCGCTCCATACAACTTAGCCCGTCGGAGGGGGCCACGGGGCCATAAAACGACGCCTGTTTACCAGAACGCTTGCCCTGCAAAAGGCACAGTCGACACCCGTTGATGCGACACTCGCTAATCGAATATTCGCGCGGGGCAACAAACCTCCACACCGCCCACCTCACCCTCGTCCTCCTCCGCCCTCCCACCCCGCTTTATGACAGAGGCCTTGACAAATTCGCACAAAACCGCCCTCGCGCCTGCCCCGCGTACGGTTGTAAACGTGACATATTTCGAAGCAAGAAGCAAAAAGCGACTACTTTGCGGCGGCGCGTCCCGCACCTCAGAGACGGGAAGGCGTCCCTTCGTCCGAGATGGACAGCGTGGCTCGCTTTGCGAGCATTTTGCCGCCTGAACTTAACTACTTTTCTTAGCCGATTCAGTTGACACTTGCTCGCTTTTGTGCCGAATGCGCTCCAGGCCAGAGTAATCCTACGCCTGATTTCTTTCTAGTGGTTTAAATCGACGCGAAGTTCCCAACTAGTCTTATCCATCCTCCCCATCTAGTATTTCATTGCCTATAGGCTGAAGGGGCGCTTTCTGCGTGTCTATTTAACACTGTAGTTTCAACGCATTCACGTATATGTTTACCCTACGGCTGAGCTTTCCGATTGCAGCTCCAGGAGCATCATTTGCAGGTCTCCTCTTGAATAACTGAACAAGATCATGTCATCCGCAAATCTCAAATGGCTCCAAATAATCTCCGATTGTATCCCCGACTACTGGAAATCAATCTTCCTTAATACCGCCTCCAGACACGCCCTAAATAATTTCGGTGAGATAGTGCCTGTTCGTGCGACGCCCACCATTTATAAAGTGAACTTCAACTTTTTGCATGAATCCTCCTCTTCTACTCGCTGTTCTGCGCTGGGGTTAGAGCACTTAGGACCCGGGTTCGAATTCCGCACGAAAGTAAACGTGTTTTTATCCGTTTATTTTCCCTTTCCAACGGCGGCCATTATGGTACCCTTTGTGTGGGCGGACAACGATGATGATGGCGACGACGACGACTGCAGTCACTTTTCGAGTTTGATGAGGCATCTTAGGCTTTCCCCTTAATAAACCATTCTCCAGTGCAGCCTATACGCACCATAAACCTTTCGCCGCAATTTGCACTCAACCTCCCTCTCGTGCCCCTGCATCACTCGATCATGTCACCTGGACTTGTTCCAATTTTGCTTTTTATCTAACCCCCCCCCCCCCCCCCCCTCCTCTAATGACCACAGAGGAAATCATACTCGCGAACGCCTTTCCTCCTGCTGTTGCACGAGCAGTTCGACTGTTTATATCTAGACACCTTCAACACCCTTTTTCATTGCGCGTTGCAGCCGATGATCACGTCAGGCCGGGAATACTTGACCACCATTTTTCTCTCAGCTAGATGACCCGTTGCAGCCAATTGGGCGATCAGGCTGGCGGTACATAGTTTGGTTCACAACCAATGTATACCAGCACTCGCAGCTACTTGACGCTTCGCAGGCAGCTAATGGTGACATTAGGCGTGCGCATAGGCGCATTCAAAGCCGATGGGAATTTCGCCGACAGATTCAGGCTTCACTCTTTGGTTAAGCGGATCCAATGAGGATTTTGCAGACATTCAGGCTACGAGTATGTGGCCGAATGAGGCAACGCTTGAGCGATGCACACGCAATAACAATTGCTCTATATACTGCCACCATGCTGGATGATTCTAGACACAAATGACCTTCGGTACTTCCGTTGGGATGAAGTGGAATTAACACATATTCGTGAATATTGTTAATGGTTTTCGGCGTCTCCTCCTGCATCATTCCTTGCTTTTTTTTTACGTTTTCGTTTGTTTGTTCCTTTGTTTCAGCCCTTCCCTTTCCGAACATAGGGAGCAAGTGGGCAGGTTGGTGCATTTTATAACTCGAGGAAACAGACTGTGCCCCCTGTGTCTGCGGCCTTTCTTTATCGCTGTTTGCTTAAGGCATTGACTTTCTTTTGTTAAACTAATCAACACGCATAACTTTCGGGTAGCGTTACGTGTTCTACGACTACAGCCGCGCTGAATGGATCGCTGCAATGAAAGATCTTACAGAAACATCTTAATAAGCATTCTCATTCTAGAGCAATATCTGACAGGACATGCGTGAATTATGCAGAGTTCGGTAACACCTTTGCCTTCCTTGGCCCAGTTCACACTTACTTCGAACGAATATTTTCACCGCGGCGCTTCTCCGTTAATACCAAACGCCTTTCATTCCGCAGGCAGACCAGTGTAGTCGTTGCCAAAGTTATATACATTTCTTCGGCTCCAACGGCCAACCCCACGACACGAAGGTACTATCACGCCATCGGTTGCAAAGATACAGAGAGATCGTAGAGGTCTTCCATATTCGACGAATGAAGGAAGCGTGTATTAGTAAGCCATCTTTAGCCCTGAGTCAAGTAAAAATTGCCTTCCTGGAAATGCCACTGCGGCGATAAAAAATGCTCGCGCCCATTTGATCATGTCCTTTATGTGTTGGTGTTTTATTTGTATTTCTGCGTATATATTGTTCTTGACTGTTTCTTTGTGTGCTCGTCTTGCCTTGCCCATGCGCAGAGTGATGTTTGCTTATTGTATAAATAGAACAGCTCGTCGAATGAATTTCCAGTTGAGAGTCAGCGCTTGTGTGTTGTTTATCTTGCTTTTGCGTCTTGCCCTTCGCGCTGTAGAGATGGGCCAATGTAATCGTGAGCTCGTATCAACTGGCCCAACTGGTCACCTTACGTCTTATTGCGCAACCCACCCACGCAATATGAAAGCCCACGAGGAGTGAAGTTACGACTGCTGGCACATGTCTTCATACTTTGTTCTCAACCTGGAATTTGGGCGCCCGGTTCGTGATTTACAGAGGAGCGTGTAATAGGCGGAAGTTTTAGATCGAAAAAGTGTGGAGCAAAGGAGGTGACTTTACTATTAAACAAGTGAGACTATTTGCCTTGCTGTTCCATATTAGATCAATCTATCTACCACGCATTTACGGACAGGATGAGTGAAGCGAGAGCGCGGAAAAGATCAGAAAAGGCGAAAAAGCGGACCGGAGAAAACGACCTCGAGCATAAAGGATCCCCTAAGTCGGCTAGTGTGTGCCGAGCTCCGTATGGGACGGTAGGGCCTGCCAGCTTCCATAGATGTGTCGGTGTGCAGGAGAGCGCCTCGCTTAAAGCCGTTATTTATGGCGCGTATTAGCGCTGACAGTTTATGAGTTTCTTTAGAAGAGCGGGATATTGATATGTAGACGCGTCTTTGTTAGCGTCGTCCAATAGGCCGCACTTCTTCTTCATTCCCCTTTACTCGGAAGCATTCTTTTGCTGCTGAGAACGACAGCGCACAAAGGTTGTCTCGGAGCGTCTTTGGCGGCCCAAAGAACAGGAGGGTATTTTCCGAGAGGGAGGCCAGGGCTCCGTGAATATCTGTGCATATCGAGAACGCGTAACGGCACGGCTTTGGTCCGAGGCTTCGAAGTTGGAACGCTTCGCATCTACAGGTAGCCTGTGAATCATCTGCGATCGAGCTGAGCGAACATGCCACGCGATCTAACACACAGGCGTGCACTCTTTCTTTGTTTATTTTTTGTCGTTGGTTTGTTCTGAATAAGCAGAGAAAGGGCAATTTTGCCTCCTTGGATCATGCTGAAATTTTTTACGATGCGTAATACACGGAAGACGCGAAAACATTTACTGGAGGCGTGCGAAACTGAGAATATTGATATATGTTCGGATTAAATAATCTCGTGAAAAAAAAACTCCAAATATTGATTCGTGTTATTTTCAATTCTTTAAAAAATGATCGAACGGGAAAAAAACAAGAAGAGCTCAAAAGCGAGATTATTTATAACGATGAAATGAGCTAAAGAAGTAAAATCTTTACAGAGGGGAAAAAACTGTGGTTGATTCCTCTGTCATAGGAATCGGTAAAACACGAAAGTGAAATGTGCAGCGAAATCTGCAGCGGAGCATGATTTGCGAGTCGGCGGCTGCCTTGTGGGTGTGCTTGCGAGCGACGTCCTGCTGGCGGGTCGCCTCTACGAAGGTGTACTGGAGTCATTTCCGTGACGGATATGACTTCAGTGAAATCTTGGTGCATTCCGGCATAAAACACTTGTTGAAATATAAAACCCGACAAACGAACAACCTTAAGTATAACGTATTCTTTAGTACGAAAGGTTGCTTCCCCCGCAAGAAGACCCTGTGTGCAGGGGCTGCACCCTTTACAGGCCGCTTGCTTCGATGTATTGGCGTCACTGCCGTGACGGATATGACGTATGTAAAATCTTCGTGCATCCGGATAAAATATGCGTGCGTGCGTGCGTGTCAGGAACGTCATTAGCCCGACCTGGAAAAGAATGACAGCTTTATATCTCTAACGAAGTTTGTGCACTGGGTAATTTATACACAAAATAATGATAACAGCTAAATAATGGTCGGAGGAAACAAGTAAATAAAACTGTAAAACAGTGTTTACTACACATTACGAATGCCAACGTGGCGATGTGACGCAGATTTACTGGTTACCAGACCCACACATGACTTGACTGCCCTAATGAGCCCAAATGGAGATACTAAAGTTTTACTTCGCGAGAAAGTGCTGTTAAACAAGACATAGCACAGTGACCTTTACAAAATGAAGCGTCATTCGAGGCCGTTTAGTAACGTCTCTCAGAGTGTAGCAACGGTGTCAGCTGCGGCTCAAAAAATCACCCATAAATCCCCGAATGCCCAAAGAATCGAACATTCAAAACATGAAATTCCCTAATCATGGTAAAATCGCGTAACGAAAGCCCTGTTTTGCTATTCAGGGAACGATTCTTATTTGTCGTCGGGGGAAAAAAAGAAACATTTCGTAATTTGTTGCCAGGTCCGTGTTAATTTTCACCCGGAAGTAACGGTATGGGCTTCCTTTTAAAACTAAGAACATTCTCTAAACAAATACGTTTTTTTTAATTCTGTATTAATAATACAGTAAACTCCGGTTAAGACGAACTGGGTTAAGACGAAGAACCCTTTTGCTTCCTTGTAACGTACACAACGCAAAACAGCTCCGCTTAAGACGAATTTCCGATAATACAAACACATTTTCACGGTTCCTTCAAGTTCGTCTTAACGGGAGCCTGCTGTACCCGCAAGAACCAGCAAAGTAGAAATGTTTCACTCATTTCAAACTATGGCTTCCAGTATCACAATTAACAGCGGAGCTGTTGTAGGTCTGTCGCTTTCGTCCGTCTGCTGTAGGTCATACGTCACGCAGGGGTAGGAGCACGTTCCCAGGCCCACCCATAGAGGGCGCAGTGGTCTTGCACGATAGGTTCCTCTCCCTCATGCTCGAAGAGGGAGGGGCAGGGAGCCTCCCGCCGCTGACGTTTAGCTCCCGATTTGTTTGCGCGAACCATAGGATTTGCGCAGTGAGGACGCTGCCGTTCTCGAGCGAGTTACGTTCGAGCCCACACAAGCTAACCAGTGCTTCGCTGTTTCAACAGATTTCACACTGGGTAGGACAGGGTTCAATTTTTTTGGGGGGCATTCGGCCATTAATGCAGACACAACTGTCAGCGATAAAAGTACGGCCGGTTCTTTTGATACGCAAGCGAAGAAACAGCATAGAAAGCAAAATGACAAAAGTATTTTCGAGAAGAACATAATAGGTAATCCACACCGCTTTGCGGATATGAGATCAAAATTAGGTTTTGGATTCCTGTAAGCCTGAGTGAACGCTTGGCGCAAGTGCGTGCACTTGAGCGCACGAACGCGAACGCGAAAGGCCTTTTCTGCGGTCGGCAACCATTGTGAAATCGCTGCGCTAGCCTAAAACAACCCGCAGCCTCGACAAAAAGAAAATGAACAAACGAAAGCGACGGAAATGGACTGTCGTGATGCGTTTTCGCAATACCTTTCCAAATGGGCAGTTTTATATTGCAAATCTATGAGTGTGTCGTCCCATCTCGAATGGATATGTGCTCTGCTCTTCCTTTCAGAGCTGTTTCAGAACTAAACCTCCTTGCCACTGCCGCGACGCAGCGGCTGTATACGACTGCATATACAGCCGCCGAATCCGGGAAACGGTCTCTGCAGGCTTGCCACACATGGTGTATACGAGCGGCCGCGGTTCCTCGAAGGCGCATCCTTTCTACGGAGGTCGGGCCTTTTGCGGCACTCATCGGTTTTCCGAGTGGCGCGCAGTTGTTGTGGCCGGGGCCGCATTAGGCGAGCCGCTGTAACGATGCTTCTCATTGTGTGCTTCCCCGAGTGAGCAAGCGCACGGGCCAAAAGGCCATAGCCATTAATGTGTTTCGAATCGATTCCGGGGAATGCCGCGGAGAAGCGACAGGGTGCTGAGCGCAGCACACGCGGGAAAGTTGGAGACGGTGGCATAAAAACCGATCCAGGGCTGTCAACAAGTACCTGCGAAGCTAAACAAGCAAGGTGAGATGCATGCTGCACACAGAAAATACCGCAAAAACTGACTGAAGCAGCAATTCCGAAACGACGTTGTTTGCTGCACAATAAACGCTTTGCTCTGCCATTCTTTCTTGTGTGTTTACTCCGCTCGCGTGCGTACGTGCGTGTGTATGTGCGTGTTTAGCGCTATCGCGCTAAGAAGTGGATAGGTATATCAGTGTTAAGTCGGACCTACGTAAACGCGTTGAGAAATCAACTCCGCATACACCTCAACGCCGCTTCCATGCACGGACTGTACAAGACGCACCGAGTGTTCTTCCTTCTCGTTCATACTTGCAGTGTTCGTGAGGGCATCGAACACACACTGTGTCGCTTGTTTGTGCGTGCGTGCGTGCGTGCGTGCGTGCGTGCGAGTGAGTGAGTGAGTGAGCGAGTGTGAGTGAGTGAGTGAGTGAGTGAGTGAGTGAGTGAGTGAGTGAGTGAGTGAGTGAGTGAGTGAGTGAGTGAGTGAGTGAGTGAGTGAGTGAGTGAGTGAGTGAGTGAGTGAGTGAGTGAGTGAGTGAGTGAGTGAGTGAGTGAGTGAGTGCGCGCGTTCGACTGTTAGTAGAGAGTTTTAGCATAGGGGGCCCCAACGCAGTGGGTTGCGGCTTGGGGCGCCGTACTGCTCATGCGCAGGACCCAAGCCGTCCTCGGGGTTTTGGGTTTGCATTTAGCGCGCACACTATTTTGCCGAAAGTAGATGTGAGTAGATGCGAAAGTAGATGCGAGAAAGTAGATGTTAGGAGGTGAAAAATTGTGCTAGGGGTTGTTATCAGCGCTGATTTTAAAAGCGGCGATCAGATATCGGCGGTGATTCTAAGCCTGTATACGCTGACCGGCCGCGGAGGTTCGACGGTCCGAGCGGGCACAGCGGCGCGCGCTGCGCCGAGCGGCTGAAGGACGGCGCTACCCGTGCGGAAGAATTAAATCAGGCTACGGCAGATCACCGATCGCACAAATGACAATTATAGCGAAAATAAGGTTCCACATGCGAGAAAGGGGATGGTAGTGTGGTGAAAAGTTGTGTTAGGGATTTTCATTCACAGTTGCACAGATAGCGGCGATCAAATATCCGCCACGATGATAAAGTTGTCATCCCCCGCGCTGATCCGAGCAACGCAAGCTGGTTGCGGGCTGTTAGGGGCGCCCCTCTTCTAAAACTCGCCGCGCGTGAGCGCGTTGCGTTTGGGTTTCGCTAACTTCTTGGGGGCCCCCAGCGCCGGTTTCCCCTATTCCCTATTCTAAAACTGCCTAGTGTCTGTGTGTGCTTTCGAGTGCATGCGTGCTTCAGCCTTTTTCATTACCGCAAGCGAGCCAAACTCACTCTGTTCTGTCGGAGTCTGTAAAGTTGATCTCGCGCTAAAAAATTTTCCTGGTGGCATTTTCCAGCACTCGTGGCATAAACACTGCACCAAGTGGCGCGATGTGCCGGCCCGCGTTTGGGTACGGCATGAATCCAAGAATCTATAGGACTACCATGAATGAAATATCTCCTCTCTGACGCAGCAACAAAAGTGGACAAATCATAAAGCTTGTTATCATGTTTAGAGGCCGTAAATTAATTATTTTGTGGCGGCCGACGCCACTTTTATTTCGTGTCCGCCGTAAATCCTCAATTTAAAACTGCTACCGAGATAATCCAAAAACAAGTTGGCATAGTAAGGACTATGGAAGTGTTCATGCTCAAAAATTCCAACTTGGTGAAACATTTCCCAGAATTTCCAAATGCAGTGCCGGGTCGTGCCTCAGAAATTTTCTATTTTACGTTTGAACAACAAAAAAATGTTAATTCAGAGAAGCGTACGCTCCCGAACATTAAACCTACCGAATCAAACATAGTGACAGTGAGCCTTTGAACAGAAAAAGAAACCTGCAATTCTATAGCGTTCGCTTGTACGAACTGCGTAACTAAATTCTGAGTGCGTCGGACCGCTTTGAATTCCCCTGGGAGACTTTTCACTGATAGTCTCAGCTAGCCGGAGTTTCATTCCTCTCACGATTCCTGGTGTATACGAGCCCGATAAAAGAATATTTAGCGTCGCTAAACGAAGTCGCTAAAGTACAGGCGACTGAGCAACGTGCCTCCCACGCCGTATAATAAGATCGAATAAGCGGCGAACACCGGGTTGGGTAAATAATCAATTAGGCGCCCAGCCCCGACTTCTGCCGCACACGCTCGTAAACGTGAATCTACAATGGGACACTGCCCGTTTGCGTGCTCCCTTTCCTCCTCATTCGCCGAGGATCAGCACTGCATCCGCCTCGCTTTTCGCCTCCTGTGCGCGCTGTTGCAGCACGGACTTGTTAGCTCGTTGTACGCCATTGTACCGTTAAAAGATTAATTTGTGGAAGCCAGGCTCTTTTATAATTCAGCGACGGCAGCAGTTGCGGCGGCACCTGCAGCTGCAATGTTAGCACGGGGCCACGATACAAGCGGTGCGCCCACGCTGCTGCGGGAACGTCTTGGGGGCGCGTTCTCGTAGGATACGCCGGCCTGATACATATATTATGGGCATTATCACCTAAGTTGCTCGCGAAGGAGCAAGCGCACCGGGATTGCGCCGGCTGAAACTTTAATCCTTACGGCGTTGCAGTTGTCCGGGGGAGAAGTACTTTGTGCGGCTTGCCGGCATCGACCGAATAGGAACAAGGCACCAGGGAGCGGAGGCCAGGGCGTCGCTTGGGACCGTCTGCCCGGACCAAGCCACTTCGGACAACTTCACTCGTGCACGGCGCGCTCCCGCTATGCCCGTTAAGTATACATGTGCGCACCTACGCGCCGGTAGCGGTTTACACTGGCACGTCCCGTCGGCAGCAATACCTTTACTCACCACTGCTATATGTAAAAGTAGCGACTGCATCGGCCCCGGGTACAAGAAAAAAAAAAGATGTAGAGGTGAAGAACTATAGGAAACAAGCGTGCTTACGGACCCACATCCGAACGCATAGCTGCCAAATTTTACGTGGCACACAACACTGGGGATTCGGCTATTATAGCGGCAACAAAAGGCTACAAGAGAGAAATAAGTGCCCAGGAACGTGGTCTCAGTACCGGTGAGTAGAATTAGCCAGACGAACGTACCGATGAGACAA
Source organism: Haemaphysalis longicornis (assembly GCF_048455015.1). NCBI lineage: Eukaryota > Metazoa > Arthropoda > Arachnida > Ixodida > Ixodidae > Haemaphysalis > Haemaphysalis longicornis. The sequence goes on from NW_027526203.1 coordinate 258,363,900, forward strand.
ACTTACTGAACCGCATTACCAGCTGATTATTGAGGAATCCGCCAACTCAAGGCACTGGAAACGAAAATAACAGCAGGAAACGGCCCGCTCCAATTGGTGTGTCCTTTATGTTGGTCTAACAGACTCCATTTACTTGCCCCGAGACCATGTTCCTGGGTGATTACATTATATGCCCGAGCAGCTCTATGCGGGCTCAACGGGGAAACCCATCTGTCTTTTTGTAGCGCTTGAACGCTGTAACGTTTCCGCCGCACAAGAAAATGCTTTCAATGAAAGACGCTGGGGCCTTCATGAATTGATATAAGACTATTATATTGCCCCCTAAAATACGTCTTCTCAACAATGCACTTGTGTAAACGATTTCAAACAGTCTATGATGCGCTTCATAGTGCTGCATGGGGTCTCGCGGAGGTATTTAATTAAATGCTCGTGGCCATTATTACGTTTTGATATCAGGCTTCGTATACTGTGCTGAGGCAAATGTCTCCCCAGAAATGCATTTCTGGACAGTAATAAAGCCGAGTCTAAATGGATCGGTGTGTAGCACTTTAAAGGGAAAAATAAGGTTTTGGGGGGTTATTTAATGTAAGGTCGTAGATGGTGTCATAGTTTCCTATAAAAGGTCCTATAATGGAAGCCTAAAATAACGTATTCTGAGCAAAGCATTCGTGTATAGTAGTGAAGTCAACTTTTGAAGGCAACTAGCAGTGAAATCAATCAGCGCTCGTGGTGTGCCGTTCTTCCTTCGTCCGTCGTGTGTCTGCATTGCAAATTCCTGACATGATCCAACAACCCGTACAGCTCCTTAGCAACTTTAAAGGGGTTCGGTAATGAAAAGGCCCAAGGCCTCCATACTTCGTTATCAAACCGCGTATATGACGCCTGAAAATGCCGTCTAAGCAGTGCATGTGTGTGTACTGATGGAGCCTACTTCAAAGGGGCTCAGTTGGCTCAGCTGAGCGGCTTAGGCATCTATCCTATAATTCCTACTTGGGGTTTCCACGTATTTTTTTCTTTGGAGCTTACATTTCGTCGCTGTTATAATAATCGAATCTCCAGTGTCGTGTAATGCGTCAAATCTGCGAACCAAACGTTCGGATTGTGCCCATTGCAACATGTCCTCGATCAGACAATATTTTACTGCGCTTTAACTCCCTTACTCAGTGGTCCGGCATTAAAGTGAGAACAATTGCTTATCTCGGAGTTTTGTTTAAACATTTTCTGTTTCGTTTGCTTCTTAGCAATAATAATAAGGAAACGTAACGCCGGGTTGTCCCTGTGATTAAGGAACGTCGTTTGTAATTTTCTATCGAAGGCTCTAAGGCTCATTCTGTTTCTTTAGTCGGAAAGAAAAGGCGCTCATGTGCACCAAAAAGTATCTTGGCGCATGTTAAAAACTTGCAGTTGCTCTAAATTATGTTATTGCCATTCGCTACGGCGGAAGTCAGAGCTCTGGTGTAGCTGCGGCTCGTAAAGCAACAAGTCAAACGTTTTTGAGTGCCAGTGACTTGATTTGCGCCCAGTGCGGCATGCCTCGCTGCATGACCCGCTAAAGACAATTAAATGAAGCGAAGCAAAGAGACAAAGGGACGGGGGCTCTTGACGGCGCAGATAGATTGCTGCCGTGTCAAACTGGACGGGGTGCGAACCCGGCGCTTGCTCCGTGCACATCCTCGGCGGTGTCAGCCGGGGTGGAAGAAAGCAATGAAGCGCAGCCGATAACAGAGCTGTCCGCATCACGGCTCAAGATGGACGGCAAGAAATAAAAGACCCTAAAGGAAAACCCGGAAGACCTCATTTAACTCTATCAGATTGCGGCGGAAAGGCGCCAGGAAAATTGATGACGCATCGAAGCAATGAATACGACACTTTTGGCCCAAGTTATCGCGATTGCAGCGTACGGCGAAGAACAGGGAAAGCGCTTCCAGTGGCACCCTCCCTGGCAGCGCGGAAAAAGGAATTTTCCGGGTCGGGAGCGGCTCTCGAACGAACAGTGATAGAGGGAAATCCTATCGAGGGAAATAACGCGGGCTTTGGCCGGCTTGCTGAAACGATGGCAGGTCGAAAGCCTCGTGCGATCGCGCGCGCTGCTCTGCCCGTTTTTCTCTCTTTTTTTTTCTTACCCGGAGGCTTCTTCCCGCCGCCGAAAGATGGCTCTGAGTGCACAGCGAGGATGTTTCTCGGTCATGTTCTTGGGCCTCTCCGAGCTATCTTGAACGCCGGACGGCGCGTATTAAGGGTGGATTTAAAAACGGCTGGAAGCTCTTATAAGCAGGCTGCTAGTAAAATGTCACTGTTAGTACGAAATAGCTTTAAAAAGGTTTGCTTCGAAACCGTGGAGATATTTTCCCCACTATTGCACCTTGGTATTGAGTAAGCCTGCGAGTGCGGATAAAAAATGTTTTACATCGAAGCTGTCTATGGCTATGATGCGGAATTTTATGGCGTCTGAGTTAAAAAACGTAATGTTGGGAAGCCAGCTTACAAAGACCAAGCTTAGACCGATAAGGTCCTAGGGTGTTCAAATTTTGATATCACAAGGCTTATATTGCCTTTGAGGAAATGTCTTCCCAAAAATGCCTTTGTGTTAAAGAAATGAAGCCGACTTAGAAGATATCGGTGTAAGCTTACTAGTCTTTGAAATTTGGTTTTTCCACAATGCGTGTGTCACAGTGAAGCCGACTCGCAAAGAAAAATTCTATGCGAATTCGGGGCCCTATAACAGCTACGCGTGGCCGCGAGACAGCACGTAGGCGACGGGCGAGAACCGACGATGCATACCGTGAGTCAGAGAATGCCGCAAAGCGCCTCCGATGCCAAGGTTTCAACTAGGCAGAGTTGAAGGGAGCAGACGCCAGTATTCAAGACTTTTTCAATCGTCATTTCGGCTCGAGCGGCCACGTGTACGACAGGCTGTGGTTCGATTACGACCTGACCGCAGACAGAACGGTCCGACACACATCGCCGGAAGAGCACGGCGTTAACACCCCCTCAACGCAACGCAGCTTCACTGGGCAACAGCTTTCACGGAGTGGAATGGCCGGTGATTTTTTTTTTTACTTCCTTTGAAAAAAAAAAAAAAGCCTCCGCGGTGCCAGTTTGAGTTGTGGTGGCTATGCTGACGCTCACAGGAAGCAGCGCCCACGAAGTGATATGCGCAGCTCGAGTGTTGCTATTTTCTCAGGTCAGCTGAAGGACGACTCGTATGCATAACAAGACTGCTGAAAACACCGTGGCAACCGCTGACAAAATTCCAGATGCATAAGCCTGAAGTAAAAATGCCTCGGACGTGTCGTGCGCACAGGCGAAAAGCTTTTTTGAAAGCCTTCTTAGAGGTAAACCAACACCTGAGGGTCATTTATGCCGTAGCAGATTTCATTTTCCCCATTTTCCGTCTTACATTTGATGTTCCCCAAGGGAGAACTGTTTGTCCTTCTTTCCTTCCCAGCGCCTTACGACCGCCCTTCGCCTTCCTCCCAAATCTGCAAGGAGCTGATTAATGAGAAAGGGCGATTGGGACACCCCCGTTTCTTCTCGTGGCCCACTGATTGGCTCAGCCGGTGCTCGCCGTCGCAAAGAGAAGGGTTGGGGATACTTATGCTTGCTCTCTGCCACAGGCCGCGCTTTGCTAACAGCGTGGCGATGCACGCGAGGTGTTCAGCCGATAAAGCTCGCGGGCAACGAGCAGTCGAGCGCTGCGACACAACAGGGCACAAACCCGAAAACTCGACGAAAAGGGGGACGTCTCGGGCAGAAACAAAGGGCGCGTAGCACGGTCTCCCGTTCCCGCGCAGCCAACGGAACCGCGCGGCGGCGAGCAACAAGAGAAGCGGCGGAATGAGGGGGGGGGGGGGGTGCAGCGACGCAGTGCTTCGCCAAGAGGGGTGGGTGCCCGGCCGGCAGTAGTCACGGAATCCGTCCGAGATAAGGAGTGCTCCCAGGCCCCTAAGGTGCGCGGGCCGGCCATTTATCCCAGGGCCGACAACGGGTTGCCTTGTTCGTCCAGGCCGTCCCGTTGCGCGGGCGGCCGCTTTCTCTCCTGTAGCGTGCAGCCTTCGTCCCCGAACGCCGACGTCTTTCGCCATCAAGGAATCTGCGCTGACGCTGCAGCCACGTTTCTCTCCTTTTGGTCTCCGTGCTAGCAACTCTCGCTCAGGATCCGCGAACTTCAGCTACGGCGGCTCGAACGGGATTGCCAGAGAGGTGGCGTTGAAAGACGCCACGGAAATCTTGAAATGGCCCCAGATGCGAAGAGTTCGCTCATTTTCGAGGGAGACCGCGCCCTGTCGCTGAAAGCAGATTTCGCACATCGTAGAGCTCCAACAAACTTCCAGGACACGTGAATCGTGAGAGAATATCGACGGGGCTGAAGGAGGGGAAGCAAAAAAAAAAAACCAACAAACAATGAGAAAATTCAAGCCCCGAAAGTCGTATTCAGGATTTGTATGCAGAGCTGAAGATGCAATATGCGTAGGGGGGAGAGAACACATTCACAGGAGCAGGACGTGACCTTGAATTTGGCCTTTCTCAAAATTCAAATTTTGGGGATTTAACGCGCCGTAGCTACACCCGGGATATATGCGGCGCACAATAGAGGAGAAATCCGCATTATTCTCGGCTACATTGGCAATCTTTAACCTGCACCGAAATATCGACAGTCGAGTATGTGGCCTTTTTTGTTCCGAATACGGCAAACCTGCTACTGAAAGCAAAGTGCGTGCGTGCGTGCATGCGTGCGTGCGCCTGTGTGTGTGTGTGTGTGTGTGTGTGTGTGTGTGTGTGTGTGTGTGTGTGTGTGTGTGTGTGTGTGTGTGTGTGTGTGTGTGTGTGTGTTACGCAATGCTGCTAAACCATCAGTCGCTGTCTTGAAATGCGTCCATGAACGATGCCACCACAAAACATAGCGTATTCAGCGTCGAAAAGGAGGACAAAGAAAAAAAAAAAGAAAAAAGACCCGAGGATCATATTGGGCTGTGAGAAGGAACAGCACCACGTCTGCTCCACCACAGTTGGTTGCATTCATTCATGCGCAATGAATGATTTCGCACGTTTGGGTTCGTGGTTGGCAGGCTTTTTTCGTTGTTAAGTTTCTCCTTGACGTTACGTAACTGCGATCACGCCGTCCGTTTCGGGGGACTGGCGGTGCTGTTTTATTTCGCATGCTCCGCAAAGTTCCGACAGGGCGCGAGAAGGGCTGCCAGGCTGTCACTCCAGATGCTACACAGCAATGACGCGAGGCATCGCAGCGACGCTGCAAGGCGATAAGTTTACTCACACTCTACCAATGTCTGTCTCGTAAAAAAAAAAAAAAAAAAAAAAAACATGCATTCATATTTAAATGGACGGGACCACAAGAAGAAGAAAAATGAAGGAAGCTCACACTAACGCGTAAGTCTTAAAGGTGTACGCAACCATCAAGCTGTACGCAACCATCACGATCGTCGCGAAGGTTGAAGTCCACGATTGCCACCGATTTGCTTCTTTTTCGTTGCCGCAATGCCCTTTACTCCATCATTGTTGTTATAAAAGTGAGCTTCTTTTATTCTTTTGGAAGTGAAAATCATTAAACAACACCTTGGAGGGGCGTACGCTATGGCGTGTCTTTTTCGTTCCGAGCAAGTCTTGCCACGATTGCGGTGAACGCTGGAGTTTTTTTTTTTTTTTTTTTTTTTTTTGGGGGGGGGGGGGCATTTTTGGCCAAGCTGCCTTAGTGGATATGTTTGGCTGGACAAACGTGCTCCGGGGTGCAGGGGCGGTCGCCGCGAGGCACGCACACACGAGCGCCAGGCATTTGCGTGGTTTTGTTGACTGCCGGGACGTATAGCCGCGAGGCCCGCGCTCGCGTGCTCAGCAATGTCGCGGTATTTTTTAGTGCGGACACGAAAAATTACGATTTGTCGAACAGCTTCGCTGTTAAAATTGGGAAGACGTATGTGTTGTTGCGAACACGAAGCTACAACAAACGTAAGTGCTGAACGTCACAGTTACTTGCGCTTAGAACAATTAGGGATTTATTCAAAGTTGATGTTCAATGCGGCGTTCCTTCCGCCCGTAGCACCACACGTAACAAAGGACCCGTGGAAGCGCAACGCTTACGTATAATTCCCCCTATTTTCCGAATGATCCTTCCCCGTGAAAATGTTTGCCTCTTAGTGCATCCTCTGCAAGAGCAGTGGCTGCAGCTACCGTTAACGATTTTCTCCCGTCAGCCACGTGCTGCCCATGGTGTGCGCTCGTACTGAACACGGCTGTTTGTTAGACGCCTCCCCACACACGGCCCTGTAGCGGGGAAACGTTGCACAAAGAAGCCGACAGCGGTAAAGAATTTGGAAGCTTTTCCCGGGGCGCGAAGGCATTAAGCCAGGTTTCACACGCCACGTCCGATGCCATGTAGAAGGGGAGTGGCAAGAGAGGGAGTACAGCTAGGAAAAAAGAAACATCCAGGAAGCAGGCGGGTTGAAATCCGACAGTCAGTGTTGCGCACACGCGAGACATGCCCCGACCAGGTGGTGGCGCAGATATTTTAGCGACTACACCGAGGTGTCTTTGAAGTTGTGCGCAGAGAAATAGCGCCATTTCTTTCCGAACAGGGAGCATAAAAAAGGGGGCGGGGGACGATGGCCACGAGGACCGGCTAAGAACAAGGGTGACGCTTTGACTCGAGAGGCCACCGGAGGGGCAGCGCGGAAACGGCTTGCCAACGGCAGATCCCCGCACGTCGCCGGTGTCGTCCGGCGGCGGCGACCCGCTCGCTGCTGCCGCTGCCGCACCCGGATGCCCAGGGGGCAACGGGTCAGAACCTCCGTGACCCGGCCACGTCCACGTGCGGGAAGACGCAGCGGCCGGGCCGGCAAAAGAATGCCGCGTGATGTATCGTGCGGGGACCCGTGTATAACTCGGCCGCGTAACGAGCTCCGCAGAGAAGGGACCCGCTTGTGGCGCACTACTGAAGCGCGGGGCCCGGCGGCCGACCGCGGAGGCGGCTCCCGCACCTCCCTCCCCCTCGTTCTTCGCACCACGCGGTCCAGATCGCACGCTGCCGGGCCGCCCGTGCTACACGCAGCAGATTGAGTTGCTGCCTCGCTCTCACGGCTCCTTCGCACACGTGTAGTACTGGGCGGCAGCTTCATTGTTCCAATCTTGTTTCTCTTCCTTTTCTCGCGCGCGTTCCGACTGTGGCCGGCGCGCTTTCCCGTGTGCACTTCCCCAGAGGAGCCGTGCTCGTTTCCTAATTATCTTGCTGGGAAGGCGGATCCCGTCATTACCTTTCCCGCCGTGAGGGCATCACGCAGACACCTAGGTGGTCTCGCACTTGGGAGGCGTCTCCGAGAAGAAGTTTGAGATAATTTCTGTTTCCCGCTTCTATTTTTTTTTTCAGTGTTGATTCTGTAGTCGCAGGAACTTAAAAATAGGAATTGGCGTTCAGGATTACTACGAAAGAAAAACGCGATAAAGGTACGCCGAACCCCTTCGGGAGAAAACGAGTTTGAATCAGTGGCGCACCTACGGGAGGGATTTTGGGGCGTCACCACAACGACGGTGATAAGCCATGTCAGTACATATACTACCACAAAAAAAAGGACAAATTTTGCCTCCTGATGAAAATCGGAAAAGAGAGCGCCGATGTTAGGGAATCCGAAACACTTTTTATAAGAAAAAACACGACAAATTCGAACCTTTCGCATTAAACGCGCAGCGAAATTGAAGCGATTTACTTTTATACGTGGCATCTTTGTAAATCTAAATGCATGAAAGGTCCCATCACCACGACTTGCGTTTTCCAGCGAAGTGACTAGTTTTCCCACCCATGCTTGCGATGACTAAATTGATTTTTCGTTCCTTAAAAGAGTTCCTACCCAATATGCGGTTCGCCTACATTTCAAGGGGGATATGTTTGCCTCCATTGCAAGCAGTGGCTAATTAATGCTGTTTTTCAAGCTAATTACCGTTGCCTCATACAAGAGATACCTTAGAAAAAAAGTCGTTTTTCGTAAATGAGAAATATAATCCTGCATTACGATTCACAGGAAAATATCGTGAGAAAAAAAACTCAATTTGTTTCAATAAGTAGCCTGATAAAAAAAAACCGTTGTTTCCAATAATGAGGAACCCTATAAAAAGTGGGAATTATATCTCCCGTTTTCATTGAAAGTTTACTACATAATTTATATTTTCCACAGTTAAAGTGGCCTGAAGATGGACCGTTGCGGAACACTGTCTTTATTCGGACCATTATTCTCTCAGCGTGGCTGGCGTCCGTGCAGGAAAAATTAGTCCCTTAAAAACAGAGTTTGTGTATGCTACCCGAATACAGAACGAAAGTAGTTTCAGTAATAATATATCCTGCTTAATAGAATCAAACGCTTGAAATATGCTCCCGCTGTGCAAAAATTCCCGCTCAAAATTGTCAATTATTTTCTTAATAACAGTGAGCCGTGCTAATTTATTTTCGGAAATAATATGGTTGTTTAATTATTATATCTGTACGCAGACAGTTGAGATACGTCCTAATCTACACTGTCGCAATGCACGCTGCACTCATTAGGAAAAAATTAAAAAAAAAAACGTCTCTTATTCCGGCCATGGCACTCTGCTTTGCAAATGAAATGAGATCCGTTGTGCCTATTAATCCTGAAACGCACCAAATTTCAGGATTAAATCGTAAGTTCAAGCCATGTTCAAGCCGCAGCTTTTACCACGATTAAATGTTGTGGCTTGAAAGCTAATTACGCATTTGCATTAGCACTCTTTCTTTTAATTTCGGGTGTGGGGGGGAGGGAAATGATAGTGATGAATGAATCTTTGCATATCAGGGCAGGAAGAAAACGACGGCACGCTGCAGGTGTCCCGGCTGCCGTTAGCGAATTCTTTCGTCGATGTGTGCCAAGGTCCCTCGTGTATATATGTTTTGAATGTGCTCAAAGCAATGTGCAAAAAACTCGGACACATCTTTGTGCCTTGCAAAAACGCGACAACAAGAAATATTTTTCGCCGTCTTTTTCCAGCTCCGCACTATTCCGGGTTACAATTGGCCACTCATTCCCGATAGGAGAAACCAGCGTTCGAACACGATTTAGCGTTCGCGCCTGTGTGCGCGAATGCCATTCCGGTATACGGCGCTCCACTTTCACTTATCGGACGGCCGTGAGCTGTCCCCGAAGTGGGCCACTTTCCTAAGGTTTCTCCCGTGCCTACTTTTTTTCAAGCACTCGTTCTTCTCTCTAATTGATCGGGGCACTTTGGGTGTTCGGCGCACTCGAATTACTTGGGTACTCCCCCTCCCCCAGTGAGGCCTCGACAGCGGTGCACTTCCCGGGCCACGGTGAGGTTTCTTCATTGATGTACGCTTCAGATGGCTGTACTTCTCAGTATTATTCGATTATACGGCGCATTAAAGTCTTATCGCACTTAAGAAGCATTAGGGGTTTGCGGCAAAGATTAAAAACACCTGAACTGGGCGTATCGCCGGACATTACGGACTTGAACAGTCGGCGCACTGAGCAGGGCCTCCAGCCGAGTGCTTCTAATTAAGGAGGCCCTCGTAAAGGGTGGAATAACCACGCACGCGCATCTAATTGCCCTCGAGTGCTTCATGGGAAGATTAAAATTTTCCGCGCAAACGTAACAGCTCGCCTTTCGTTATGCCGGCTCGCAAGCAAGCTTCGCAACGTGCGCTGTCGTTTTTCTCGAGTAAGCACTGTTCCGAATATCATTGCAAGCCAAGTTCTTCCCTAGCAAATGAATACAAGAGAAAAACAAAATGGACGTGTGCGTAAAAGCAAGTGGGAGGATAAAAAAAAAAAAGCAGCCCGAGAGAAAGGAACGTTGTTCGCGGCTTCCAGGCGGCCCTATAACAATGAACGCGGACGTCACGCGGCTAGGAGATCTCTTCGTCCCACTCCGAGGCATACGATCGCACGGAAAACAAGCCCGCGCGCAGTTTATCAGTGATACCATATACAACGTCCGTCACGCAACACTTGTACGCGGCGAGCGGCGGGAAATTCCGAGCGACTGGCGCCCGCAGGCCACAGCCGAAGCCTTGGCGAGAGCAGAGGCCTGGCGGACAGGGAACACTCGTAGCCGGAGCGAATGATTCCATCGGCAGCTGCCGAGAGGAGGAGCAGCAGAGGCCGCGCCGAGGAAGACCGACGCTGGGAAGACGTGCGCGCCGGAAGAGGAGCGTTTCTTTTCGGGCTGCCGGCGGTGGCTCGAGTTACGGCACCAGAGCGGGGATGGGCAAGCGAAAGCGGCTGCTCTTGTCCGTTCCTCGGGCCAGCACGCACCAGCGCACCGAGCGGCTCCAATGGTCCCGCGAGGCCCTCCGGAAGTGCACAAGTGGAAGAAGGCCTGCACCGGGTATTGGATGACGACAGCTGAGCCCACGAGGCACGACGCTTGCAAGAAGAGCGCCTGCGAGCAGCCGGTCGGGGCGCCGGCGCCTTCTGTCCACGTACCGGCTGCTTCCTTCCACACCAAATCGCCCACGATAAACAGAGACCGAGATATTGGCCCACTCTAGTGTAATGATGCGCGCCTTTTCAAACTCAGATGCAAAAAGAATAGCCTCGGACTACTCCTTCCACACGACGCCGTGGACGAGCATAATTATTACTTGGATGATCAGCTGTGCTGCGCCTCCTATATATGCGGCGAGAAAAGCGCGATTCACTTCTTTAGGCGAAACCTCGTCCGCTGTCGGCGCTCTTTCGTCGCTTGTCTTTGCAATATGCCAGCTGCTTATGGGCTTCCCGTGTGAGCCTCCCGCCCCGCTGCAAGGTCTCGGAAAGGCGCAGCGTGGGTTCAGTACAAGTGCGAGGCGCCGTTCATCCAATCGAGACGGGGTTGCAGACGCCTCGTAGGAGGAACCTCCAAAGCCGAGGCGTCTCTTCTGCGTTTTGGTTTGTGGGCGCACGGGCGGCGCCGTCGGATCAACCGAATCGAAGCCAGGCTGCGTTGCGTCGCTGGGATCCTCTGTCAAAAGACCGGCCCGGTGACGGCTGCCCGAGGACTGCCATAAAGAAGTCTCTCGCTTGCTGCGGCGACCAGCGCTAGGCAATAGGGAAGTTTTCTCCTCTTTATTTCCCCCCCATTTTTTTTTTTGCGTTTCTTTTCTTCCACCGCCGCCTTCTCTGCTACACTGGCAGCCGGCCGCCAGTGGCAGCCGGGCCCATCCAGCCTTTTTTTTTTTCGCGCCCAGGGAAAACCTGAGAGACAGATGGCGTCTCTCAGGGTACGCAGTATTCCTGGAAGATGAAATGGGCGCGTGCGCGACAGGACGTACCCGTTATGATACCGTCCAAATGCCGCCGCAGCGCCCCCGGCTTTCACGCCATGCACAAGCGTGCGCGGCTCATTTGCAAGAGCCAGCAGCAGGCTCACTCGAACTGGGGGCTTCGCCAAAGAAAACAGCCTCCTTTGCCAACGAATCGCGGATGTGCGGCTCATTCGCGACGACGGAACAGTCCCGACCGGTGCCCCCTCCGAAAATCCCATTCGTACCCGTAACCTCCATTCTTTACTCCGTTTGACACTCATATAGCCGAAGGCGCACGCAATTTCGCGAGAAAGATTCGCGGAAGACGTTCCTCTCGCTTTGAGGGGAGCTTCTTCCGCGCTGCGGCGCGCGCCTATGCGAGCAGCAAACCGGGAAAAGAAATGCGTGCTTCTGGTCGCGCGTTCTTTGAATTCCGGTGGTTACCGCGTGAATTGGTGTTGCTATTTTTCGGTTTCAAACGAGAAGCGTCGATGAACGCGTGCCGGTGCCGAAATTACGAGAAGGGTCGGAACCGGAGAACACCGTTTTGTGGGTACTTTTACCCCGTTTTCACGAAAAATGTTCCACTCGAACGTGCAGAAGGAAACCTGCATTCCAGAGAAAACTTCTTGATTGAAAGACACCACAGTTTTGGAGATAGCGGAAGAGCGTCGCTTTTGAATGCTATTCATCATTCAGGTCTTGTACCGTTGAAAGTAGCACACGCATAACAAGGCAAATTTACGTTCATACAGAATACACAATACGGAAACCATTTGTTCGGTTCATTAAAATCAAATCAAACAAAGATGTTACAAGGAGTTCTGCTTTCACGTGTGAAGAGCCGGATGGCAACGCAAATAAGCTTGCTCGAATTGTTTTAAAAAGTGTGAGAAAACGTCGCCCCTTCGTCACAAAAAAAAAAAAAATACAACCATCCCTGGAGAATGCCGAGCCTCCAATGTTAAACGCGCATTCTTGAGATTCGCGTTTCACGAGGGTAACACCTGATTGATAAGGACGTTGCATGTAGATATAGGCATGCTATTGTAGTTACACACTGCTGTCGCCCGATCGCAACTGCCAGGAAGGCGACAGTAATACCAGCAAATACCTAATACATTCATCTCCGTTTTAAACTACTGTTCTTGCCCGAGCTCTGAGAATCGAGAGCTTTATTTCATTTTCACCAACCCATCTTATAGCTCCTTTAACTATAAGACCAGAAGACGCTGCTACAACGTCGTTGCAAACAGTATACCAAAATGTGAAATCAGTTTTACTCTTTCGGGATGAAGCCGCGTGACTCAGGGGATAGTTATCGGGACTGATTGAATTACTTATCTAGTTTTAAAAATACAGTTTCTGTCGTTAGCACGCACAACAAACTTTACGCGGGCACACAGGTTGAAGGAAAAAAGAAGAAACGAAACGAAGTTCTGCAGTAGTTTAATTTTAAATGAAGTGAAAAATGGCTTTCGTCCTTGATCGGACCGAAAGCAGCCGCTTGACAGGCTTTGGAATTCAATGTTTCCTAATAAATTTCAGCGCCGTTTTTCTCGGCTGCCTTTACAGTGATCTGTCACTGGATTTAAATAAAAAGGGAATGGTGTGGGTCGCCTCCTCCTCGGATCCGTCAAGCGAATGCGTGAACCTTTACTAAAGCTTTATACGCCTCACTGTAAATGTCCGTGCGCACCGCAAAGCGCACTGCAGGAAATTCAACTTCCTGTGCCGATCATGATGATCGTGGGTGCCGTGAAAGAAAAAAAATGGCTGCGTATCTGGTCCTTCCGTTGCAAATGCCGACAAAAGACGATAGTCTTTGTCGACATTTGCCAAGTAAATGCCTCCCTTCGCTTTCTCGCTCACATCTCGTGCTGTTCCTCTTCCGTCGCGCTCCTTCCAAGGTAAACACGCTAAAGGTTTGCTCAAGTCAATTTAAATTTACCGCGTTCCACTGCTCCAGGCCGGGTGCCTCGATGCCAGCGCTGCCGTACGGCAGAGACGCGCGTCAATCGAGGCGCACTACTTGAACATTTATAGAATCACGTTGCCCTACTTTACGTGCGTTCCTAACGAAACGTGGAACCTATCTAGTGGATCATTTCGTAACTGTTGCCGCTTGATATTTTAAAATGCCGCCAGAAGGTGGCGCGGGCGACAGCAGGTGACGATTTGAATTTTTTTTTTCTGCAGTGGATGCAGTATTTCATTTCGCAAAAATCAAGCATCTATGAATTTGTTGTATAAGGGAACACTGCAAATATCGCTTGTCTTGTCCTTGTTAAACAAGGTTGACAAGTATGAACATTGAAACCGGACTTACACCTTCAGATTTGGCTTTGACTATATAAAACTATTGCGGAGAATTTGTTTCACTTTGGCCGGCTGGCTGAATCGAGTCACAGACAGACCAAAATTTCTCGGTTTAAGTAGCCCATGAAAGACTACCATCTTTAAAAAACACTTTCCGTGGTCGGAATCCAACCTGCAGGTCCCTCGCGTTATGAAGCCGACGTCTATCCGTTTGCACCATTCCGAAACAGTAGGAGCAGTTTGGATTTGGAGAGGGGTGCATGGACGCGCAAAATTAGACCGGAAAATGGTGCACCCCTCCGTCTAACGACGGCGATGGTTGAACACGAAGCTTTCTTTGTGCGGAATCAAATGTCGAAGGGTCAAAGTCAAATAAGCTGCGATCAAAAGTCCCAATTGCGTGCGAGTCAAAGCTAAAGCTCAACGAGTAGAAGTCCTAACCGTCTGCGAGTCAAAGCCCAAACTCCGACGACGACCAAGGAATCCCTCACGAGAAAGCTTCGATTTCAACATGCGCTTTAAAGCACACCATGCGCTTTATGTGCTCAACAGCGCGTGGGTGAATTCAGATAAAATCGAACAAAGTGTGGCTGGTCGACCTTTTCTTCAATTTGCTTGAAAATTCCTTATAACGTTCCCTGATTATTCGAATGTCAAAATTTAGCAATATTTACCCCGGGAAAAAAAAAATTGTCTCACTGTAAACAAATTCGGAACGCGACCAGGTAGACATACCTCCGCCCCTACGTGTCCGTGCGCTTCGGCCAACTTTAGCGACACCTATATATGAAAATATTTATAAGGGACAATTCAGAAATTCTGTTCTCAATTTTCTAAAACGGTTTGCTGCTGTCAAGAAAAAATTTTTTTCACAATAAAATGTCCAATTCGGTTGACGGCGCAATGTTGTTCCAAATTTGAGTCTAAATATTAACAAAAGAGTTCTTTAGTTACAGCTTTCAAATTTTACGAGTTCTCCTCACAGTTCTAAACAAACACACCGAATATGATAATTGTATACTGTACGGTTAAGATACAACGGGGACGCAAGTTTAAAAAAAAAATAGAAAACAAATTTCAGGAACTAATATTACAAAACACATCTTCGATTTTTCTCAAATTCTCCCCAGATGTAGGCCTTGAAATGTACTTGCATTATCATCAAAAACATGTTGCATCATTTTGTTCCTAAAGCGTGTACAGCGCAAGAGGAGACCTATCCGCCCGGATCTCCGCGACGTACTGAATTGATAGCGACTTCCCTCAGATTTCTATAAATTATGTATGGTTTGTATAAAAGACAAATGATCCCTCCACGGATACAATAAGAAAGAATGTAACAAAGAAAAGGCATTTGTAATGTCCACGTTGGCAATATAAGAACCAATGTGCGCCCGATTTAAAGTCTATGGATTGAGGAAAATGCGACAAAACTCTATAAAACTCTTAGGTTCAGCCGAAAATTAAAAAAAGCGCTCGTGCAATTTCTGTGAAACTATTCCAACATGTAGACTATGCTAAATTTAGTTTGGTTAGAAGTAGAGACACTTGCATCGTATCGATACTGGTGTGTGTATAGCGCCCCATTCCTATAAAGGCGGAAGCTCTGGAACGTACTCTGGAAATGCGTGCACTTGTTAACACAAGAGAACGATTTTTTAGAGCTTCCTTTTGATTCCTTCATGCGGTGACACCTCTCCTTGATATGCTTTTTTTGTCTTACCGAGCTAATTTATATCGCCAACGCACTGGATCCGTGAACACCGCAATTCTAAATGCAATCTATTCGCTATATAAAATCAAACATTTCATAATAGGAGAAGTTACACACATTTTTGCTTTTTAGTTTGCCCGGAATACCGTGTGCTTGCCTCCCGTAGCGACCCCTCTTTTGCTTACTGGCACGCGCGCACACTTGTGAGAGGGTCAGAGTGCTCTGGCGGCACGGGAATACTTCACAAATGATAAGATGGAGTTCTCAACGCAAAGCCGGAGAAACATCATCTGAGTTGTGCGTGATGGCGAGGAAACTTCTGAAGAAACATTTCAAGGCAAAGTTAATTCGGGAAGAATTCCTCATGTGCAAGCAAAGCTATCTTCACTACAGCACTGAGCTAACCAAAGTCTTACTCCTTGCAACCTGGATGACTCAAACGTAATCGACAGCAAGAAATGTGCTCCTGTGCATACTGTGCCAACTAGCACGTTTATGTGTGATACACTGGAAGTACGAGGTTCTAACTATAGATGCCAGTGAATTGAACTCTGCATTCATTTTCAGCGTGCCATCAAATCAATGCTATTGGGGGGGGGGGTTTCAGGAAAATCGCAAGAGGTTTTTTTTTTTTTTTTTTTGAATATGGGGCTGCACCTAAGAGTTTTGCCGTTTTTGCCCCCATCCATAGATTTTAAATTGGCCTCAGATTGGTTGTTATGTTGCCAACGTGGACATTACAAATGCCATTTTTTATGTTGCGTTCTCAGCTATTGTATACGCAGAGAGACCATTTGTCTTTTATATAAAACATACATAATCTACAAAAATCTGAGGGAAGTCGCTATCACTATAGCACCTTGCGGAGAGCCGGGCGGATAGGGCTCCTCTCTCGCGCTGTACACGCTCCAGGAACAAAATGATGCAACATGTTTTTCATGACATTGCAAGTATATGTAAAGGACAACATCTGAGGAGAATATGAGAAAAATCGAAGATGTGTGTTGTTTGTATATCAGCTCTCGTGTAATGTATTTTTCAGTTTTTTCTTCAAACTTGCGTGCCAGTTGCATCTTAACCGTGGAGTATACAATTATAATATTCGATGGGTTGTTTAGAATTGTAAGGGGCACTAGTAGATAAAATTTGAAACTGTAACTTAAGTACTTTTTTGAAATATTTAGGCTCAAGGTTCGAACAAAATTGCGCTGTGAGCCGAAATTTACATTTTATTGAGAAAATTTATATTCTTGACAGCAGCAAAACTTTTTTTATAGAAACGTACAACAGCCTTTACGGCTGGTGTAACGTTTCTATAAAAAGGTTTTGAGTATAAAATTTCTGAATCGTTCCTAATATATATATATATTTTAGATGGACGTCGCGCTCAAGTTGGCCGATGCGTACGGTCATGCAGCGGTGGGGTCCACATTTTCACGTTCTAATTTTTTTTTTTTCAGTGAGACAAAAAATTTTCCCGCAGAAAATACTGCTGAATCTTGACATTGGAATCTTATAGTGTTGTTAACGAACGACCCGGTCGAAGTTAACGGCGAGGCCGTAGATGCGGCAATCTCGCAACACTGATAAACGCCAAAATGGCCGCCGTTGCTGACTTGCGTGCCGCAGTTGAGGTACTCTAATACCTTATCTGCTGACACTACTACGCTCGGCTTCTCTGGCGGCAAATGCTGAGTCCTGCCTATAGCCTGACACATGCGCTCGGCGTCTTGGGCAAGAACTGGTCTATTTTTACGGACACTAGTCCTGCCTAGCCTTCAAAGATAATCTGCAAACATAATCTTCAGTAGGAACACATGGTGTGGGACGGAAGTCCCATTGTTCCCAGGCGCCTTATCATCCATAATGCGGTTTCGATGCTTGTTTTGTGGTATCCTTAAGCGAATTCTGAGCTCTATGCTGTATGCCTGATGCCTGATTAGCGCCTCGGCGTTTCTGCCCACGGAGATGAAACCATTAGCGGGTAGAGGTATACAGCTTTGCTGCAAAATAGAATCTGCGCCAGGACAACAGCGCAAGGCGTGCATGTGCGCTGTGAATTTGTGTTCTCGACTGATCGCGGTGCGCATTAGTGTGGTCCTTGGAACGTGCATTTTGACATCGTTGTAATCGCGTTTGCCAAGATGATAGTGTGAAATTGTCTTGCTTTCTGGTCGCGTTGCGCATTGTGAGGTATTTGGCACGTGGAGTCTGAAAAGGCTTTACTTGTGATGCAATCGTGGATGACAAGATATGGAGCCACGTGGCTCTTCTGAGTGGAGTATATATATATGTGTGTTTTTTCTAATAAAATTCAGCTGAGAGTTCAGCGCTGTGTCGTCGTCCGTCCTTCTCTTTCACGTTGCTTGTTCGATATGGTCACTATGAACCAACTATCCCAACTTGCCAGCCTTCTGAAGACCTCACAACTGTCTGCCAAGTGGTCCAGAATTGATGAGTTAAAATCGCTTGCAATCGCGAAATGTTTTGAACGAGAACTGTGGTTTAGGCACCGGCAGCTTTGAAGTAACACGAACAGTTTTGTGATAAAAAAATACCGTCGATTACGTCGCATTCAAAACTATGTTGGACAACGTCTGATCTCACAAATAATAAATAAAGAACCGAATGTCTTCTTTAGTCCCGAATAAGGTTAGGTAACGACAGGTTAATGAAGTCTTGACAGATGACTTGATCATAACCAGTAAATGGAGGGCCACATAAATGCGTAGTTCCATTACGACGCATCATCATCACCAGTATCATCATCATCACCATGGCTTCACAAACGTCAGAAGCTTAACAAGGAGTGGCAGCGCTATCCTGCTTCTTGTAAGAGGCGTATGCATGAGGAGCAGTGCAGTGGGATCGTATACACGCCACCGCACTTCTTGATGACCGGCCCTCTACTCGTGCTTTTTTTTTTACTTTGAACAAATTTACTAGAACAGTTGAATTCAACGTACCGGAGGTGAACAAGAAATACAAAGGGGTAGAGCGGGCGATAACGCGTGTACGACAACATCAGAGCCGCAAACAAGTCAGTACACAACCGAAGGCAAAACACAAAAATACCCTAGTCAGGTAAGCTGCAGAAACGGGAAAAAATGGAACAGAGGTATAGGACAAGGCGCTCGCAGGCAGCGGCAGCTTGATCTGTTTGCCCGTTGCGGCAGCGACAGTGGGATCCCTTTTTCTGGCGGCGCTTATCTCATTTTCCCTCCGTTTGAAAACGATTCTGCTCGGGAGATCAGCGCCCTGGGCGTTGTTTTCTCGCCCTGCTGGAAAGGTAGGAGCGTCGGCGGCCCCGACCACACGCTCGGGCAGATCCGACTCGTAGCTGCACTGCCTCCCAAACACGCTTTCGTTTTTGCGGTGATAGCACTGGAGGCATGTTTGTTTCCCTTCGGAATCCGTGATTTCCCCACAGTGAGGGAGGAGCGCTTCAGCGTCTCATACCCTCAATGTGGCCTGCAGCGAAGTGAATCGTCGGCGCTCGGGGGGCTGCAAAGCGTACAGGATTCTGTTCGCTGGGCCTCTTTCCAGCGACGGTTAGAACGGTGCACGTATGGAATTTTCTGACCCGTAGCTTTCGATGCAAACTCAGGGAATGATCCAACGCTTGGCTGAGCGGCTCCTTCAGCGACCGACCCGGTAAGAAAGGATTACGGAAATCGGAACTGTAAAAAAGTTGCAGAGGATACTCGAGCATATTCTCATAAAATGAGGTCGTGAAAGCATATTTTTTTGGGCTATGTTTGTCGAGGAGTCTCCTGCCAATGTCGTTGCTTAGCCCACAACCTCGAAATCCGATTCACTGAAGCTCCTTGTAGCAGAATCTCTATCCATGCTGCTGAGGCGAAGGCTAACCGAGACTGCGGGCGAGATTTCTAATGCACGCGCGTTTCTCTCTCTCTCTCTCTCTCTCTCTCTCTCTCTCTCTCTCTCTCTCTCTCTCTCTCTCTCTCTCTGTGCGTGTGTGTGTGTGTGTGTGTGTGTGTGCGCGCGTGCGCGTGCGCGTGTGCGTGTGAGAGAGAGAGAGAGAGAGAGAGAGAGAGAGAGAGATACACGAGCCATAGAACGAGTAGCAGCCAGTGGGAAATAAACGCGCACAGAGTGATCTAGTCAAACCAAGCGTCTAAGCCCGGTGTTAATGTTCATACTTGTCAACAGTGTTGAACAAGAACAAGACATACGCAAATATAAGGCAGAAAATCAATACATGAGTGATCTTTGCAGTGTTCCCTTATTAAAAATTCACGGATGCTTAGTTTTTACGACAGCATATGAAATAATACGTAAACTGCAGAAAACTGTCGCCTGCTGTTGCCCGCGCTACCTGGCGGCATATAAAAAAAATTAGACGGAAACAGCAACGAAAGGTTCCACTAGATACGTTCCATGTTCCGTTAGGAACGCTCGTGGAGTAGCGCAACGTGGTTCTATAAACGTTGTAGTAGGGTGCCTCGATTCACGCGCGTCTCTGCCGTACGGCAGCGCTGGCATCAAGGCACCCGACTTAGAGCAGTGGAACAGGGTAAATTTAAATTTACTGGAGCAAACCTCTAGCGTATTATCTTGGGAGGAACGAGTCGGGAGACGAACAGCACGAGAGGTGAGCGGGAAAGAGAAGGGAGGCATTTACTTTCCAGGGGCTCCAGTCCACTATCGTCTTTCGTTGACATTTGCAACGAAAGGAGCAGATACGAGGCCATTTTTTTTATTTCTGATTATATAGCAAGCGCCTGGAGTTGGCCGCTGCATGTGGACGCTTTTTCCCGACGCTAGCCGGCTGCGCACTGTGTAGACGCCAGCAGGGTGCGCGGCTTCGCCAACCTAGCTAAGTAACGCTTTCACGTTATAGACAGAAAGGGTGGTTCGTCGACACTTACGAAACTGCGGTTAGCTATTTTTCCCCACGCCGCCAATAGAACCGTAGTGGACCTGCCAAAAGTTGAGAATTTTGTTTACTCTTCTGGAAGAATTGCAAATATCATACACTACGATTAAAGGTGACGGGTGTTCCTACTGAATAAAACATTGGTGTGAGCTTGAGGAGTGCGCTCGTATGCTTGGGCTGGTTGGCTCACATTGAAAGAACGCAAACAAAAGAAGATCTTTCTGAACACTCATTATGGCGACTACAGTGACGACGACCATGCGCCATGTTCTGTGATAAATGTTGCCAGAGTACAGCTAAAGTGGTATGCACGAAGTTCCTAAACTGGGTAAAGTCACCCAAGCAACTGTTGTGTCACAAATGCAATTTCATGGGTCCGCCCGAAACGTGACTCGGACGTCTCGAAAACTGGTCGTGCCAACATTTAGAGGTAAGAAGACCGAAAACCCCTAACACGTATCGGCAGGTCACCATTCAAAACATGGGCAATTTAAGTAACTAATGGCGCACGCACACGCGTGCACATAGCACGCAAAATTAAAAGCACCAAAACCTTGCTTTACAATCGCAGATAAGCAACTCTGTGGGGTCACTTGAATCATATAATAAAAGCGGTCGTGCAACGATGGCGACCTGCCGTAGATTAGCGTGGTGCGAACTAAGGGAAAAATTTTGCATGTGTGCGAGACATCCTTTAACGGAGGTTGCGTGATATCAACCACCTCTATAAACGTCGCAGTCTGATTAGCACTTTATGAGTAGACCATAATTTGACCTGGCTCCTTCGGACTGCCAATGAAATTGCGGGCGGCCACCAATCCGTTCTTTTTGTGTTACTCCGGGGTCAGTATGCAGCCATGCCGCTTACGCCACGAAGTTGTGGTCAAGGTTTCGTAAGGTTCAGCTATGCCGGTACCTGCCAGTTTTTCTCGGCTACTACTAATCTTAGGCGAAATGCGTTAGTGCCAAGTGGCGGGCCAAGAGAACGCCATGTTCGCGTCCGAGTCGCTCGTACAGCTGCGCCAGGACGTAAAGTGCATTTACGATGCCTCCGATGCTTTCGGCGAGGCAGAGAAAAACAGCATCGGCGAAGAACAAGGGCTGCCTGCATTTATTTTTGCCTCTTCCAGCGCCCTAACCTTTCCTAAGAAGCAAACATTTAACCTGGGAAAGGCCGGTAAGACTGTTCCCGCCGCTTCGTTGATCACCGTAACGACGAGCGCGCGAAACTGCTACTAGGCCGATCCCTGTCTCGCCTACTTTCTCGCTTGGCCCATAAAACAATTTCCACCTTTACAACCGGAGATATTCGCTTAGCGTCGCAATCGTCCGCGCGTACGACGAACCGGGCCAGCCTTCGTCACCCCCGTACCGTGCTCTTCTTCCCCTTCCCTCGAACGGATGTCGTAAGGATAGCGCACGCTGCGCGGTTGAGCCTGCCAAGTATATCCGTTCTTGATAGCAACGCGTAAAAGAGCTGATCAGTTCACGGCATGCGGACCCAGAAGCTACGCGTTAGATAAGGTCCCAGAGCCACGTTGTGCGCCCCTGGGGTGGACGCGCTAGCTTTCTCCTATTCTACAATGGCGCGAGTTTTTTGATGACGAGCTGCCGCACGATATTCCAGTGATCTCAGAACAAATACTAGCAGAGCCCGAACACGTGGAATTCCGGGTACTGGTGTGGAACGACGATAGGATGCTTAACTTCATCACATTGCTCCACGCCGCCCTGCGCCCTTAGTGCATGCTGGGCACTTAACACACTCAGCCTGCTCTGCTTGTGATTATGGCAGCAGAAAGAGAGGCCTCTTCTCGGCCACTCGTTTCTATCTTCATTTTTTTCTCCTCCTTCTCCCGTCTGCTCTCACTGGTCGCGCAGCCAAGAGGGCCAGTATGTTGACAAGAGCGACTTCCTCAAGCGTTGTTTACTCTGCGCCTCGCAGCGATGCTCCATTCAGGGCGCAATTATACAAAGAGCGGCCAAGGGAAGGAGAGCACCGGCAACCAATCTTGGTGGCGCACAAGGGGGCTTCGAGAGGCCGAACTGGAACAGGCGCTCGGGGTCGCGCGCGCCGCGGCAGACATCCTGTCAATCGAGCGCGACCACCAATTCGCAACGCAAACACATCGAGAGGGGGGTGCGCGGTGCGATCTGTCGCCCGGAGGACGTCCGACCACTGTAGTGGCGCGCTCGCGCACCCGGTCCGACTGCCGCTCCCTGAGCGCTGCTCTCGGGGCGACCACTCGCTTGAGCCGCAAGCAATGCCCGCGCACGCGCGCGCGATACCAGGCTCTGCGGGAAAACACGCGCGCGGCGGCGGGGCGCTGTCGCGGCTGGTGTTCGCGCGGATACAGACGAGCGCATTTCGGGACCGCTTTATGGCATCCGTGCTCATAACGTCGCTCACGAGGCGCCAGGCTGCGTATAGGTTTCGGGGCAGCGCTATCTCGCGCGCCTTTATGGCGGCGGCGCGCCGGCGATAAAGCAAGCAGATACGCAAGTAGATACAAGTTCGGGAAAAGAAAAGCGAAGAGGGTAAAAGCGAAAGGCGCTGGGAAGTAGTCCCGCCAGAGGAAGCGTCTCTCCCGGCGGCCCCCCTTTTTAATGTTCCCGGGAGAAGAGCGAGGAGGGGAAGGTGCGCGCGTGGAGCAAGACGGGCAGGGAGGAAACAAGGGGGACGCTAAGGAACTCCTCGCCGGCACTGAGTGCACCTTCGAGGCACGTCTTCGCCTTATCGTCCCGCTCGGACGCCCAATACCGAAGGGGCGCTAAATTTGTGCGCCTGCAGACATGCGCTCCCGCGCGTGCGTGCTATCTCGTTGATGGAACAGGAGGTGCCGTGTTGCGGGGCTGCTGCTACCGCCGCCGAGGTTGGAAGAGTATAAGCGGCGCCGGCACGCGTGGACCGAACGGGTGCGGCGGCGGGACCGATTGGGTGCCGTGAGCCCCGCGGCGGTCGGGTGCTGGCCGCGTGTTCGCTGCAGCCCGCGGCTCCTGAGTGGCGGCAGCTGGCCCCCGTGGCGCAGAACGACCAGATTCGTGAAGCCCGCGAGCGCGCCTGCGGCGCGTTTTCCCTGCCAATCTCGCCATCGGCGCTCAGAGCACTTCCGCCACTGCGCGAGCCGAGCACCACACGCAACGACGCGGGCCGTCTGGTGTTTGCTCGGGCCTTATCTGCCGGTGCTCCCTTTTCCCGCTTTCCTCGGCCTCGACCCCTGGGCGGCTCCGAATCGACGACTCTTTTCAGCGATCGGAAGAACAGCGCCAAGTAGGCCGGGTCACGTGTGCTCCTTCATGCGGCAGCATGTATTAGCGTACGCTGAGCCACTATGACGGCCCCAAGCGAGAAGATATCGTGCAATTGTTGCGTTGTCTCGAAGGGAACGCGATTTTCCAAACTACGGCCTGATTATCATGCGCGCCACAGTGGAGGGCTACGGATTAATTAAGATCACATGGGGTTCTTTAACGTGTGCCGAAAGCTTCACACGCACGAGTAGTTTTTTTTTCTTTTTCGCATCAATGCAAAAAAAAAAAAAAGAAAAGCCGTCGCTCCGGCCGGAAATCGATCTCGCGACCTTGGTGCGTACGAGGTTCGAGAGTGTGCCTGTAGAAGGTCATCGTATACTTATAAGCCAAGCCAAAGAAATGCACAAATCGTGTGATTTAATGTTGTGTAAACAAAAAAAAAACTAATGTTTTAGTTCCTCTTTGGCGGGGGGAATTGGTAAGGACGTGGGATACGATGAGCAAGCCTGTATTCATAAACACGCGGACAGCGGCACGCACACACCACAATCCGCTCATGCCGATGGCAAAGAAAGGGCGCGATTCACTGTCCCTCCTGTGGAGAGGGACCGTCACTCCCGCTTCCTGCTCCGCTCCCGACTCATAAACTCACGTCAGGAGCCGTGTTGACTGTGATACCACTCACAATCATGCTCATACGTTGGCGAGGAGCGGGTTGAAGTAATGATGACAACAAATGGGAATGCCGTGACGCTCTTTAGTATGCGTACCGACGGACATACAGTTTCATACTATGCCGACGGACACAATTTTCTTGGAGCCAAGCATGCGTCGTATTTTATGATAGAAAGCAAGTGAAACATTCGTCTGTCCTGTTTGTAAAAACTTACAAAAAGGCCCCATCATTCCTCGAAAGAGTCTGCATGAAAGGCTGCCCACCGTTTTCCGTGACCTTGCCCCCTCAGTCTCCTTTTTTTTTTTTTTCCGTTGAGAGAAAAGTATGTTTTTCAATAAACGGGAAAGCAACCGCTGACGCGGAAATGACTTCGTTCCACAAAATCTTCTTCCCGCCGATTTTCAACTTAGGACGGGGGAATAAGTCGGACAGGGCTTACTCTGACACGTTCGTCAAACTCTTTATTTAAGAAGCAAAGAAAAGAAATTGCGGAAAACTACGTTCCTTTAACAGTACAATAACGCTGCCGAAACAGCAAATGCTTCGATTTCTTTCGCTTCCGGCCCCATTCACCTCTACTGATGATTCATGTCCCCAGTCACATGGCTTAAAACTATTTTCTGTCCACTGTCTCACTGCACGAAGCTGAAAGTGTCGCACTGAATCCAAAAGACGCAAGTCCTGGTATCGATAACATTCGCGATTCTGACGTGAAGGTTGTTGCGTCATATTATGAATGGCATTCTTACTTAAATGGCAAACTTAATCTTTCAGATGAGAATTTTTTCTAACATACTAGAAAAAAAGCTGTTCAAACCTTTCTTTAAGAAACATGATCAGCTCCTCACGCCTAACTTTCCTCCCGTCACCTTGCTGTAATTCTTTGTGAATGATTGATAGAAAATCATGTATGTTGTAAGCTCAAACTTCTCAAAATTCAACGTACATCTTACCAACTAATCTTTCCAAATTTTAGTTTTTTCAGCGCACGATCTCCTAGCGGAACAATTTACCCTTTGCCGCCCTTCTGTCGGCAGATTCTATTGACATGCATGTTTATTTAGTGACGTAATAATGATTTGCGATTATCCCCTTCACTGTTCTATTGTCTGGTTCCATTGTTTTCTTGCAGTGGTACGTTCCGCCCCACTCCCTTTTCTGCTTTTCTAATCGACTTTCTTTTACTGCAATCGCCCCCTTTTTTTAAACCGTTGTAACTTTTTTTTCTTTTTTGCCCGCATGTGCCCTATTTGTTCATTATTACCTTTACCACTCCTGCTTGGGCTTCATGCCTGCAGTATTTCATAAATAAATAAAAATAAATGAATAAATAAATTTAGCGACAAACTCAGAACAGGTGTTAACACTGACAGATTTGCTGGCACGCTATTTATTCATCTAAGCGTCCAATCCAAGAGATCTTAACACATTTCAACTAATTCAGCGGCTTAACAGGTTCTGCTCCCTCTTCTATCCGCAACCACTTTCATTAGTAGGCCAGCAAGTAGTACGCATTCAAAATTAATAATATTAGTTTTGAATGATTAATTTTGAAAATTAATTTTGAAAATTAATAACGGTTGCGGTCCGCAGGGTTCAATTTCAGGCGAATTTTTCATCTGTATCATGTGCTACCGGCTTCACAATCGTGTCCAACGATACGTCGCTGAGTTACCCTAATATCTAAACTTAATGTCGCTGCCACGCAAAATTTTAACCAGTGGAAAAATAATATGTTGGACATAGTGATAATAAATCAATCCTTATGATTTATATTTTCAACGCAGGAACACCTGCTTCCTCGTCCAGTTAGTTCCATTGGCACGAGCATCCTAACTGCCGTTGACCACACGTCATTTCTTGGCGCATAAATAAACAGCCCTTTAAATTTTCGTCATATTTTTCTCTCGAGAACAAAAATTCAAACAGCATACGTCTTAATAACCGTAAATATTTTTTTAGTCTGAAATTCTCGTTCGTTACGCCAAGCGGTTATCCAAAATCGCAATTTGTTATTGTAGTTCATCCTGGGGAAACACTTATCCCTGTTACATTTCGCCTATACAGCACGTACAGAATTAAGCCAGGCGCATCATAACTTTTGGTCACTACTCAAGTACCGCCTCCATTCATTGTTTTGATTGATTATGTGGTTTAACGCACCGACGTTACACCGGCGATGAGGCGCGCCGTAGTGGAGGGCTCCGGATTAATTTTGACCCCCTGGGAATCTTTAACGTGCGCCTAAATCTCGACCACACGGGCGTTTTCGCTTTTCGCCTCCATCAGGAAAGCGGCCGCCGCGGCCGGGAATCGAACCTGCGTCCTTTTAGCCACTGAGCCACCGCGGTGGGTAAGTACCGCATCCAATCTGGCAGTGACAGTGTACTTTTTCACTTACTGTCTGAAAGAAAGTTATTGCTGGGTGTACTTGCCTAAAAATGTGTCGACGGAAATCTTTCCCCTCCAATAATTTGTGACAACCAAATACCACACTTGAGACTTACTCGTTTTATTTGCCAAAATAGCTTTCTATTACCGCAATCCAACCCAAATTTCCCCCCAAAAAAAAGAACGTTCAATTTTTCTCCTACGTCGCTACGGAACTCTCTGCTACCTAATCTGAAATTGTCACCTCCTGTAACGTTATTTGAAAATTATATTGCATTTACTGCTCAATACCAATTACTGTTTTCATGTGTTTTGCACTTTTATTGGGGTGCACGTTACACTGCATAATATACTCAATAATTTGATTATCCGTACAGTTAAAACTCGAGTTAACGAAGTCACCGGCACCCGCGAATCGTTCCGTTAAATCACGAACTTCATAATATCGACAAAGCCTATAGAGAGAGAGAGACAACTTTATTACGCAGTAATGCGAGAGTGGTTCCTCAGTCCAGGAGCCCATGTGCTGTCCAGCCTGCCGTAGCCCTGGTCACAAGCAGGAGCTGGTCCTCAGGTGGACAGCTCGACAGCAGTATCTCCCACTGCTCAGGGGAAGGGGACGGGTTCGGGGGCGGAAGGTCCGAGTTTTTTGTGCAGTCGAGTAATACGTGTGTCAGAGTTGGGGGGAATCTCACATTTTTACTGCTGCCAGGAGGCCCCTCGTTGGCATTTATGCACGCGACCTCCTTCCGCAACCAAATTAAAACAGTTGTGGTATAATCGTAAACTTCTTTGAAATGAACCTGGAAACCTTGAAACCTTCATACCTATATGAAACCTAATTTTTGCATGCTCGCCATTATGACGATCGACTCAATTAAGTGGTGATGCTAAATCACCCCGTTCCAACGCTCATTGCTACTGCACTGTGACTACTTGCAAGTATGATCGAAACTGGGGAATGTGTCTTGGTAACAAATAACGAAGTGTTCTATCAAGGAACCAGAAACATTCCGCTTAACAAGTGAACTCGCACCCGTTACATCCGGAGTTTTCAGCTTTCACGCAGGCGCCCTGTCGGTCACTGCACGCGGTTCCAGCAACAACACGAGAGATACGTCCAAACCAGTAGCCCGCAATTGTGGGGGTAATTGCGGCAATTCGAGGCGGCCCGCATGCACAGCGTTTGGGCAGCTGACAGGGGGCCAAAAAGCTGCGGTCTCCATCGCCGTCCATCCATCATGTAGCAGCGCGAAAAACAGCATCCCCGAGGCACGGCGTGAAGTGTTCCCCAATATAGTCGCGGCCCAGCAGCGATCTCTGCGTCGGTGCTACAGACCGGACGCACGCGTTTTAAGATTCCTGCACGCAGGCCGCAGGAAGAGGCATCCGAAAGGAGGGGGGCTGTTCCTTTGTCGCACCACGTCCCGCTGTTTCCTATTTTCGCTGCATGGGGCGCGTGTTGTGGCTCAAGAGCCGTATACGGGCTGGGCGGCTCGGCCGGGTCTATGGACGGGGCGACGCATAATCTTCCGCCGCCTGTGGCGATGGCCGAACGCGAAATCCCCCGGCATCCTTGTCCTCTCCAGATATTCGAAAAAGGGCCACTTTGGGAGCAATATGTTTGACACGGGAGACGCAGCAGGGGGCAACAATTACTTCGTCGCGAGTTTTACTTTGTGGATGCCGGCAGAGCGGGCACAGTTTTGGAGTCGAGCGATGCAGGCGCGGTGCGAGCGTGACTCAACCGCTATGGACACTCACCGACGTTATGCGCACTTGTGGATGTGGATGAGGGCCTTCACCGCACTGCTCGGGTGTACTTAGCGTGCAAAAGAACAGCACATACCCATTCGATGCCGCCGCACTGTGCGGCCGGGAACTTGTTTGTGGGCTCAGTTGGAAACTACCGCGACAGCAGACGAATTCGGCTATTTCTCAGGCATTTTGTTAACTGCTGTATTTACGGTATTCAAGCGCTTAGGTATTTATTCCTTTATTTATTTGCAAATACTTTACAGGGAGAATTGAGGGACGGGGATTAGAAACTCGGTAGGCCAATAACAAATGGGAACAGAGAAACAGTTAATGTAAAACATACGCACAAAATAATAATAAAAGGTTACTATGAACGTGTTACATACCAGCAGAATTGCACCAAATCCACAAAAATGATGGTAAAGACATTCAGCGTTAATGGTTGTTTTCGATGAGTCGGTGAGGGCTTGAATTAAGGTAATAGCGGGGGAGTGTATTCGTACAAACTCGCATGCACACACAGACGCACGCACATACACACTGTAATTGCACCATACTATTTCTGAGTGTTCATCCAGCCTCCTATTATGATCATGACGATAACGACTCAATGGAAATACGTACGAGTAAACAATTTCTGGCTTGCAGTCAGGCAGGCGTACGCATTCATTAGCATAAAAAACTACAACAGAGCAATGCAACACATAAATAGACGAAGTTCCCTGTCATCGTGCGGGGAGTTAAAAGTTACCGTAGCCTGGATTGGTAGAGAGGCAGCATCGTTGAACGCCAAGTTCGAGCTGCGCTGTTAGTAGTCAGTGAATCGAGAAAAGGGTGCGTTTTTACCCGACAAACAGGGTTATGCTTTCACGAAGTGGGCAATAACAAGTAGCTCGTTGGTTTTTGATAGCCGATACAAATGCTCTGCAATCGCAAAGACGAAAACACAAATACCCAGAACCAGACTGCCATTTTACGCGGGAACATAAAAGTGGTCCGGTGAGCGAAGTTGACCATTACCAGATCGAACGAGGGACTGGGGAGCAGATCGAATAGGAGGTTGCCTGATTTTCTTTGCATGGACGGCAACGACAAGGACATGAAAAGGGCCGGAGAACGTACCACTACCAACTTCGCTGTAAAACAGAACTACAGTATATATAATAAAGTTAAAACTTGTTTGGTAGTTTTTATCACTTCGGTAAACACATACGCGCCCCAAATTGTCTCTGTATTTCAGGGAGGGCGGATATCTGGAGCGGTATGAATGCCCACGTGTCCGAGCCGTGTGAAGTACGTCATACCGGGGTCCCTTCCCGGCACGCAGCTAGCCGTGGGCCACCACGCATGGCTGATGGCAACATCCGCCGAAGTGTTATCTGGGAAAGCTGCGCCGTCCGCTGCGGCTAACCACGCGCCGTTGGCCTGGCGGAGGCATTAGAAGACGGCCATGCGTTCTCGAGAGCCGTCATTCATCACCGTGGTCATCGCGGCGCCGTCGTCACCAAGGTGGCGGTGCTCGGGGCTCCCCGATATCTTTTGACGAGGGGCCTGAGTCTGGCCCTCCGCAACGTCGAATCTCACGCTGGCTGCCTCTTCTTTCACCGTCCCTCGTGGGCGAAGATGGCGTCGGCTCATCACTTCTTGCTCGTGGCTTTGGCAGACCCTCGTGCGCGGAGGACGACCGGCAGAGGAACTTGTCTCATCGCCAGCCATGCACGAAGCCTCTCGGTCAATTCGGCCGCTCCGGGGAGGCTCCCGAGGAGGCTGCCACAGCAACGCCCTCTTCCTTTCGCTCCCCGCGCGGAGGGGACAACCCGGGGTTCCCGTGCAGACAATGGTTACCGCCGCCGCGCGAGCGGAGAGATATTACCGAGGAGATGTTCCAAGACTGGAAGCCGCCTCCCAAGGACAAAATAAGAAGATCCGGGGGAGGAAGAGGGGGAAGAGGGAGGAATATCTCGGAGTCGCGATGCTAGTCTCTGGCGGTCATTTTGAGCTGGCTCTTTTTTCCCTCCTCTGCCCGTATTTTGGCGTTGCTCTGCTTTTTTGTTGCTTCCTGGGCTCTTTCGTCTACGATCCTGCCAGCGGGGGAAAGGGCACAACGGGACCGATCGTCATTTGTGTGTGTGTGCCGTTGGCAGACTATTATAGCGCGCGCAGGGGTTCCGGGACGGAGAGAAATGGAAATCATAAGACGAATGCGAGGAAGGAAGGGAAGACCCAGGATGGCGTCTCCGCCCCGTGCCGCTTTTTACTGCGGCGCCGTTTCGAAAGAAAAAAAAAAGAGGGAATATTCGAGAAAGATTACACAGTATCAGAACTTCTCCCCTGCATGCGGCTGAGTCACGGGTATTCATGCCTTTTCCGCTTCCTACGGTTTCCGACTTTGTTCGAGGCTTGCGTTGTTTTGTCTTTTCGTCGCGCGACTTCCTGGTATGAGATGCAACATTATTTGGGATTCCCTTTGCATACGACGGTGCACTCATAGGCGCCCTACAACGCTCAGTGGCGAGTTTGCTTCAGGAAGCGGTCATCCTCCTTGCCTTCCGCTCTTGCAAATCAAATCCATGAGCGCGCAATCTATAACATGCCCTCAAGATGTTGCACTTTGAACAACTCTGGTAATGTGAGAGAGTTCGGGCAATTGTTTGTTTGCCTGGAAACTATATCGTCTCGGCTAACTGCGCTAACAACAAATATAATTTTCTACCGATATTCCGCTCGCAATGCACACATGCATATTGTTACAGTGTGTGCTGGCTGAGTATGCCAGTGTTACGTGCTAATGGACTAGGTAGGAAGTGGCATTTTCCCACTTTATGTGTTCACAAGTCAAATGTCATACCGATGAACAACTCATTCAAAACTGCGCCTTTTCTTTCTCGAAACAAGCGTGCTTGAGTGCACTACTGGTGGTTATCATGTGGTCCAAAAAAATATTTCCGTTTTTCTTTAAGTGCCGAAGATACACCTGGGCTATGAGGTGCGCCGTAGTGGAGGGCTACGAATGAATGAGACCGCCTAGGGATCTTTAACGTGCGCTGAAATATCAACAAACGCGCATTTTTCTTTATTTTGCCGTGTCCATCAGTAAGCGACCGCCATGACCGCGATCCAACTCACGCCCGGGTGCTCCGCAGCACAACGCCTCACACGCACGATATACCGCAGTGGGAGTCGCGTGGTCTAGGACATGCGCGCACGCTGGCAATGAGATGAAACGTACCTCGAAAAGGGATTGGCCAAGTAGCTAGAAATGGTCATCTCCCCTTCTGGCGCTTTTCTGCCACCAGGCTACGAGAAGACGAACCAACCCAAGAAGCCTATGGCCAGAAAGATATATGGATGTTGATGGTGGTCGACGACGCCAATCTTATAGCTTAAGCGCAGCATTAGCTACGAGATTGCGCGAGATTGGCCAAGGAGCTAGAAATGGTTAATGTATGCCACAAGTGACCTTTCACGCCAGTACCAGCACTGACAGTGCGATAATGCCAACTCGACCACAGTGTCATCACCATCAGCACTAGCTGTGAGGTGACGCGTGTGCACCCCAGGAATCGGCCAAGAAGCAATAATTGGCCCCCAGACCATCTGGAAATGAGATCTTCGAAAGGAGAACCGACTCAAGAAGATTAAATGCACTAAAGACCACTAAAATTGAGCCGTACATACTCCGTGCTCCCCAGGCTTTGTCAGCATTATGAAGCTACCTTCGAATTTAGCTTGCGCACCGACACTGTATGAAACGTTCTAGCATGAGTGCAACCAAAAGTGAGTTGCTCTTTTTCGCTAGAGCCCCGTCCCTGCACGCGACGAAGGCTGCAGCTGTTACCCAAAACACTCGTTCCATCTGAAAGGAAATAAACAAACAAGTGAAAATCGTTACGACACCCGGCAATTCGATGTACAAGCTATTGGGATCGCGGAATAAATGTCCAAAGAAGAGAGATAAAAAGGGAGATAACGGGATAACGCCAGGCCGCGGGGGACGCGAAAAAGGAAAGGAGGTACGCATGTTCGCACGTCTCACCAAATGGGTAATAAACAACCGCACCGACAGCCTTCCATCAAATCGAGTAGAGAGCGGCGGTTTCAGTGAAATACACGAACGAAGCGAAACAAGAGGAGGGGGATGAGAGCGCGGCCCTTATGGAGAACGACGTTCCCGCGCCGCCCAAGATCCATTAGGAAAAGGTTTAATACAAGGGGAGGAGAGAGCGCGCGTGCACCGGCGGTACAAAATCGATCGGCGGAATTGCAACCTAGCGTTTGCAGAAATTGCCCCGCCAGGCGAACTGGCGTCTCAGTCTGGCGCTGCCCATGTATACACGGCCGGACTAATGGAAGCCTGCGGTGGTAGTAACCGTGCGGCGGCGATGTGTTTTGCCGCACGGGCGAAGCGACCGCCGGCGCGGCAGCACGCCGGTTCGCTCTTTCGGCAGGCCGCTCTCAGCGCAAACGCGCACCTGGGCACGTAAGATGTCGTGAAAGGTGTTTGCGTCCCTTTGCGCTAAGATTAAGATTTAAAGGCATCGCAGTACAGGTCTAAGTGGGACTAAACTCCTCAGAGCAGATTTGAGCCCGAATCTGTCATATCTGAAGTGCGAGAATTCACGGTGCTTAACGTAAAGTATTCGGGTCTTTGGTGGGCGCCACCAGGTCGCAGAATTGAAACTTTTCACAGTGGGACCCGCCGGCGCAAATCAGGTGGGATGGTACGCAAACACAGTAAGGTCCAGCTTTAGAATGCTGGAACGAAGCACGTATTGGTTCCCAATTCAGTGTTTATAGTAGAGTGCACCGAGAAGGCACATTCATCGCGGCACAAAGGACCGCAACAGCGTCAGGCAAATGAACTTCCCGGCGTGGGCTGTCAGAATCGTGGCCTTAGTCAGAACTGGTCGAGCGTAGCGGTTCGCACCTAGAATTTTGCTTCGTTTTAGACACAACGTGCGTATTCCAATTAAGTGATTCCCGTGCCGCTTTGTACTCACTGAAGCATTTTTAAAGTTGGTCGACACGTTCCACACCGACAATGATTACCCGCCGTGCTGAGCTGCTGGGCCCGAGAACGCGGGTTTAATACTGGCCGAGGCGGCCCCCATATTTGATAATCGAGGCGAAAAATGAAAAACAAAAAAGGAGGTCCCGGAGGTGCTCTAAATGAATTCATGTGTAGCCTTTTATTGCACCACGTCTCATGGCCCAGGTTTAACTTCGGCGCGTAAAACCTTGAATCAGATTTAATGAAGCGAACTTTTATCGGATGTAACCTTCACACAGAGGCCCTTTCTTGTGTGGGATCGCACGGGGTTTCATTAAATGGATAAAGTGAGTAAAGCATTTAGAAATCTCGGTGATGAAGTTTGCATGAATAAAAAATTGTCCGCGTGTCTGCTGACACGGCGGAAGACGATAGTCGTCTGCCACCCCTGCGACGCAAATGCCTCTGTTCTCTTTCCCGCTCACCTTCTCCTCCCGTCTTGCTTCTCCCACAAAAACACGGCGGAGTTTTTTTTTTTTTTTTTTTTATGGAGCGTTTATTTTGCCGGTGAGCATAGATGAGGGGTATGAGTTGATGATGAGGAAAGTTGATTAGATGAACGTGAAAATGTTCTTCTCAAGTCAATTAATTTTACCGCGTTCCACTGCCCACGCGCCGTCTACTGGAACCTTTCGTTACTCTTGGACTTTCTTGTAGTGCCGCTAATAGGGTCGCGTACGAGCGCTATTTACTTTTTATTATTTTTTATTTTTTTCAGGGGGGGGGGGTTATGTCATTGTTTTCAACGGTTGTTCTTTCGTTTGCTATCAGAAGAATCAAGCAGCCGCGGATTTTAATTAAAAGAACACTGCAAATATCACTTATGTATTGATATTTTGTCTCAGATATGCCTAATGTTTTCTTTTTGCGCAACAATGTTGACAAGTATGAACATTGCCGCCAGACTTGGTAGCTTGGACATGTTTTGTTTATATAAACGTCTCGTTCAAGAATTATTTCACCTTCTGGCTGGGCGGCTGAATCGAGGGACAGACAGACACAGACGGACAGACACACATACAGGCCAAATTTTTCCCATTTAAGTGGCCCAAGAGAGACCATCATCTTTAATAGTGAGCTCGACGGCGAGGTTCCTGTTACTTTTGTTAATTTCCTCTTGCAGCTGCGCGTGTCACACAAGCAAAACTAAAGGAAAGTTAATGCAGTTTCAAACCGAGGACTGTTCACGTTAGAGCCTCCACATGCGAAAGTGGATGGATTTTGCAGCGACCACGCAGTTGCGTATCAGAACTCGGTCAATATTGCTTTTAATAAATTTTATCTGACTGCTATTTCGTGTTCATCGCACCGACGCTACACTTCGACGATGAGGTGAGCCATAGGGGAAGGCCATCGATTAATTAAGACTACTTGCTGTTCTTTGCAACCACGGTGGATAAAGGACTTCTATCACAAAGTGTTTCCTTCTTTGCGGGATATTGATTTGGTAATCGAGAAGCTCAAGGATAAACGCCTTGCAAACGGTAAATGTCGAGGTTTGAACTACGCAAGCAAACAATGCAAGTTTAGGATTTTGCCGCTACACTGTAAAAACTGGCCGTCACTTTTACGGCCAAGTGACCGTGATTTTTTACAGGGAGTCGACGTAAATGGTGAAGACTGTTGTTTCGCCGTCAACTCGGTGGGAGAGGGGATAGAACAAGGAGCGAAAGGAAACAAACAAACTGATTTCGGTAATACAGCACTCTGATTGGCCGCCCCAGGCGGCTCTCGCAGTCGCCGGTGGGGCCTTCTGCTTTTTTTCTTGTTCGACGCCGGATTGTCGAAGAACGCTTCCTTTTGTAGGGGACCCTTCCGAGCGGCACCGCTGCCTGTTGCGGGGGGAGTGGGGGCCTTTCCAGGGACGCTTCCTTTGTCTCCCGTCGCGGTGGCCGCCGCAGTCCGCGCGATCGGGGAAGGAGGAAGGAAGGGACATTTTCTTCTGTTTTCGGAAAGCGTCTGGGTTGGCCTCCTTTCCCGTGTCGGGGGCTCACACATACTTCTTTGAAACTGCGACGGAGCAAACGTCTCTTTTCTGGTCTCCTTCAGCAAGCAGCCATGCGCACGGAGCTGCAGCAACAGAGCAAGTGCATCTGATAGCGGTAAGTGAACGATTTACCGCATCAAGAGATTTTTCCTCGCAAAAAAAATAATAATAAATAAAATCTGCGAACGCAATAATTGTGAAGCAAGTTCAAGTGTGCAGAGTATATTGGCTCGAATACTATGAGGACCGTCGTGTCAGAAACTGGAACCGTGTTTCTGCATCTGTAGCTTGAACAGGGCAGCACGCTCGTCGGTGCGAGCGGTCGGCGAGGGATAACTGCGCCGTGAGAACGATGACCACCACCGCGCCGGCCGCTGCACGGCCTGGAGCTTTTACTTTTTCTAGCCCTTTTAATTGCCCCCAAACAGGAAACGCGTTTGCGTTTTGATGAATTTTGTCTCCAACTGACACAGTTTCGAAATGTCGACATGGGAAGAAATGGGCGGGAATAGACAGCGGCTGATTTCGGCACCGCAGTAGGCGGGCGTTTCGTTAAGTGCACAACGCGTATGTATTGTTTTAATATAATTTTGCGCGAAACAACGCTTTTGATCGTGCCCGCGCACCCTCCGAAACTCGGTAATAAGCAATGACTTGTCGCTTGTTCCGAAAGTTGGGGTGGGGAAGGGTAGGGGGGCTGTCGACTCTTTCATCGGGTCGTGCAAAGGGCAGAAAGCGAGCAGACTAACGACTGCTTAAACTTGACGGGCCAAGAGCTTCTGGACACATGTAAACTCTGCGCGTCTTTTTTTCTCGTGCGTCGCCTTCTTGTGCAAAGTACGCATAACTGTTACTCGCGATCGTTGCATCGCTCGTTCAACTGCGACGGTGCAAGTGCAGTAATTTTGTCGCCATGCAGGCTCGAAGATGGGTGGACTCCAGCGGGCCTTCATAGCAGTAGACGGACACTACAGCATCACCACAACAATACTGTGAAGCAGGAAGTGTCACCCGTCATCGTGGATTCTTCATGTTCAACGTTTGTTACCGACACGGCCACCCTCACTCTGACGATTGAGTTTGCAAAGGTAAATGAGTGTGGAACAACTTCATCTCGATAACGGTTAAAGTTTTATTAACTTTCTCATAGCTGCGGCCACGTACTAAAGAAAGCTACTGTGACTTTCTGGCAGCTTCCTTTGTTCTGTGGTTACACAGCGCGACGTGGCTTATTGAAATGTGGTTTTTATTTTTTATCTTTTTACGCTAGTTTTATGCACATACTACGTATACCAAACTTTTCCCATTTAACTTTTGCACAGCTAGTATTCTTGAAAAGTCGCTGTCTTCCTAAAGCTAATGGAAAAGATGCTGTTTCGATTGGGTTAACACAGTATTGTCATATTTGTTTGCATTGTCCACCACCTGTTTTTGTGTAGGTTGATCCCTTTTTGTTGTCTATTATATGCAATTTTGTCCAAATACCATTAATGTCAGGTTCCACCTAATCACAATACCAATTGTTCTATTTTTCAGGTGCTGTGGTCCATGGTTTTTCAGAAAATCAACAAGAAAACCACAAGTCTGCTGTGCATTCCTGCATCCATTCTGCTATGTACCATTCTGCAGCAATAAATACGTGAGCACGGAAGCTAATCGTCGTAGCATCTTTTATCAGTTACTGCCCACAGAATGTGAAAATTGGGCAGTTCAGCCGAAGACTACAATTTACTTACATTTGACGTCTAAATGACGGTCTGCTGTGAAACACTCAGGCCGTCACATTGACGGGCCATATTGACAAGGACACGTCAAAATGACATAATGAAAAAACGTCAGCCCGTCATTTTGACGACAAATTTGTATTTCAGGATGACAAGTAAGACGTCAAAATGACTAAAAACGCCATCATTTGGTATTGACGACCACCCGTCAATTTGACAGCCAACCGCTTGGAAATAGAGCTGCCAGAACTTTTCCGTCATTTTGACCAAATTTTTTTTACAGTGTAGTCACGGCAGTCGTTATTCTAGAACCCGATATTACGAGAGCAAGCAGTTACCAATGTAAAAACGCCCACTTGCTAACAATAGAATGACACGTAGGAATTAAATGCTGAGCGAGAACTATTCTCGGGCGAATAATCTCTGGGGAAGACAGTAAACACTCATTTCAGCACAGTACTCGAAAAAATGACGCTACACAAGTGGCCTGGGTATGCGGTTTCAGTGACGCTGTACACATTGTGCTCTGACAAAGACCTCGACAAAACACACAGCCCTAGTCGCTCGGTTACGCGCAAAAGGTTGGCAAGTGAACGTGCCCCGGTTTTCTCCGGGCGATCAGAAAGGCACGCGCGACGTCGGCGCAGCCCCTGCGCTCTTCCGAGCCCCATTGTGAAATGGGGGTCGCGTCTCCTCCCCGGTCCCGGGCCTCGCTGTGCTCCCGACGTCGTCATAACACTGGGGGACGACGCCTCGCTTCGGCGACGCCTCACTCTTTCTCTGGCGGCGTCGGAAAATTAACGGATCGCAACCGCCCGGCGCTTTGCGCGCTTTTGGCGCAGCCGGGCTCCGAAGAGGCCCGTGCCGGCACGGGCTAATTGTCGGGGCTCGGAGATCGGCAGATGTGGGAAAACGCATTAGATCGAGCACCCGCATGGCCGCTCCGCGAAGGCTGTTATGCCCCCACCAGTCATAACACGACGGCCTGCGCTGTGGCGCCTGCGCCCTGGGGTCGACTCCGGGCAGCCAAGTTACGCATAATGCGCCCGGAAAGTGGCCAGCTAAACCGTGATGCAAACGTTCCCACTTTCACCTCTGGATGATGCGTCGTTTTGGAAGGCCTGAACGCGGCCCGAATCCCCCGAAACTTGTAAAGATTTACAAGTTTTAAAAAACTGAAGTCTTACATTACAGTATACGTTCGTGCTATCATACATGCAGGAATTGCGAAGTCTTAATGTTTCCCCGTCTTTCACCGCCTTGCAGGGCGACCTTCATTCCAGTTGTAGGCCGGTCGCTGCGTTTACGTTTTTGACGAGTACAGAAATCTCCCCTATTTCGCGCTTGTATACAGCATTAAAAACAGAAGCAAGCCAGAAGGCGAATACGCCGTTATATTCGACGCCTAGCGCAACAAATGAGATGAAAATATACCGCGGAAAGACGTCAGGAGTGTGCAGGGCGCATGCATGCACTACAGGGCAGACGGCTGCGTTGCACAAGACAGCACGCCAGATGTAGCGAAAAGATGTACTTTTCTAGCCACATGCCGTAATAACGAGTTAGTCCACTGACACCTTCTCAGAAGGCAAGACATTACCCCTGGCCTCTTTTTGCATTTATGTCGCTGTTATGTGGTCGAAGCTTCTTGACTTTTTCTAACCAAACGTTTGCCCAGGGAAAAACTACGTCTTGGTTCTTAAGGAAGTACTGAGTTGCCATTTACTGTGTCATTTACTAAATCACTCAAGCAAGGCTCTTGTGGATGTCCAAAGTGAATCTACGCGGTGAAATGACAGCAGTAAGCAACACGCACGTCTCCTTCAAAATTTGCCTGCAGTGACATCAATTTTGGAGAAACCGGCAGCGTTTATAACTAAAATCATCTCAAACTAGCAGAGAGCTTTACGGCGTGATCACTGCCCTCTTGGCGACAGAAAATTTTGCTCCAAACTAAACCCGAAATAATTACTATTCACGCCTTTTAACCTCGTCTGCTTGGCCATTAGTTTGGTGGCATGCAAAGATAACGCCTCCAATGAGCGTTATCTAAATGTTGTAGAGAAGGATAGGTGAGAG
The DNA here is from genome assembly GCF_048455015.1 of Haemaphysalis longicornis. NCBI lineage: Eukaryota > Metazoa > Arthropoda > Arachnida > Ixodida > Ixodidae > Haemaphysalis > Haemaphysalis longicornis. Next base: position 258,403,007 of record NW_027526203.1, read on the forward strand.
AAAACGGGAAGCTGAGAAGTGGACATCCTCCCGGCGGCTTCAGTTGTTTGCTCTTCTACCCAGCGCTATCTATATACATGACAGCGCATGTGGCTCCGATGGGGAAGTAGTCCTGGCGAGTTGACAGGCGTCGCTCCTTCGGGGGCCGAAATGAGAGCCGCAATGTTACCACTTCCTCGTTGCTCCAATTAAAAGTGCACGCACGGTGTACAGCTCGGGCCTACCCTCTTCGCGCGCAGAGCGTCAAGGGAGGCGAGACACGGGAGGCATCCGGCGGCTCGGACCCCGAGGCGGCATTTGTCTGGCGGGGCCTGAAAATAGACCCCCGCGGAGCGTGTCTAATTGGACGTCGGCTTCGCGCCCCCAACGCGAAGCGACTCGAGACCGTAGCCGGGGAACAGTGCGCCTCTTTCTCGGAGAAGATATTTTGCGCCGGGGCACTGCTGAATCACATCTGCTGCCTGAGAAGCGCCGCCGATTCCTCGAAAAAATAATGAAAGAAAAAGCTGGCTCGAAAGAAACGACTGAAGAACGGCAAAAGAAGACCTTTCTTGTGTGCCGCCTCCTTCGCGACGCTTACACTGGTTCGAACGTCTTCTCTGTGGATGCGGGCGGCGGAGGTGGCAACAAGAAAGTTTCCTTGCAGCAGACGGGGGGAAACCCCCGGAGGAACTTGCGCAAGTTTGCCTGTGGAAAGGGCCTGATACGTGGGGCTTGCGTGGGAAAATAGGACCTCCGGGTTCTTGAAATTATCTTTTCGCACATTTAAGCCGAATATTTATTGCCTCATTGTGTCGGTTAAGTGAGCGTTGAAAGGACACATGCTAGATCGATTTTTCTGCCCGTAAGCAATGGAACATGCATACGAGTGAAAGGGCAGGAGCCTTCGGGGCGACGAAGAGTAGGCCGCCAGAAGCAGAGTAGGTCACAAGTTTTCTTGGCTCTTGAGAAGTCGTTCACAATGCGGCTCCGCTGTGCCAGCTACAAATGCGTGCTATCAGTTTCTTCGGCTGCCCATCGGCCGATTACTCCTTTCGCTGTCCTGTCGGCGATGCGCGTCATCGGCCGCGATCCTCGGCACGCGCCGCCGACCGCTGGCCCTCCGTACCCAAAGTGGCCGCTCCCATTCCGGCGTGGTTGGCGCACGATGCGGGCAGGCCCGAGGCGCGGCGCTTTTCGAGTAGGGCGCTCCTTTGTTGGCGGTGGTGCCTGTCGTCGTCGTTCGAAACAGCGCGGCTCGGGCGATACCGCGGCGCTGATCACGAACATCCGGAGGGACGGTCGCTTCCGCCGCCTGCCTCGGCGGTCTCCTCCCTCAAAGGGGGCAGCCGTCGTCTACGCAGAAGGCGCGTCGTGTGCCGTTGCACCACTGGCATGTCTGTTTGGACGCGCTTACTCACATCCTGAGCTCTCATTGAGCCCGAAACTCACCGCGCACTCAGCCCGAGCGAGTTTTCCTCTCCTTATTTTGTCGCTCTTTCTCGCTGGGAACAGACGCTGCCGCGGGTTGAACGTCCGAGTGCACATTGGGCGTGCACTATATGCAGATGACGCCGGCCTCACACCGAAAGACGTCGAGCCAGCGTGCGGCTCAGGCAGCTCGTAGCGGCTGTCGTTAAAATGCGCTCGTCACCCAAGACTTGATGCAGAGGCTGATGAAAATCGCGGTTTCCGGTCCCAGGAGCGCGGCTGTTCGCGATTTTAACTTACTATTTCGGTTGTTAGACTTCCACTGAGTGATCTGCGCCTGTGGTGGTAACGGAGCACACTGATATTTTCATCTCGTGCTTGCCTTGACGACCCATGGGAGAATATGGGGGGGGGGGGGGGGGGGGGGGGAAGTTAAATAGATACTCACAGAAGTACTCATGAGAAACATTTGTAGCCCATAGAACTTCGAGCTTATCACACAGCTGCTTATACAGAGACTGCGGTTCTGAACGGACATACAGACTGCGAACCATTAATTGATTGGTGGACGGACCATTCAAAACCGCCGGTGATGAAGACGTTAATGAAAACGTTCAGGGAAAAAGACCTATCGAATTCTGGGACGTTTCTGACTCTGGCATCTTCCTCTCCGACTGCCATCAGGAAAAGGCGGCAAAACAGTCATGACTACTGAGTTTTTAAAGCGAAGCTTTCTATTCCTCACTGATGACGTTCGATGTCGCGCCACAACTCACTACAGGAAAGCCAACTTTACACAATTGGTCTCGCAAAACGATGATGATAAGCGAAGGCACATCAAGTGCCTGAACAAAAAAAAAAAAAAAAAAACGCTTCCTGTGGTAGGAAACGAACCTGTGCCCCTCGTGTTATGAAGGCAACGCCTATCCGATTGCGCCGGTCCGACACGATCGAAGCAGTTTGGATTTTGGGTTTTGAATCGGTTGCAGGGCAGAAAGCTTTGCGTTCGAACCACCTTTTTCTTAAGAAAGGGGCTTTGATTTTTTAACAGCCCAAGGCAGCGCTACTTCGCGAAAGCGCTGTTTGAGCACCTTTTTACAGCGAAGCTGTCTATGGGGAACGTTTCGTGCATTTTTGTTGCGTGTGTTCAAAACTCGTGTTGCGAATTCGATTGGAAATAATTTCAGTTTACTCGCAAGTTTATGTCGCA